>NC_134080.1:70078756-70425923 GCF_000715075.1 Nicotiana tabacum
CATACCTCAATATAAATCAACCGCGCTTACTAGGGATGTGTGCAGACTCCAGAGGGGCTCCTTCAGCCCAAGCACTATATCAAGCCAATCATGGCATAAATTAATGATACTCGTTGCGGCATGCAACCCGATCCACTTATATACAGCCATAAGGCTCGTTGCGGCCTGTAACCAATCCACATATATACATACATCACCCACAGCTCAGGCCCTCGGCCTCACTCAATCATCAATCTCTCTAATCTCGAGTTTACAGTGCTATGAAACTAGCCCAAAATATGATATCATGTGTTGATAAATAGTAACAGAGACGGAGATATGATATGAAATGAATGAAGATGACTAAGTATGAAATTTCAATTTAAACAAATAAATCAATAGCGATATGACCTCGGTGGGTCCCAACAGAATAACCATGTAGCCTAGAATGGTTTCTAACATGGATCATAGCTCAATAGCTCTAGTACGTAGAGATTTCATGGTTATAGATAAGATCAGGTAACTACATAGTACCACAAAAATAACGGAGTCACGATTCACACGGTGTACTCCCACACACCCTTCACCTAGCATATGCGTCACCTCAACACCAAAACATATAACACGTAATTCAGGTTTTCTTACACTCAACATCATGTTTAGAAGTGTTACTTACCTCGCACAAGCCAAATCCAATACCGAGCAAGCCAAACGATGCTCCAACTTTCACCAATTTGTGCTGAAACCTTCTAGAAACATCCAAATGCAAATCCGGGCATACGACCGAGTCCATAATCACCATCCAGACCTAACGGAACCATCAAAACTCCAATCCGAGGTCAAATGCTAAAAAGGCAAACTTGATTAACTCTTCCAACTTAAAGCTTCAACAATGAAATTTATTATTCCAAATAGATTCCGAATAACCTAAAAACCATAACCGATGATTCACATTAGTCATAATATACCATATAGGGCTACTCATGCCCATAAACTACCGAGCGAAGTGCAAATGCTCGAAACAACTGGTCGGGTCGTTACATCCTCCCCTACTTAAACATATGTTCGTCCTCAAACGTGCCCCGAGTTTTTCTTAAGTCGTCAGATTACCGTGTAACCTTACCATGCACATACCTAGGGGTGATCCCACGTCACCCTATTCCGTATAAGCTCGACAACATGACATAAAGAAGAATCATTACTTCAACCTTAGCCCGTAAACCACGGAATCCAATTCCAAACGTCCAAAATTTCCTACAAGACCCGAACCTCGCAATCTACACACTGTATAAGTCTGAACAAGTTATATCAAGCCAGAACCATAAACCAAGACACAATCGCATGATATTCCACATAACTCAAATACTCCCAACAATTATTTCTAATTACAGTAGCTACTAAAACCAACCCAATACCAGTAATAAACCTCATATAAAACAGACCTCGTTCTAAAACCTTTGTATACTGCAGATGATGGAAGAAGCACGTAGAAACTCATAACCATTCATCAGAGCAACAAGTCATGGAGCTCCCTCTCCTTCGACAAGAACTATAGCAATTTATAAGCCGGCTTCCGATATTATCCTTCCAAATATACGCAATCAAATTCGGTAGCACCCATCCTAGATCCGACGACCTCATCTTATAAAATACCAGCTACTCTACTGACAAGCCACACCAATACTACCCAAAGCCACAAACAGTGCAATCTGTGCACCAATACGCAATAGTTCAAATACACTCAAACATGGAAAATGACTCAAACGAGAGAACTATCCTGCGAGCTCAACAAGTACTGCCACAACGCAAATGCTAAAAACCCATCACACACCATAGATCCATAACACATGAATCTAACACAAAGGATCATATCTCAACATAACTCCGCTCCAATTCGTGACCCCATACAAACTCTAGTCCATATGAAATACTTCAAGCCAATCAATAACCACACGCAATTCAACATCAAGTACCCCACGTGCATGACCATAACCGCGGATAAGAAAATGACATAATGCCAAACAAACCCGAAAGAACATAACAAATACGCAATCAATCATGCATCACCCAAATACCTATCTCACTCAAATTCCGCTACAAGGACCCAATACAACCACACCATGTATGCATATAACCAACGAGTCACAACCCCTCTTAGCATAAAAGGGCAATTCATAGAACATATCAGAACACGAATAATCTCAACACTAATAGAATGGCACATCCCTCACAGTACGGAGCCAACCATTCCGGCCCGGTGTAGAATTCACATCCTCATTAGGCCTACCAAATAGGCCCCTAAATCAACCCTGGTCATCCACAAATAGATAATTAACCCCCCAAAGGTCCACAATGACCTAACCATAACACATACTTTGGCTACATCTTCACAGTCCGCCATCACGAAACAATTTGCTTCTGAGAATTCCCGATCTCCAAGTCCATAGAGCACACGAATCACCATGTCTGATCCCAACTCCACTACCCGAATATCTAACACATCTCTCATTCACGATCATCCCATAAGGAATACTTCTCTAATTCTTCTGTGCCACATAGCAATATCTGATAAACAACGGTCGATCAACCAGACAAATACCACAATACCAAGTAAGCATTCGTAAGTCAAAACTCAATGCGCATTTTGAGATGTGCACCATTCTCAGGCAATACCAAGTAGTAATATCATTCATCTAATCATCTGAAACCATCCATGCTGCCTAAGAATTTATGACCTTCCCTTCAATACTAAACCATGACCTTGTATACGCAAATCCCAATCCCACACAACATACCGCATCTATCATTCCATCATATGAAAAGTACAAAAATCTCATAATCAACTCTGAGTTACAAGCAGAATACATACTCTTTTAGTTGGAAACCTTCCATTGATCCGATTCAGGAGAAAATCACAATACAGAACATGCTCCTTATGCCGGTAGGAAATATCCATCTCAAATCATGGTAAAAACCATCGAGACCTCTTTGAAACCCATTTGCACATAACCAATCCATCATAACCGAATCTCTCTAACTCAACCAATCGACACATGTCTCCAAACTCAAGAGTATTGCCACAAAACACCTATAAAGCCTCACCTCATCATAAGAACCAAAAGAACTGAGCTTACCAATACCATACTGATCCAACCTACTAACAAGTTGTCACTTTTTCCGAGTTCCTTCCGAATTACCCTCAAGTTGACTCTTCCCCTTGCTAGAACATCACGATCCTTACCCAAAGCTCACCACAAGAGATCCTAGAATAAAAACAACACCGCACTAAGGCCCATAAGCCACTGTATTCCTCTTAAGCATCCCAAAGTACCACAATCAACACACCCACTCTGAAGAGACCTTATGTGAACCTAAAACTATTTCCTTTACCTCCCTTGTACTGAAATGTAGAATCCAATATAAATTTCAGATCGTAGCCATGTACAGATCATGATATAATTCTCGATTACAACATAAAAATCTTGAATCCATTAGAACCTTCTCGAGGGTCATCTGCTCTGCTCTATCTCAATTGCACCATCCAAATGGGCCGAACGACCTATGCCCAATTAGCACAATAACACCCAAAGAAGTAGTCCACACATCTAAACAACCGAGCAAATCCTTACTCTATGCACACTACATCCGTCACGAATAATCAACTCAAATTATTCCATGATTTCCATGTACCCATAAAGTGTAATACAACCCGCATTCAGCAATCCCTTACTTGAGTCATCCTTGAAATCAATCTCTACAAGTCATAGCTAATTTACAAGAATACCTCAAGTGTAAACCAACACAACACATAACCGTGCAATCAACTCGTTAATAATAAACTCCCCCACTTGGCTCAAAGCCATGAAACAAAATGCCCCTACTTTATTACAAACCTAATACCGCAGTGAGATTCAACTAAATTCTTCATAAACTCACATAATGCAAACCACATAATACCTCAAATCATCTACTAAGCTCACATTCATTCTCGAGGCGGCCAGGTCAACTATTACAACCGATCCAAACTCAAATCGCACAAAAATAACCCACTAGTAGAAAAGAAAGCCTCCACGCAAGATCATAAGGATCACACACCCGTAGATTACCCCACAGGTGATAACCCACTTGCTTAGCCTCAAACTGACATCTCTCTATACCCTTTCGCAGCCACAACTACTACACAATCACTTAATCTTCTTGAATATGAACTTATCAACAAAACATGAGAATCTATTTCCTTCCGTTATTAAGCAACATGAAAGATCCTTCAATACACTCATAACTCGAGTCTATACGTCACATCAAGAAAGAAATCAAGCACCCAATCATCCTTTTTACATCTCAAGCAAGATCTTCTCATCACATCCAAACCATCTGAACACTTCCCGCCTCTGTTTTAAAAGGCAAAATTGGGACTCGCCTAAGACGGGGCACTCGTAAAACGCCCCTGGGCTTATGTGTTGGGCTTAGTTCTGTGAGACTTACGCCTCAGCCGTCGGGGCTTACGCTCCGGACACGCCCAACGCCTTACGTACAGGGCTCACCTAATAGAACTTTATGCAATTGTGTATAACTAACCTTGTAAATCCTCAAATTTTCTTAATAAGTCGATAACTATTCAAAATTACTTTTTTCTTAATCAGAAATCATTAATTTGAAAGTATTTTATGTCATAATTAAAATAAAATTTATTGCACGTTATCCACTAAGATTGCTGTGATAGTAAATTTTAAATAAAGCTTTCATTTAAAAGTATTTATTTATTAACTTTTGGTATGTCTTTATTATATTAGTCCATAATTTTTTTATAATTATTTTCCTAAATATTATTTTTCATGTTTATGAAATACAATACTTATTAATTTAATAGCTTAGTATTAGCTAGTAACTATTTACAAATAATTAGTTATCATGATATAGTATGATGAATTATGTGTCACTTTATTAACTTGTTGAAACTTAAATATAAATGATGCTAGAGAATCATATTTAAATTTTGAATAATATTTTTATATAAATTCTCTTTCAAATAGAAAGCATATTAAATAAAAGGAGTATTTTAAAAAAATATCAAATTACAATATCGAAATTCTTTCAAGATTCATTACTTCTTAAGAGATATATATAAGATTTCACATCAAATACGTACTTTTGATTTTTGAGTTGTAACGATATTACAGCTAATTTGCATATTATGATATATGTTATACTTTTTGTATTATTCATAGTTGAACTATAATTTATGAATATTTTTAATAGATTATTTGTTATAATTTTGTGTTTTTAATGTAATTTTTATAATTATTTTTATTTTATATTATCTTAAAATTCTTGAAATTAGAAAAATTTAAAGATCCGTGGGACTTACGCCCCATGTCTCAGGGCTTACGTCTCGCCTCGTCAGAGGTAAAATGCCTCGCATCACGCCCCCACCTTTTAAAGCATTGCTTCCCGCAGTCACTTCCTTATAGCCATCCGACCACTCATCGAGCCATAAATTCTACTCATAGGGACAATACCAAACTTATAAGTCCAAAAGCACGTGCTCACACAACCAAAATCTCCGTGCTCAAGCTATAGTCAAAACTCGGCCTCAAGTCCTCCAAACTGGCATATCATCAGCACACCGAAATCATATCTCGCACCTCATCCATAGAATTGCAAGCCATCGATGCACAACTGATACCAAGCGCTCACATGCACATACGAATGCGTGAAAGAAACTCAAAAAGTTATATTTCAAGCTGAATCAATTCCGCACGATAAGGAAAGAAAGATGGGAAGTATATATCCTAAATGCCCCGCAGCCTCTCGAAGATAGGTATGGACATCATCAAACCGATTTGCAAGACTCTACTAGACACTTGTTTATAAATTATAGTACATATGAACCTAGAGCTTTGATACCAACTTGTCACGACCCAAAATCCAACTAGTCATGATGGAACCTAACCCAAACCCACTATATAAGCCAGTTAACAATTATCCAATTCCAATGAAATTAATAAAACATTCAAGTAAAATAAAATATTTGAATCTTATATGTTCCCCAAGACTGGTAGTAAAAATCACGAGCTTCCAAGATTAGAATTTACAAAGCTAGTATGAAATAATTACATCATTTGTTCGAAATGTACATAAATAATTTTCTAAGGCTACCATGAACAAGAGGCAGCCAGAACAAGAGTGCAGGTACGTCCTCAATTCTAGTTTCCATCGATCACAGCAACATCAAAATCCAACATATGCATGCAAGGTGCAGAAGTGTAGTATCAATACAACCGATCTCATGTACTAAATAAGTAACAAACCTAACTTTAGGTTGAAAGTAGTGATGAGCTGGAACATAGGTCGGAGTCCAACACCAATAGCCAACAACAGTTCATAACAATATAATGAATGGAAGAAAATAGGTACTCATAGATAAAATACTTGACTCGTTCCCAATTTCAGAAAATAGGTCTGCCTTTTCAACTAAATTAGTGAAAATCCAAATCCTTTACTGAAATCGCCAAAAATATGAGTAAGTTTGAAAACTGTAATTTTTCCCAAAAATCTTTCAACAGGTAAATGTTTCATTTTCAAATGGCATGAGGAAAATACATATCTATGCCTATATGTATGTGTGAGAAGTCAAGAATGTCGTGATACTGTACAACATGAGGAAAATGCATCTCTATGTTGGTATGTCATGTATGCATATCAATGTAATGTATCTCAGAGATGAATTCATGTACTCACACTCTTAGAGTACTCAATCTCATTGTCTCACACTTTCCACTTATCATGCTCAATCACTCGACATGCTCAGACACTTAGTATTGTATATGGCCAATCTAGCCCATGGAAGATCCATCCCGACTATATACATAGCAACTGCCAATCAGTCACCCAGTACTGTATAAGGCCAATCCAGCCCAGGGAAGATCCATCCCCAAATATAAATGCTTCGGTCAAGATTCATGCCCAGGGAAGATACATCCCTCAATATAAATCAATCGCACTCACTGGGGTATGTGCAGACTCCGGAGGGGCTCCTTCAGCACAAGCTCTATATCAAGCTAATCATGGAATAAATTAATGATACTCATTGCGGCGTGCAACCCAATCCACTTATATACAGTCATAAGGCTCGTTGCAGTGTGCAACCCGATCCACATATATACATACATCAGTCATAGATCAGGCCCTCGGCCACACTCAATCATCAATCTCTCTAGTCTCTCGGGTTCACAATGCTATGAAACTAGCCCAAAATGATGATGTCATGTGTTGATAAATAGTAACAGAGACTGAGATATGATATGAATTGAATGAAGATGACTAAGTATGAAATTTCAATTTAAACAAATAATTCAATAGCGATATGACCTCGGTGGGTCCCAACAGGATAAGTATGTAACATAGACATGGTTTCTAACGTGTATCACAACTCAATAGCACTAGTACGTAGAGATTTCATGGTTACAGATAAGATCAGGTAACTACACAGTACCACAAAAATAACAGAGTAATGATTCACACGGTGTACACGCACACGCCCTTCACCTAGCATGTGCGTCACCTCAACACCAAAACATATTATGAGCACGTGATTTTTGCCCTATGAGATTTACTCCCCAAAAATTTAAAATAAAATAATTTTTCCGTTGTTTGCAATTTTGTGGATTTTTGTGGTATTTTCTATTATTGTTTGCATTTGTCTGTGCATGTTTATTTGTTAAATTAATAAAAATACAAAAATATGTTGCATTTGCATTTAGGATTTAATTTTACAATTAGGATTAGTTAAGTAAGTTGTTGTTTTACAAAAATGAAAAAAAGAAATCACAAAAATAACGTACTTCGCATTTTAGTGTTTAATGTCAAAATTGTGTGATTTTCTTTTAATTTGGTATTTAGTTATTTGTGATAATAACTACTTAGAGTTAATTAATATTCTTAGGATAATTTGGTCAAGGTTAAATTTAGGTTTGTATTTTATTTTGATTAGAAAGAAAATTGAAAAGAAAAAGAAAATAAGAAGAGGAAAATCTGGTTTGGGCCAATTTGGTCAGAATCCCAGACCCAAAACAAACACACACCCTAGACCCAATCCAATCCGGCCCAAAACCCACCCACGACCCGACCCAAAAACTCGTCCCCGACCTGGATCCCTCTTAAAAATAACCTAGACCTACACCCTTCAGTAACCAGCCGCAACACCTAAAATCTCCCCCCCCCTCCTGAAAACTTCATCCCCGTCGCACCCCACCACCCCTGAAACCAAACGGAGCTCTCTTCTCTCTCGTCAACCACCAGCAACTGCAAGAGAACAATGAAAAATAGTAGAGGGGAATCGAATAAGGACGGGAATTTTAGGGACAGATCGAGCACACACATGTTCACATGCCGGCGGGTCCACTACAGCTCACCTCATCTCCATCGTCTTCTCTTTTCTTTTAAAAATCCAGCAGTTGTTTTTGTTGCCATTGTTGAACTAGGTTTATTGAAGATCCAAGGTTGATTGATTGGGGGTGCTGTTCGAAGACATTTTTTTCAAATTTCGTCTGTCTCCAATTTCGGTATTTATAGTTGACTTATGTTGCTTGAGTTGTTGGAAATTTCCATTAATTGACGTTTAATTTCAGTTCCGTTTTTCGTTTTCCTTATTACTTGCTTTGATATTTAATGTGACTGGGTGCCTTGTTTGTTTGGTGAAAGATGTTCTGAATTACTGGTTTGTTTTCTTGGCCAGTTGGTTGTTGGTTTTGTTCGTCTAAGCTTCTCGTGGTTGAGTTTGAATTAATCGTAGCTGAAAATTACCTCAATTGGCATGTCTTCTTTGTATATTTTGTATATCCTAGGTAATTCAAAGATGCTAATTATAGGATACTTGTATGAGGTTTTTTCCCAATCAGTCCAAATTTTGTGTCTATGGTAATTTTCTGATGGAAATCAATGGAAAGTTTTTTGGGGTGGTAATAGTCTGTTAGTAGATAGATAATTAATGCTAATATTTGATCATATGTTTATTTATTTTGAACCATGTCGAGGTGATATATATAAAGAGAGCGATTGAGCATTGCAGAGCTGTATAAAATGAGATTATTTAGTGTGATTACGTGTAGATTCAAATGCTATGTGGGTAACTGTTTGGTCTTGCATATTTTTGTAAAGTTAATGCTTTGATTGGAATTTGTTAATTGATTACTGTAGTGAATTGGGCCATTCAAGATTGGGAACGAAATGGTTGAGTCGGCTCATTCTCTTTCGCTACTAATATTCTTGTATTTAAATTCATGAATAAGTCACATAAGTCATATGCTTCTCCAACATTATGTTCTATAAAGACCTTCACTGGGAACTTCAAAGTAGCGTAGGTTTAACCATGTACACTTTGTAGATATTAGCTCGAATAATATGACATCTCTGGCCCTCCAATTATATTGGCCTGAACACATTTAGTTGTATTTAGCTTGAGAGTTATTTGATAAAAAAGGGGTATTCACCTACTTAGGAAGCTTTTGGTAGTGGTGAAGTTGGAATTACAATAGTTGTTTAAATTAAGAAAGCATTAAGTTAGTGGGGAGGGGGGGGGGTTAATTGAGAATTGAAAAGGGGTTGGTAGCGGAAATGACACTCTATTTAGTGCTTTTTTTTTATAAAGTTGGAAATAAGATAACATGGGGGCAATGATGAAAGGAAAAGGAATACAAGTGTAATGGAATACACAAGTTAGAAAGAAGGATTAACTAATTGATAAAGGGAGGGAAGTTTGAAGTTTAAAAGGGGAACACACATTGAGATACGGGGAGCGAGAATACTGACCTTAGAGATAGAGACTAAGAGAAAAAAAATCTGAAAAAAAAATCTGCAAACAGTTGAAAACTTTAGCACTGTTCCATTGAGTTTGAATTGCTAAGCTGAAATTTTTCTTTCCTTGAATCAATTTCTTAACTGTTTGGACCTAGAAATAGTTTGAGTTTCAGTCATTTAGCTTGGATGTTGAGTTTGTTGGTTTAATTGTGAATTCGAAATTGGATCCTTGGTATTCTGGGTTGCATTTCACGGTTTTGAACTAATTTGGTGCACTATTTCCTTGGATCTGAATCCAACTCTGCTGCTATTACTGCTGAAATCCTCACCCTTCTGTTTCATCTTTACTTCCAGGTACACTCTCGAAATTGTGTTGAAGTCGAAGTTTTGAATCAGCCTCGGATGAAATCACCAGTTGTTGTGTTTAGAACTATTGCCTTGGTAGCTAAACTTCAATGCTGAGTATGCTCCTCATAGAATGTCTTGTCTATTGTATGGATTTTGTAATTTCATAAAGTAAATAAGAAATAACTTGAAGATGGTAAAATATACCAACGTGCTTTTGGTTGGTCAAGGCCTAAAATGACTAGTATATCATTGTGCTTGTGCTGCTAATTACGGTGTTGAATACTAGGCGCAAAATCACGTAAAAAGGTGCTGGTTTTCATTTTCTTGAGTATAACTTTATTGACAAATTATTTTTCTATTTGCACAACCTGACATCACAAACCATTGTCTTACTCATTTAAACTATATTGTGCAAAGGAATTTCAGCCACTTCTTCCATAATTCTTGTCCATAACTATGAGACCAATCACAATAAATCCCGATTTAGTTTTAAAGATAATTATGAATATACGTAGTTCACTTAGTTGAATGCTTGTCCTTTAATAAAATTGAGGCGTGCCATGTCAAATAAAATCTCAAATGTATGATCCTCATTTAATTAATCTGAATCTTTAGAAATCGAGGCATGTCATTTAGTTGAATTTATATGGCCCTCGCAAAGTTGAAAGTGCGTAGTTGCTTTAGGCGCGCTATCTAAAAATTACTTCCCTAAACTCGGGTGCGCATTTATGTGACCCAAATCCAAATCTCAACAACGTTAGATAAAATGTGTCCTGGAAGGCGGGTGCATTTATGTGACGTGGATCAAGATGTGTTTTAGATGACGTTGAATCTTTTCCTAAAAAATAATTAAATAAAAGCAATTTTAAAATGAAAAGGCACATAGGCTTAAAAGTGTTTTGAACCAAAATAATAGGCCAATAATAACAGTTGAGTGACCGTGCTAGAACCACGGAACTCGGGAATGCCTAACACCTTCTCTCGGGTTAACAGAATTCCTTACCCGGATTTCTGTGTTCGCAGACTGTAATACAGAGTCAAACTTTTCCTCGATTCGGGATTCAACCGGTGACTTGGGACACCATAAATCTCCCAAGTGGCGACTCTAAATTTCTTAAAATAAATCTCGTTTCGATTGTCACTTTAAGTTGGAATAAACTCCCTTTATACACCCTTCACGGGAGTGTAGTGTAAAAAAGGGAGGTGTGACAGCTCTGGCGAATCTGCTAGGGACCGAACCCAGAATCTCTGGTTCAGGGTTCAGAATTCTAGCTTAGGATAATTGTTATATTTTGATTTATTTATTATCTGGTCTTATTTACATGTTTGGGCCTAAAGTGCTAAATGTTTCTTTTTACCGCTTTAATATTATCTGAACTGCATATAAATTGCTACGAAACCCCTCTCTTCTCTCTCCTGAGGAGTGCACGCTGGTCCTGACTTCTTTCTGTTAGAGTCCTATTCCAAATAGAACGAGGTTCGGACAAGTTGTAAAGCCGGATGATCTTTTGGTTACCGGTATGTGTTGTCAAATCATAAAATATTTAGTCCACTCGGGTAAGCCAGGTCTAGAACAAATAAACTCAGGTTTTTAACCTAGTATAACAAGACCTCATACCGGATCCCTAGTAGGAACGTTTGTCTGCATCACGTGCATTTTAACTTTGGAGACTCAACACAGGGGTTGGGTATGTCTAGGACAGGTGTACAAAAAAAAAGACCATCCTGATGCATCTTACTTGCTACTTGTGCATTTATTTGCTTCGGATTTACATGTTGACCGGTTTTTGAATAAAAGAAAAGAGTTTGGAAAAAAAATAGCAGTGTGAGGGCTAAGGGAGGTAATTACCTGTTTTGAAAACCTATATATACCGAAACTCTGCCGAAATTTGAAAAAAAAACAAAAAAAAAGAGAATTTTATTATTTTCAAAAAAAAAAGTTGGTTTTTGTGTTGTCAAAATTGCCCGAACTACGCCAGTTTGATTCTCACAGGGTGTGAGATACGTAGGCAACCCTCATCGGGTTTAACTTCCTTTTCGCAAAAATAGTCAAAAGAACAAAATTTTACTATTATTTAACAAAATAGTTAGGGTGATGCCATTCTTGTCAGAAATAGCCGAATGTCCTTAAAAATGGTGCCGGAAGGCTGTTTTTGCAAGAAGCGCCACCTGTGGTCATTTTTTTTTCTCAAGGTTTTCACCAGTGAGCCAACACAGCCTTAAAATCTTCGTTCTCAAAGTGCTGAAAGGCCGTATTTGCTAAACTGGGTTTTTATTTTATTTTTGAAAAAATGTGTGTTAATTTTATTTTGAGCCAAATAAGTCTTAATTTTTTCCTAAACACCCCAATAAACATGCAGAATAAGCACGAGTCAGAATTTGCCGGTAACAGTTATGAACAAAATCTCTTTGGAGTTCGTATGTGGTGGGAAGATCTGGGCAGGTCAGAGCAAGATAAGGTCAATCTGCATTTGGGGGGTCTCACCGGGTTATTAAAGATCAGACCTAGAGGAGACATCATAAAGTCTTTGGTTACGTTCTGGAACCCGGCCCATAACGTATTTCACTTCTCAGATTTTGAACTCACCCCAACCTTGGAAGAGGCAGGTTATATGAAAAGCACTACAGGTTTGAGGCATAAGTATCTGATCGCTCCAAGGGCCATTAACTCTCACAAATTCATGGATTTGCTAAAGATAAGCAAGGGAATCCCATATTCCGAGTTGGAAGGGGGTTTTTCCACTCTACGTTTTATATACCAGAAGTACGGGCATGTAAGAGGGTTCAATGATCCGGAAAGCGGGGTTTGCAGTAAAGGGAACCGAACAAAATGGGACGAGCATAGGCGTTTCGCTTTCATGGTAGAATTCTTAGGCCTTGTGGTATTTCCCCGAAAAGACGGGAATATCGATTTACGGGTGGCTGGAGTCGTCAAGGTCCTAGTTACCAATGGCAAGAGCACTCTCGCCCCTATGATAGTGTCTGAGATATACCGAGCTCTCACAGCTTGTAAAGCTGGGGCAGACTTCTTCGAGGGATGCAATTTGCTATTACAAATGTGGATGATCGAGCACTTGTGCCACCACCCTCAGTATATGAGTTATGGATCCGCAGAGAAAAGCTGCATTGAAGAATTCAACACAAGGGTTTCAGGGTTCAAGTTACCGGAGGGGTTTGGAGAATGGATAGCCCGCCTTCGCGCCATCACTACGGGACAAATAGAATGGACACTAGGTTGGCTTCCTGTTGAAGAAATTGTGTATATACCCGCCACAGGTCCTTACTTCCTCCTAATGGGTCTTCGAGGTATTCAGCCTTACGCTCCCTACCGAGTGATGAGACAATTAGGAAGGTGTCAGGTGATGCATCCAGATGAAGATCTCAGTATCCACGCGGTTGAGATTAGCTCCGATGGCCAATTTCACGAAGAAACAGTTCGTTCTATTTAGAATGAGTGCCAGTATTTGACGGCAAGTACCTGAGTGCGGAACCTATCTAAAGGCGAGGTCTCACCCGCCTACCTTGCCTGGTATAGAAAGAAGAACACTGCAAGGGCCGAATCAGAAAGACCGGCCAAAAAACCGCACATTCAGGAATTCGTCGAGGCATCGCAAGAACCGTGGGCTTGGTTGGCCAAAGAAAACGAGTACAAGGCCACAATAGGAAAGCTGGAAAAGCAAGTCAAAGACCTTCAATTCGAGAATGGCTTACAAGCAGCGGCGGATGAGGGTGAAAAGAAAAGGCTAGCCAAAGAAAATGAGGCCCTTCGAGCTCAAATTCAGAAACTTAAAGTAGCAGTAGAAAATCCAGTCCGAAGTAACAGAGATGAAAAGCTCGTAGCTAAGCTAAGGCAGAAAGTGAGTAACTATAGTTTCTATTTGAACAAAGCAGAAAGTAAACTTGCCAGGGCTCAAAAACAATTGGCTAAAAATGCAGATGAACGGGTATGCCTGGTTAAGCAGTTAAGAGAAAGGTACGACGATGAGGTCGCGGGGTTGAAGAAAAGGGTCATCGCCACGGAAAACAAAATGATCAAGCAGGCAAAAGACTTCAATGTTGAAAGGGAACGTTGTTATACGACATTGGTGCAGTTAGAAATAGACTTGCAACAACTTCAGGAACAAAATTATGCAGCCAAGCAAACTTTGGAGGCCAGGGCCCAGCAGATTGGGCGTTTTTTACAAGAAAAGGGCGTCATAAGAGAGATAATTAGAAACATCGCAGACTACATCGTTATGAAGTGCCATATTTGTGAGGATATGACTCGCACTACGTTCTTTGCAGCGGTGATGACCTTTGTTAAACAAATAATGAACAACTTGGACCGAGTTCAAAGGGATCTTGCACATAGGCCCGCGACGAGACCGAATGATGTCCCGCGGGCACCAGGAGCATTGATATACTCATGATTTTTTGTTTGAGTCGGTATTTCCTTTTTTGACGGAGTCCGTAAGTCATGTTGGGTTTATATTTTCTTTTTGTTAGTCTGTATTTCTTTAAAGTATGATAGCTTAATTTCGGAGTTTGAATTTTGTCTTTTGCATCAGAGTCTGTTAGTCTTTTGAAATTTGTTAGTATTGAGTCTTTGTGATCGAAGCATCTGTTTTTATAAAAGCTGAAAATCCCAAAAATATTTTATTTACTTTCACACTTATCTGACATAACTACGCACAGTCTGATTCATGCGGGAACATGATACGTAGGCAATCTCTATAGGATTCGACCACCACTAAAAAGGAAAAGGGTAAATAAAGAAGGATAGAATAAAAGAAGCTTAAAAGAAGGGGCACAATTATGAGAGGCCGGAATGACGCACGCAACCAAAGCAAATGCATGATAGAAAATGGTTAATTGCCTAGGTGCATTGCATCCCAACATGTAATTGCATATGTGTTAAACTCTAAAACTAACAAAGTTGTTGTTGTTCCAGAGAATTCAAGCAGTTAGTTTATCTAGAGGATACTGACACATTATCATTACCAAACCAGATCGAAAGGACCAATACCAGAAATCATGTCTATCCCGGATGCCGACACTAGTGTTGAGGTGGAGGAGTTGGATGTCAATAAAATAAAGGAGGAGATGCTCAAACTTAAGCAAGAGATGGCCGAAATGTACCAGGCCTGGTCCAAAGGGAAATCACCCCCGTCTTACCCGGCTAACCCGACTTTTACCCCACCATTAGCTCATTCTCAGGATCATCCTGCCATCGATACAGGTTTTCCCATTTACCAACATTACCATGTCACTACTTCTCATATGCCACAAGCTCCACCGCCAAAATCAATTCCATACCCCCTCCTCCAGTCACCCCTGTCATTGTGGCATCTCCACCAGCTGCACTTCATATATCCTCGAGCGAACCTATGTTCCAAGCTCAGAACAACTAGTATTATCCCCCGGAGCCCACCCTCAAAGTTCCTGAAACCTACCCATATGATCCATGCTCTGATCTCCCGAGAGAAGCTGAGAGACCAGCCAAAAATCCCGAACATGAAGAGATGTTCAAAAAAATAAAAAGCATAGAACTATCCTTCAGGGATATGAGAGGGCTAAGAGGTCATGTAAGTGTGGCTTACAAAGACCTGTGTTTATTCCCAAATGTACAACTACCGGGAGGGTTCAAAATACCCAAATTCGACTTGTACAATGGACACGGTGATCTGGTGGCTCATTTGAGAGGTTTTTGCAGTAAGATGAGGGGAGCCGGAGGAAAGGATGAATTGCTAATGGCTTACTTCAGTCAGAGCTTGAGCGGATCAGCATTGGAGTGGTACACCCGCCAAGATCACGGAAGATGGTACACATGGGATGATCTGGAATCTTGAGATCATTTCGGACCGACTATCTTTGACTAAACTGGATAAGAATCACAGTGAAAGCTTTAGAGAGTATGGTTTCTGGTGGAGGGAGCAAGAAGCAAGGGTAGATCCCCCAATGAAAGAAAGCGAGATGGTTGATTACTTTTTGCAAGCTTTGGAGCCGACTTACTTTGGTCATTTGGTGTCCGCAATTGGCAAGTCTTTTAATGAGGTCGTAAAAATGGGAGGCATGGTCGAGGAGGGGCTTAAGTCTAACAAAATCATGAGTTATTCAGCAATCAAGGCAACCACCTAGGCCATTCAAAACGGCACTAGGGGTGTGCTTGGGAAAAAGAAGAAAAAAGATGTCGCAATAGTTGAGTCTAGAGCCTAGTTCGGATCTAAAGGCCCATCACCCTACTATAACCAACCCTGACCCTACCACCAAAATTACCCCCATGCTCCATAAAGCACTCCACCGCATTACTACCCACCGCCAGATCCCCATTTTTCTGTCCATCATGCGCAAACCTATACCCAAACCCTGGAACACGCACAATGGCGTGCGCCGGCTCCACAAAATCCATACCCAGCTCCACAAAACACATATCCACCCCCCAGAGCCTATAGAAATCCCCCTGAAATGGGTTTCCGACCAAACCAAGCCTTCAAGAATGAGAGGTTACAGAAGCAAAAGACTTTCACTCCACTGAGGGAATCATATACCAGTCTTTTCCACAGGTTGAGGCAGTTGGGCATGCTGAATCCAATTGAGCCTAAAATGCCAAATCCCCCTCCTAGAAATCTTGACCACTCGGTGAGTTGTGAGTACTGTTCAGGAGCCCCGGTGCATGATACAGAGAAGTGTTAGAAACTGAAAACAGCTATGCAAGAGCTTATTGATACTCATGGGATCGAGGTTCAGGCCCCAGAAGCACCGAATATCAATCAGAATACACTGCCAGCTCACCATGAGACCCACATGATTGAGTTGATACACAAAGGAGGGGATCCCAGGAAGCCCTCACAAACGGTAATGATGATCCGTTCCAGCGAAACTAGCTCAAAGGAAAAGGTAACTAGTGGGAAATCAATGGTCCAATTGAAAGGGGTAGTCGATAAGCCCGTTGTGGTAGCCGAGAGAGGGTCGTCAAGAATTGTTGCAGTGAAACCAGAGAAAGCTAAAGTGGTAGTGCCAGGGGTTGCAAGTAAACCTGTTGTGGTCGTGAAGGGTGCTCGCACAGAGCCTGTTATTATAAAACCAGTAACTCAGCTTCCAGTGATCAACAACAAGGCTGTTCCTTGGAATTATGAACGAGTGATAGTGATTTACAAAGGGAAAGAAATCAAAGAAGAAGTTTGTGAAGCACAAGGTTTGACTCGCTCAGGAAGATGTTTTACTCCCGAGGAGTTAAGAAGAACTAAAGATAAACCAACGCCGGTAAAGAAAGCTGTAACTAAAGAAGAGGCAGAGGAATTTTTGAGGAAAATGAAAGTGCATGGCTATTCTGTTGTAGAACAGTTGAGGAAAACGCCCGCTCAGATCTCATTGCTCTCATTGCTAATCCATTCAGATGAGCACCGTCAGTCGTTGATGAAAATCTTGAATGAGGCTCATGTCCCCAACAAGATCTCTGTAAACTATCTGGAAAAGATAGCCAACAAGATTTTTAAAGTAAACAGAGTCACTTTTTCTGATGATGAATTGCCCGTAGAGGGTACTGAGCACAACAAAGCCCTTTACCTGATAGTAAAATGCGAGGATTCCGTGGTTACCCGGGTATTGGTTGACAATGGTTCAAGTGCGAACATCTGTCCTGTCTCCACTCTAAGCAAGCTAAAAGTAGAAGATGAGAGGATCCAAAAGAACAGTATCTATGTGCGAGGATTTGACGGCGGAGGCAAAGACTCAGACGGGGACATAATGTTGGAGCTGACTATAGGTCCAGTAGAATTTACAATGGAATTCCAAGTGCTGGATATAGTTGTTTCCTACAATTTGCTATTAGGGCGACCATGGATCCATGCCGCTAAAGCAGTACCATCAACACTCCATCAGATGGTCAAATTTGAATGGGACAGACAGGAAATAGTTGTGCACGGCAAAGATAATTTGTGCGCTCATAACAACACCATTGTGCCATTCATTGAAGTGAAAGATGACAAGGGACCATGGGTTTACCAAGTTTCTGATGCAATGTCAGTCGAGAATGTTCCAGAAGGGAAGTGTATCCCAAATCCGAAGATAACCGCCGCGTCAGTCATGGTAGCGTATGAAATGTTGAAGAATGGTTTTGTACCAGGAAAGGGTTTAGGATCAGCTCTACAAGGCATCATACAGCCCATGTCTCTTCCTGAAAACTTGGAAACATTTGGTCTAGGATTCAAGCCCACAGCCGCAGACATAAAAAGAGCCAGGAAATTAAAACAGAGGGCATGGGTCCTTCCAAAGCCGGTCCCACGTCTTTCCAGATCATTTGTCAAGTCCGGTACGAGGAGTTGCCTAGTGACAGCAATTCCCAGTTCTGTGATTGATCCAGACAAGGAGTTAATTGAAAGATTTGAGAAGTTGTTCGATAGTGTGAACATGGTGGAAATTGGAGAAGGTTCTAGTAATGCAGAAGTGCAATTCGTCGGGCCAACAACAAAGCTTAATAATTGGAAGGCTACTCCTCTCCCTACTCGGAAGGAGTCTTGGTAGTTTGCTTTGATTTTACTTTAAGTTTGTACGGATTATTCCACTGTTGTAATCCAGATTTCATTTTTTCAGTGTGCAGACCTTGTTATCTTTTATCATTCAATAAAATACAATTTCCCTTTCTTCATCATTCCTGATGGTTTTCCTTTTTGTTTTGTTTTCTTTTCTATACAGTTCTTTTTACGCTGGTTCTAATGACATGGAATGCATAAGGAATCATCAGCCCAGTCTTAAAAATCAATCTGATTCCGAAATATTAGTTCAAGAAGTAGATTGTGATTACGAATCAGAATACGATGATGAGGATGAAGCCTTCGAAGAGATTAGTAAGGAGTTAATTTACTTCGAAGAAAAACCCAAACCCAACCTGAATGACACATAAGCCGTCAATTTAGGGGACACAGACAATGTCCGAGAGACTAAAATAAGTGTCCACCTCGAACCAAAAATTCGGGAGGAGTTAATCAAAACACTCATCGAGTACAAAGATGTTTTTGCGTGGTCATATGACGACATGCCGGGTTTAAGCACTGATTTAGTGGTCCATATATTGCACACTAATCCAGCATTCCCTCCCGCCAAGCAAAAGTTGAGGAAATTCAAAACTGATATGAGTGTGAAGATTAAAGAAGAAGTTACCAAGAAGTTGAATGCAAAGGTTATTCGGGTCACTCGATATCCTGTTTGGTTGGCTAATGTCGTGCCTGTACAGAAGAACGACGGCAAGATCAGAGTATGCGTCGATTACCGCAATCTCAACAAAGCAAGTCCAAAGGATAACTTCCCACTACCCAATATCCATATTTTGATCGATAATTGTGCCAAGTATGAGATTGGATTTTTTGTGGATTGCTATGCCAGGTATCATCAGATTCTGATGGATGAAAAAGATGCAGAAACAACGACATTCATCACGCCATGGGGAACTTATTGCTACCGGGTAATGCCATTTTGTTTGAAGAATACTGGGGCAACTTACATGAGGGAAATGACTACTGTGTTTCATGATATGATACACAAGGAGATTGAGGTATATATAGATGATGTGATCATAAAATCAAAGCATCAGGCCGACCATGTCGGGGATTTGAGGAAATTCTTCTAGAGGCTTCGCAGGTACAACCTCAAGCTGAACCCCGCCAGGTGTGCATTTGGTGTTCCATCCGAAAAACTGTAGGGATTCATAGTCAGCTGGCGAGGCATCGAGTTGGACCCATCAAAGATCAAAGCCATACAAGAATCGCCCCCTCCGAGGAACAAGACTGAAGTGATGAGTCTGTTAGGAAGGTTGAACTATATCAGCATATTTATTGCTCAGCTCACGACAACTTGTGATCCTATTTTCAAGTTGCTGAAGAAGGACGCTGCGATCAAGTGGACTGATGAGTGTCAAGAAACATTCAATGAGATAAAGGGATACTTGTCTAACCCGCCTGTGCTGGTACCACCAGAATCAGGGAGACCTTTGATTCTTTCCTTGATTATCCTGGAAAATTTATTTGGCTGTGTACTGGGACAGCATGACGTCACCGGCAGGAAAGAACAGGCCATCTACTATCTTTGCAAGAAGTTCACGACTTATGAGGTTAAGTACACTCACCTGGAAAGGACATGTTGCGCCCTAACTTGGGTGGCACAGAAATTGAAACATTATTTGTCATCCTACACTACTTACCTCATTTCACGCTTGGATCCATTGAAGTATATATTTCAAAATCCAATACCAACAGGAAGACTTGCGAAGTGGAAAATTTTGCTCACAGAGTTTGACATAATCTATGTGACTCGGACTACGATGAAAACCCAAACATTGGCCGATCATTTGGCCGAGAATCCGGTTGATGATGAGTACGAGCCATTGAAAACTTACTTTCCCTATGAAAAGGTGATGCATATCGATGAACTGGAGCAAATTGAAAAACCAGGCTGGAAACTTTTCTTTGATGGGGCGGCTAACATGAAAGGAGTCAGAATAGGAGTTGTGCTTATTTCTGAAATAGGGCATCAATATCCTGTTACAGCTCAACTTCATTTTTATTGTACCAACAATATGGCTGAGTATGAGGCATGCATTTTGGGTTTGAGGCTAGCTGAAGACATGGATGTCCAGGAAGTTTTGATCTTGGAAGACTTGGATCTTCTGGTACATCAAATTCTAGGAGAATGGGAAATACGAGATTTGAAGCTTATAACATACCAACAATGTTTGCATGATCTTTGTCAACGGTTTCGATTAGTGGAGTTTAGGAATATTCCTAGGGTCCATAATGAGGTCGCCGATGCCTTGGCTACCATAGCGTCAATGTTGCACCATCCAGACAAAGCCTATGTCGATCCTTTGCACATTCAAGTACGAGATCAGCATGGTTACTGCAACATGATTGAAGAAGAACTTGATGGCGAACCATGGTTCCATGATATCAAGGAATACATCAGAATGTGCAAGCCACGGGGGATCTAAAGAGAACAATTCGACGGTTGGCAAGTGGATTCTTCTTGAGTGGGGGAATTTTGTATAAAAGAACACCAGACCTTGGATTGTTAAGATGCATAGATGCTAGACAAGCTATGGCTGTCATGTACGAAGTACATTCAGGAGTCTGCAGACCACATATGAGCGGATATGTGCTGGCAAAGAAAATTCTCCGAGCAGGTTATTATTCGATCACCATGGAGCGAGATTGTATCAGGTTTGTGCGCAAATATCATCAGTGCCAGATACACGGAGATTTGATTCATTCTCCACCATCGGATTTGCACACGATGTCGGCACCATGGCCCTTCATTGCTTGGGGCATGGATATCATTGGACCAATTGAGCCAGCAGCGTCTAATGGGCATAGATTCATTCTGGTAGCCATTGATTATTTCACCAAGTGGGTTGAGGCCAAAACTTTCAAATCGGTGACCAAGAAAGCAGTGGTCGATTTTGTTCACTCAAATATCATCTGTCGATTCGGAATCCCAAAGGTGATCATCATGGATAATGGTGCTAATCTTAACAGTAATTTGATGGAAGAGGTGTGCCAACAGTTTAAGATTACACATCATAATTCTACCCCATATCGTCCCAAGGCGAATGGAGCAGTTGAGGCAGCCAACAAAAATATAAAGAAGATACTTCAGAAAATGGTAGAAGGTTCTAGGCAATGGCATGAAAAATTACTGTTTGCGCTGCTGGATTATCGCACTACTGTCTGTACTTCAGTAGGTGCAACTCCTTATTTGTTGGTATATGGAACTGAAGTAGTGATACCTGCAGAAGATGAAATCCCGTCCCTTCGGATTGTCGCTGAGACTGAAATTGATGATAATGAGTGGGTCAAAACCCGTCTGGAGTAGTTGAACTTGATTGATGAAAAAAGATTGGTAGTAGTGTGTCATGGCTAGTTATATCAAAAGAGAATGGCAAGAGCATACAACAAAAAGGTACGTCCCCGGAAGTTTGAAGTAGGTCAGCAAGTGCTGAAACATATTCTTCCATACCAGGCTGAAGCAAAAGGCAAGTTTGCCCAAATTGGCAAGGGCCATTCATTGTGACCAGAGTATTGTCCAATGGTGCTTTATGTTTAACAGATATTGAAGGAAAATGCATAGACATGGCTATCAATTCTGATGCAGTAAAGAGATAATATGTATAATTTCTTTGTTATAACTGTTGATTGTTTGTATTTGGCATTATTTCGAAGATTGGAATGACAAAGGCAATTTGTTCTGCTATCTAAACACTTTACCCTTTGTTCCCCCTTTTGAGCCTTATTTATTTCTTTCATACCCCCCTTTTGGAATCAGTAAAGAAAAAGAGATAAAAAGAAAGAAAAGAAAGGAGAAAAGAAAAGAAATGAAAAGTATAACAACAAGGAAATTCAGGTGTGAACTACGTTTGACCTGATTCCTGTTAAGGATACATAGGCAGCTTCCCGGCTCGGTCATAGTAAAATAAAATATCAAAAGATCCCCAAGCAAGAAACTGGGGAAGAAGTTGTGATTTGTAATAAGAAATATGATTCCAAAAGTTGTTATTTTAAACCCATGTTAAATTGTTTTGAGCCTTTGATATCCTTTCTTTCTAACCCCATCCAAAAGCCCACATTACGGTCCAAGGAAAGACCTTCTGATCAATCTTCGAGAAATGCCGAGTCGAGCAAATAGAGGTGATTCATATCAGAATAACGCTCTGGTCTAAACAGGAAAAGTAACGAAAATGAGAGAGTCTTATTGGTGAAAACCCTCATGGGCACCATGAGGCAATGAAAGCTGAGAGAAAATAAAAATGAGAGAGTCTTATTGGTGAAAACCTTCACGGGCACCATCAAACGACAAGTAATTGAGGAATCAACAAATGAAAAAGGTTTGTCGGTGAAAACCCTTCGGGGCACCGCTAGTCGAACAAGGTCCGTAAAGTTAGCGGAAAGTAAATTTGGGTTATGGAAGATCTTAGAGCACAAAGCAAAACAATTGGAAAAGAGGTTGGTTAAATAGACTAGGCTGATTAATCCAAATGCATACCATGATCACTGGCGCCGGTGATTCCGCTCAGATAAGTCCCTTTTCTTATCTCTAACAGTCATCCAAATTTGGATTCTTTTCTTTATTCTTAAAATCCTTGCATTTCATTGCTGTTAATTTTACTTCTCTAAAGCTTTTCCAAGTTTAGCCTTGTAAGAAGGAATTTCAAAGCTTACTACCAGATTCGGAATTGCACAAAGCAAAATACAGCTAGAACGTGCCAAAGATGATATGATGAAAAATGGGACCTATGGTGTAAGCAAGAGTTAAAACGGTGGAATGGTTCAGTAATGTCGTGGGAGATGTACGGTTTCAGGCAGAAAGGTCAGGATGGGAGTATAGCAGTTGGGGATCTTGCAGTTAAGGATCAGTCAGAAGGTCAAAACAATCTTTTCGATCAGTTTAAGGCAGTGGGACGAAGCAAAGAATGGCAAAGAGAAAACCACCTCCAGCAAGAATGCCACAACGAACCACCACGTTTTAAACTGACGAAATTTTCTTTGATTTGAAACAGAGGCAAAAATGGCATTTGTTTCGGGAAATCGTCCGTAGGGAGAGTAAGTACTAGGCAGATTTGATCGCGAAAATTCTCAGGACCCTCCTAAAAAATGGGACCTAGTTTAAAATTCAACATAACCATGCGGAATTTGGCATAAATGCACCATAGAGGATCATAAGTGGAGCTCCGAAGTTTGTATGTTTGAGATACACTTTGGACATTACCCTATGATAACAAAGATTCTGACTTCTCTTCTTTCCCAGATTAATGATTATGATTTTCTACTTCCTCAACTTTTTCCCCCAGTAGAAAACACCATCTTTTTCCACCTTTTCTCCAATTTAATCGGAAATTCTCAGGACCCTCGTGGAAAATGGGACCTAGTTTAAAAATCGAAACAATCGTAAAAAGCAAGATCTAGCATAAGTGTACCCCAAAGGAATATAAGTCAATTTCAAAGTTTGCATGCTTAAGATAGGATTCAATGAGGAGTTTTCAGGACCCTCCTGGATAATGGGGAGTAGTTTAAGACCCTCTTAGATAACAAGATTTAGTAGAAGTCACACCTTTACTAAACACAACTTAGATTTAAAATTGTCATTTAATTAAGAGTTCTTAGGACCCTCCTGGAAAATGGGACCTAGCTTTCAAGTTCTTATTGATATTTGGTTATGTGATCTATTTTACACTTACATTTGTGCCCAGCCACCAAACTGGGGCAGAAAATTTTCTTTGTTTTGTCTATTTTTATTGGAGTATCAGCAATCAGGCATCCACCTGGAGAACAAGGAACAACAGTTCAAGTTTCAGCAATCAGGAGCCCGCCTGGAGAACAAGGGAGTACAATTTAAATTTTAGCTTTCAAATTCTTCGCTTTATTTATTTTGAAGTTAGGAGCCCGCCTGGAGAGCAGGGAATACACTGGGCAGTCAGGAACCTACCTGGAGAACAAGGGAATACAATTCAAATTTCAAATAATCAGGAACCCGCCTGGAAAACGAAGGGAAGAAGCAATTCAAATTCAGGCAAATCAGGCATCCACCTGGAGAACGAGGAAAAGCAGTTGAAGATTTAGTAATCAGGTGTCCACCTGGAGAACAAGGAACAACAATTCAAGTTCAGGCATCCACCTGGAGAACGAGGAAAAGCAGTTGAAGATTTAGTAATAAGGCGTCCACCTGGAGGACGAGGACCAACAATTCAAGTTTCAGTAATCAGAAGTCCAAATGGAGAACGAAGAGAGAAGCAATTCAAGTTCGAGTAATCAGGAGCTCGCCTGTAGAATAGAGGATAGGCAACAATGGTCAAAGGAAGACGTTTAAAGGTTCAGCAACAAGATGCCCACCTGAAGAAAAGGAAAGCATTTCAAAAGATACCATGCAAGTCAGCCACAAAGGAACAACTGAAGAAAATACAAGTCAACAAGGCAACAACAGTCACAAGACCAAGTTTGAAAATAAATCTTTGTAAAGCATAGATTACAGCTTAGTCTAGCTTCTTCATTTTTTGTCATGGTGTAATGAGGAGGTCAGTAAGCAGTATCAGCAACAGTAATAGTGAAACCACAACTTCATGATAGTCCCAGCTACCGAAACTTCCCGAACTACATTGACTTGATTCCTTTTTAGCCAAGGATATGTAGGAAACCTTTGAAGCAGAGGTTCAGTCAAATCTTTCAAAAATGCTTCCCACTGAGTATTCAAAACTGGCAAAAATTGCTCGTATCCGCTCACTTTATCTTTGCACGAAAACTCTTTGTGTTTTCGAGCAAAGAGGGGCAGCTGTGAGCACGTGATTTTTTCCTTATGAGATTTACTCCCCAAAAATTCAAAATAAAATAATTTTTCCGTTGTTTGCAATTTTGTGGATTTTGTGGCATTTTCTGTTATTGTTTGCATTTGTCTGTGCATGTTTATTTATTAAATTAATAAAAATACAAAAATATGTTGCATTTGCATTTAGGATTTAATTTTACAATTAGGATTAGTTAAGTAAGTTGTTGTTTTACAAAAATGAAAAAAAGAAATCACAAAAATAACGTACTTCGCATTTTAGTGTTTAATGTCAAAATTGTGTGATTTTCTTTTAATTTGGTATTTAGTTATTTATGATAATAACTACTTAGAGTTAATTAATATTCTTAGGATAATTTGGTCAAGGTTAAATTTAGGTTTGTATTATATTTTGATTAGAAAGAAAATTGAAAAGAAAAAGAAAATAAGAAGAGGAAAATCTGGTTTGGACTAATTTGGTCAGAATCCCAGGCCCAAAACAAACACACACCCCAGACCCAATCCAATCCGGCCCAAAACCCGCCCACGACCCGACCCAAAAACCCGTCCCGACCCGGATCCCTCTTAAAAATAACCTAGACCTACACCCTTCAGTAACCAGTCGCAACACACAAAATCCCCCCCTGAAAACTTCATCCCCGTCGCACCCCACCACCCCTGAAACCAAACGGAGCTCTCTTCTCTCTCGTCAACCACCAGCAACTGCAAGAGAACAATGAAAAATAGTAGAGGGGAATCGAATAAGGACGGTAATTTTAGGGACAAATCGAGCACACACATGGTCACATGCCGGCGGGTCCACTGCGGCTCACCTCATCTCCATCGTCTTCTCTTTTCTTTTAAAAATCCAGCAGTTGTTTTTGTTGCCATTGTTGAACTGGGTTTATTGAAGATCCAAGGTTGATTGATTGGGGATGCTGTTCGAAGACATTTTTTTCAAATTCCGCCCGTCTCCAATTTTGGCATTTATAGTTGACTTATGTTGCTTGAGTTGTTGGAAATTTCCGTTAATTGACGTTTAATTTCATGTCTGTTTTTCGTTTTCCTTATTACTTGCTTTGATATTTAATGTGACTGAGTGCCTTGTTTTTTTGGTGAAAGATGTTCTGAATTACTGGTTTGTTTGCTTGGCCAGTTGATTGTTGGTTTTGTTCGTCTAAGCTTCTCGTGGTTGAGTTTGAATTAATCGTAGCTGGAAATTACCTCAATTGGCATGTCTTCTTTGTATATTTTGTATATCCTAGGTAATTCAAAGATGCTGATTATAGGATACTTGTATGAGGTTTTTTCCCAATTAGTCCAAATTTTGTGTGTGTGGTAATTTTCTGATGGAAATAAATGGAAAGTTTTTTGGGGTGGTAATAGTCTGTTAGTAGATAGATAATTAATGCTAATATTTGATCATATGTTTATTTATTTTGAACCATGTCGAAGTGATATATATAAAGAGAGCGATTGAGTATTGTAGAGCTGTATAAAATGAGATTCTTTAGTGTGATTACGTGTAGATTCAAATGCTATGTGGGTAATTGTTTGGTCTTGCATATTTTTGTAAAGTTAATGCTTTGATTGGAATTTGTTAATTGATTACTGTAGTGAATTGGGCCCTTCAAGATTGGGAACGAAATGGTTGAGTCGGCTCATTCTCTATCGCTACTAATATTCTTGTATTTAAATTCATGAATAAGTCACATAAGTCATATGCTTCTCCAACATTATGTTCTATAAAGACCTTCACTGGGAACTTCAAAGTAGCATAGGTTTAACCATGTACACTTTGTAGATGTTAGCTCGAATAATATGACATCTCTAGCCCTCCAATTATATTGGCCTGAACACATTTAGTTGTATTTAGCTTGAGAGTTGTTTGATAAAAAAGAGGGTATTCACCTACTTAGGAAGCTTTTGGTAGTGGTGAGGCTGGAATTGCAATAGTTGTTTAAATTAAGAAAGCATTAAGTTAGTGGGGGGTTAATTGAGAATTGAAAAGGGGTTGGTAGCGGAAATGACACTCTATTTAGTGTTTTTTTTATAAAGTTGGAAATAAGATAACATGGGGGCAATGATGAAAGGAAAAGGACTACAAGTGTAAAGGAATACACAGGTTGGAAAGAAGGATTAACTAATAGATAAAGGGAAGGAAGCTTGAAGTTTAAAAGGGGAACACACATTGAGATACGGGGAATAGAGAGAATACTGACCTTAGAGATAGAGACTAAGAGAAAAAAAATCTGGAAAAAAAAATCTGCAAACAGTTTGAAACTTTAGCACTGTTCCATTGAGTTTGAATTTGCTAAGCTAAAATTTTTCTCTCCTTGAATCAATTTCTTAACTGTTTGGACCTAGAAATAGTTTGAGTTTCAGTCATTTAGCTTGGATGTTGAGTTTGTTGGTTTAACTGTGAATCCGAAATTGGATCCTTGGTATTCTGGGTTGCATTTCACGGTTTTGAACTAATCTGGTGCACTATTTCCTTGGATCTGAATCCAACTCTGCTGCTGTTACTGCTGAAATCCTCACCCTTCTGTTTCATCTTTACTTCCAGGTACACTCTCGAAATTGTATTGAAGTCGAAGTTGTGAATCAGCCTCGGATGAAATCACCAGTTGTTGTGTTTAGAACTATTGCCTTGGTAGCTAAACTTCAATGCTGAGTATGCTCCTTATAGAATGTCTTGTCTATTGTATGGATTTTGTAATTCCATAAAGTAAATAAGAAATAACTTGAAGATGGTAAAATATACCAACGTGCTTTTGGTTGGTCAAGGCCTAAAATGACCAGTATATCGTTGTGCTTGTGCTGCTAATTACGGTGTTGAATGCTAGGCGCAAAATCACGTGAAAAGGTGTTGGTTTTCATTTTCTTGAATATAACTTTATTGACAAATTATTTTCCTATTTGCATAACCTGACAGCACAAACCATTGTCTTACTCATTTAAATTATATTGTGCAAAGGAATTGCAGCCACCTCTTCCATAATTCTTGTCCATAACTATGAAACCAATCACAATAAATCCCGATTTAGTATTAAAGATAATTATGAATATACGTAGTTCACTTAGTTGAATGCTTGTCCTTTAATAAAATTGAGGTGTGCCATGTCAAATAAAATCTCAAATGCATGACCCTCATTTAATTAATCTGAATCTTTAGAAATCGAGGCATGTCATTCAGTTGAATTTCTATGGCCCTCACAAAGTTGAAAGTGCGTAGTTGCTTTAGGCGCGCTATTTAAAAATTACTTCCCTAAACTCGGGTGCGCATTTATGTGACCCAAATCCAAATCTCAATAACGTTAGATAAAATGTGTCCTGGACGGCGGGTGCATTTATGTGACGTGGATCAAGATGCGTTTTAGATGACGTTGAATCTTTTCCTAAAAAATAATTAAATAAAAGCGATTTTAAAATGAAAAGGCACATAGGCTAAAAGTGTTTTGAACCAAAATAATAGGCCAATAATAACAGTTGAGCGACCGTGCTAGAACCACGGAACTCGGGAATGCCTAACACCTTCTCCCGGGTTAACAGAATTCCTTACCCGGATTTCTGTGTTCGCAGACTATAATACAGAGTCAAACTTTTCCTCGATTTGGGATTCAACCGGTGACTTGGGACACCATAAATCTCCCAAGTGGCGACTTTGAATTTCTTAAAATAAATCCCGTTTCGATTGTCACTTTAAGTTGGAAAAAACTCCTTTTATACACCCTTCACGGGGGTGTAGTGTAAAAAGGGAGGTGTGACACATATAACATGTAATTCAAGTTTTCTTACCCTCTACACCAAGTTTAGAAGTGTTACTTACCTCAAACAAGCCAAATCAAATACCGAGCAAGCCAAACGATGCTCCAAAATGTCATCTCGCACGTACCGACCTTCGAACGGCTCGAAACTAACCAATAGCAACTCAAATACATCAAATAAGACCCAAGGAAACAATTACAAATGATAAAGGTTGTATCCTTAATCAAAAGCCCAAAATCGACAAAAAATTCCAACCATAGTAGTTTCACTCAAATCCGACTTCAAATCGATGTTCAAAACTCAAAAATTCACATTATGAAACTTTAGGCTAAAACCCCCAATTTCTTATTATAATTCATCAACCAATTGCCAAAAATGAAGATAGATTCATGAAATAAAATCAAAACAAAGTATAGAACACTTACCCTAATCCTTGTGATGAATATTTCTTCAAAAGTCACCTCAATCTGAGTTCCAACTCTCAAAATATGATAAAAGAACCAAAACCTCGAATTAAATAGAGACTACCCTGGCATTTTTGCATTTGCAAAACAATAGCCGCAATTGCGACATCACTTTTGCGAACCAAAGCCTTGCTTCTGCATCAGTCAACCACTTACACCTGTGGACACTGTTCTGCTTCTGCGCAATCGCAGGTGCGAAGCCAAGCACCGTTCTGCGCTCCATCTCGCTTTTGCGTCCCAGTCTATCGCTTCTGAAAACCGCAGAGGCGCCCAAATCTTCTGCATCTGCGAAGAACCCGCACCTAATCTTTTCCCGATTCTGATGCACAGCCCGCATCTGCAGAGTCACTTATGTGATTAAGATTCTACAGATGCGGCTACACCAGCACCAGAAATCTTCAACAATGCACCAAGAGATAAAAATTGATTTGAACCACGTCCGTAACTCACCCAAGCCCCTCGGGACCCCCATCCAAATATACCAACAAGTCCCATATCATAACATGGACCTATTTGAGGACTCAAGTCACACATAACAACATCGAAACAACAAATCGCACCCTAAATCTAATTTAATGAACCTTTGAACTTTCAACTTCCAAAACTCGCACTGAAACATATCAAACCCACCCAGAATGAACCCAAATTTTGAACACAAGTCCCAAATGACATAACAAAGCCATTCAAATTTCCTGAACCACAATCCGAACCCGATATCCACAAAGTCAACTCTTGGTCAAACTTATAAATTTCCAAACCTTCGAATTTCCAGTTTTCGCCAATTTGTGCCAAAAACTTCTAGAAACATCCAAATGAAAATCCGATAATATGCACGAGTCCAAAATCATGATCCAGACCTAATGGAAGCATCAAAACTCCAATCCGAGGTCAAATGTTATAAAGTCAAACTTGGTCAACTCTTCCAACTTAAAGATTCAACAATAAAATTCATTCTTCCAAATCGATTCTGAATAACTTGAAAACTAAAACCAACGATTAACATAAGTCATAATATACCATATGTGGATATTCATGCCCGTAAACTACCGAGCAAAGTACAAGTTCTCAAAATGACTGGTCGGGTCGTTACAATGACGTAGTGCCGAAGGATAGGTTTATTTCCTACCTTAAGGATGCAAAGATGATCAATAAATGGTGTATTACCATTTGATTCGGGTAATAGACCCTGATAGTGATGCACCTACACTTGAGTCTATGCTAGTTGTGAATGAATTTCCGGAGGTGTTTCCTGATGAGCTCCTTGGGATCCCACGCAATAGGTATGCAGCCTATATCTATTCTACCCTACAGAATTGCACCGACTGAATTGAAGGAACTAAAGGAGTAGTTGAAATATTTGCTAGAGAAGGGTTTTCTCCGGCCAAGTGTTTTACCTTAGGGAACACCAATTCTCTTTGTAAGATAGAAAGATGGGTAACTGAGAATGTGTATTGATAATTGGAAGCTCAACAAAGTCACAATCAAGAATAAGTAGCCACTACCAATGATAGATGACTTGTTTGATTAATTGCAGAGTGCTAAGTATTTCTCCAAATATGACTTAAGATCAGGATATCACCAATTGAAGATCAGGGAGCAAGATATTCTGAAAATCGCTTTCCAAACTCGATGTGGGCACTTCGAATTTCTAGTAATGTCTTTTAGGATAACAAATTCCCCGGCAGCCTTCACAGATCTTATGAAGCAAGTCTTCAAGCCTTTCCTCGGCTCTTTCGTGATAGTGTTAATTAACGATATTCTTGTATATTCACGAAGTCGAGAGGACCATACTGATCATCTTAGGGCAGTTCTGCAGATTTTGTATCAGCACAAGTTGTATGTGAAATCTTCGAAGTGTGAATTTTGGCTTGAATCTGTCACATTCTTAGGTCATGTCGTCTCCGGTGAAGAAATCAAGGTTGATCCTCAGAAGATCATAGTGGCGAAGAAATTCATATCTCGAAGTGTGAATTTTGGCTTGAAAATCAAGGTTTTATCATTTCTGATCGAGGGCACAATTCACAACGAACTTTTGGAAGAAATTTCAGCAAGGTTTAGGTACTCAGGTGAATATTTGTATAGCCTTTCATCCATAGTGAATCGGACAAGTCGAGCAGACTATTCAGACACTTGAGGATATGTTAAGTGCTTGTGTTATTAACTTCAAGGGTCGCTGGGATGATCATTTTCTGCTCATATAATTTTCCTACAACAACAGTTACCATGCTAGCATTCAGATGGCACAGTTAGAGGCTCTATATGGTAGGAGATGTAGATCCCCCAAGGGGTGGTTCGAAGTTGGAGAAGCAGAGTTGATAAGGTCATACCTCGTGTATCAGGCTATGGGGAAGGTTAAGATTATTAAGAAACGGTTGAAAGCTGCTCAGAGTCGCCAAAAGTCTTATTCGGATACGACTTATAGGGATTTGGAGTTCAAAGAGGATTATTGGGTGTTCTTGAAGGCTTCTCCCATGATGGGTATAATGCGGTTTAAAAAGAAAGGGAAATTGAGCACCAGATATATCAGGCCATACAGAATCATTCAAAGGGTTGGTCAGATGGCTTACAAGCTCGAGCTACCACAAGAGATGTCATTGGTGCACCTGGAGTTTCATGTATCTATGTTGAAAAAAGTAGTTGGAGACCCGACGCTCATTATTTCGGTAGAGGCTATTGAGGTTAATGAAGAATTGACTTATGAGGAGATTCAGATTGCTATTCTTGATAGGCAGGTTCAAAAGCTGAGGAATAAGGAGATTGCTTCTGTGAGAGTGTTGTGGAGAAACCAACATGTGGAAGAGGCCACCTAGGAGGCCAAGGAAGAGATGAAGCATAAATACCTTCATTTGTTTGTAACTAGGTAGTTGTGTTTTGAAAGAAGGATTAAGAGCTTACTTTCTATAAGTTATGTTCAACTTGTACAGTTTATGTTAAAGATGCTCCTTTTAGTAAAATAATGCTTATTACATTATGGTCGATGTTGTTTTTATGTTGTGATACATTGTTGTGTTACAGTTATGCTGTTAGGGCTGGTTTCTGGGATTCAATGACAGGTGGATAGGCCTAATTACAAGGGAAACTCTGCATAAATTTCTGGAAATTTTTGGAGGTAGTCAAAATTTGGGGGCTTGAGATGTGTGAAAGAAGAGATTAGTTATGTTGGGTGTTTTAGGCGGACTCTACTCCTCATTAGAGGATGAATGATCCTAAGTGGGGGAGGTTGTAATTCCCGTAAAATTTTACCAAGAAATCGAGGTTTGTGGTACTGAGGTAGGCTAATGTGTTAGAAGGGTACAAACATTTTGGGTTGCACAAAGCATTGTGGAGGTAGTGGGAAAAACATTTTGGGTTGCGCAAATCATTGTGGAGTTAGTAGGAAACGATGTTGCAGAATATGGTGTTTCTGCGGTCCAATATGCGACCATAGACCTACTCCACGGGCTACAGATATGTCGCATAGTAGAACAAGAGAAACCAATTTTTGGAGGTCATTTTGCGGTCCATTGTGAAGCTGCATAATTATTTCACGGGCCACACTTCCATTGCAGGACCAGCATGAGCAAATTTCGAAGAGTGATTTCGCGGCCGCATATCTGGTCTATAGACCGGAGACCTAACCCGACCAGCCCAGTTTTGGAGGATTATTTCACAATCCTATATGCAGAATGCATACCTGTTCTGCGGTACACTCTACGATCGTGGAGTTGAGTACTGAGGGTCCATTTTATATTTTTCTAACCTGACCCCATTTTAATAAAAGACATAAGGGGGTCATTTGGGAGCAAAAAGTCTAGGGGTTTTAGAGAGGGGAAGAAACTAGAGAAGGGAGGAAGAAGCTCCAACCACTCTACTCAACTATCTTGACAATTCTTGAAGAATCAAGGAATCTATTTGCTAAGCCATTGCCTATCTGGGTAAGTTCTTGTTCTAAATCTTTCGTGCATGTTTGTTACGGGCCTAACTAGGCTAGGGAGTAGAAGATATGGCATGCATGTATCGATAGAGGGGTCTTGGAGGTTGTTGAATTATCCGTGATGAATTGTTGGCTGATTTTGGTTGTGGGGTGAAGGAAAATTCCATAGGAGAACCTTGTAGTCAAATTACATACCTAATGTTTGATGAAATACTTAAATGAGCTGAACCCATGAACTTCTTCCTAATTATGGTTCGATTTTGTCATGTCTCTATATAGATTGAAGTCTCTAGGAGATTTGGAATGTAGTAGTAATCTAAGGAAAGCCCAAGGGAGGTAGGTTGGCTAAACTTCACTCATAGGATCAAATTCCATGATGTTCTCTTAAGTTTCAAGCGCGGTTGGCTCAAGTTCTTATTTTCTCATGTTCCGAGCCATTCCTAATACATTCAGTTATTCTAAATAAGCATTGTGTCGAAAATTATATGCTCAAAATGTGTTCCAATTGCTCCTATCCCATTATGCTCTCCTTACGGATTGTATTCAAGTGTGGCTAATGTATCAAAATGATATGATTTAAATTCATGTTTTAATTGAAATTTAATGCCTTATTTTGGAAGAAAAATAAGAGAGTATGAATATAAAATGCGGCCATTGTGTCGCCAGAAATGAAAATTACTTGTGGCCAATAGAGCCAATGAAATGAAAGGAAGTGTGAAAGATTATGAAATGAGTTGTAACTCCTTTATATAATAAATGTTTTGGGAGTAACATTTAGTCATCGAGGAAGGGTAGGTTGAAATAACCTAATCCCAAAATTGCACGTGCCGATGTACATGTGATTGAGGGGTAATTCTCCGTGCTGATGCGTTGAGATTATTTCCCTAAATTGGGATGAGATTGATGTGTTAAAATTATTACCCTTAATTGGGATGAGGTGCTTGCTAGCTGTAAGCACGTAATTTTTGACCCGCGCAACTTTTAAAAGTAGTATTTTTAAAATATTTACTTATTTTTTATTTTGATAGGATTTAGCCTATTTTTCACTTTTATTCTAATAGTAGAACATAAAATTTGAAAACACAAAAATAGTTTACATTTATCTTGTTATATATGTTTGTCTTTATTTTTATCTATTTAAGCTCATTAGTATTTTTATAGTAGTACCTTAAGTTTGCCATGATTTTTATATTCATATTTTTTGTATAATCTTTAAAAATACAAAAATAATTTTGTTTTAATTCCATTTAAGATAAAGTCAATTGTTAATTATATTTTATTATTTGTGTTACTTTTATTTTTATTCTTAGAAAATAAGAATGAATTTTGGGCCAATCTTGTGTCTTGAAAGGTCCAATTTTTGACTCATTCTCTCAGCCCATAACCCCATCAGACCCAATTATAACCTAAAGAAGGGACCCCTAAAACCATAGAGAGCCATATGCCCTCCTCTAAAAAGAACTCCAACTAGCCGCACCCTAGCCTTTCCACCCTCTGCCGCCTCTCATTCCATATTAAACCTTCACCTTCATCCTCAATTCAACCACTAAAATCATCCAGAATGAGCTATCTGTCAATTTCCACTCGAGGTTCGTTCGTGAGTTTCATGTTGCAGTTTTTGTTCGGCCATTTTCTTGCCATTTCTGAATCGATTTTGCGTTTGAGGCCTTGTACTATAACGTCTAGCTGGTCATTTCATGAGTTATCACTCTGTTTCCTCTATTTATGCTTCTTTATGTGTTGTTCAGCTATATTTCATCGCATCATGTTGGTTAGTTTGGGTTCGGAGTGGTTTTCTAGAGAAATGAGACACTTAGTATCTTAAGTTGGCCTTTTAGTTTGAAAAGTCAACTAGAAGTTGATTTGTGAGTAAATGATCTCAGAATTCAGTTTTTATGATTGGGAGAGCTTCTGGAGGTTATTTGGGACTTAGGAGCGTGATCGGAATGTGTTTTGGATGTCCGGAGTATATTTAGGCTTGAATTGGCGAAATTGCAATTTGGCATTTTCCGGTTTGTAGCGAAGATTTTGACATAGGGGTCGGAATGGAACTACGGAAGTTGGAGTAGGTCCGTTATGTCATTTTTGATGTGTGTACAAAATTTGAGGTCATTCGGACGAGGTTTGATAAACCTTTTGATCGAAAGCGGAATTTGGAAGTTTAGGAATTTCTTAGGCTTGAATCTGATGATGATTGGATGTTTTGATGTTGTTTTGAGTGTTCTGAAGGCTGGAACAAGTTTGAATTATGTTATGGGATATGTTAGCATATTTGGTTGAGGTCCCGAGAGCCTCAAGTGAGTTTCGGGTGCTTAAATGGATCAAATCTTGTTTTGAGAAGTTGCAGATTTTCTACTGTGTATGTTGCAGAGTTTTGGCCTTCACGTTCGCGAGAGGGCTCTCGCATTCGCGAAGGGCTCTCCCGTTCGCGAAGGGATGTGAAGTGAGGCAGGAAATTTGTCCTTCGCGTTCGCGATGTTGGTCCCGCGTTCGCGAAGGGTGAGGCTGAGCATGCATCGCAAATGCGATGTAGGTCTCGCGTTCTCGTAGAGTAATTAGAGCAGCTGGGGATCCTGGTCATTTGTGCTTCGCGTTCACGTTGGGTGTGTCTTGTTTACAATGGTCTGAGAAGCTTAAGCTTCACGTTCACGTTTAGGAGGTCACGTTCGCGAAGAAGGAATAAGTGGTCAACGTATTTTTGTGTGTCACGAACGCGAGGCTTTGACCGCGTTCGCAAAGAAGGATAGGTCACAGGGGTAGAATGTTTAAATACACATGTTCACAATTTTTGGTCTATCTTCCACCATTTTTTAGCGATTTTGGAGCTTTTTGAGAAGGATTGAAGAAGGAATCAAAGGAGAACACTTGCATGTAAGATTTTTGGACTCAATACTCGATCCTATTGTGATTTCTACCTAATTAGACATGAAATTTGTGGAATCTAAAGCCTAAAATTGGGGAGTTAGGGCTTGAAATGGGAGACTTTGATTAAAGGATTTGAGGGGCCATTTGTGGTCGTATTTTGATGTATTTGATATGTATGAACTCCTGAGGGTGTAAGGATTCGAGTTTTGTGATTTTTATCGGAATCTGAAACATGGGCCCGGGGGTCGGGTTTGGCCAATTTCGGGATTTTTGATGTAAATTGGTTATTTTCGAGTGGGATTTGTTCCTTTAGCATATTTTGTTGGTATAAATCTATTTTTGGTTAGATTTGGAGCATCTGGAGGCCGAGTCGAGAGGCAAAGGCATCGCGGGCTAGAGTTTGGACCGGATTAAGGTAAGTAATGATTGTAAATGCTGTCCTGAGGGTATGAAACCTCAGATTCACATCGTTGTGCTACTTTGAGGTGACGTACACGCTATATGATGAGCGTGGGGTTGTGCACCATTGGAGATTGTGACTCATTCCGCACCGTATGACTGTTTAGTTACATATTTGATTGAAAACTATTTGATGTCATTATGTTTTGGAAAGTATTATCTTTTTTGGGCTGAATGCCTTATTTGGGCTTCGTGCCAACTATTTTAGACCCTTAGGGGATTTTCACTATTATTCCTCACTATTTTAACTTTATAATTGTATTCAACCATGTTGTATTCTACTGTTTTCATAACTCAGCCGTATTTACTCCGTTTTTGATAATTTAAATGATATTTTGGGCTGAGCATCATGTTTACTGTTGCCCGAGTGGATTGAGAGATTTATGACTGAGTGAGGCCGAGGGCCTGTATTATGAGGATATCATGCAATCGGAATGCGCGCCGCAGCATGTGTACTGATTTTGATATTTGAGAGGCCGAGGGCCTAATTTTGTTATGCCACGAGATGGCTTGTTGTAGTGCTTGGGCTGTAGGAGCCTCTCTAGAGTATGAACACCCCCAATGAGTGCGGGTACGCAGTGTGAGATGTGATATTGCCTGAGGGGCTGTTGTTGTTTCGTGATATTGCCCGAAGTGCTGATACGAGTGATTGCAAGGTAGCCCGAGGGGCTGGTTCTGTTGATATTTTGCCAGAGGGACAATTGTGGTATATGTTTTGCCCTAGGGGCTGTTTACGTTTCTATCCTTTTTCTCACTATTTTCATCACTCGTTTTAACTATTGAAAGTTGTTTTAAAAAAAGGTTTTTACTGAACTAAGATGTTTTTACGAGTTTTACTGTTTTACTGCATTGTTCTGGACTTATACTATTTTGTTGTAGCGTTATGCTATGATTTACGTGTTTTCTTACTACTCAGCTACCTTTACTTTTATTACTTACTGAGTTGTCATACTCACATTACTCCCTGCACCCTGTGTGCAGATCTAGGAGTCTCGGGTCGCAGTAGTGAGTGTTGATTTGTCTTCTAGTAGGCTTTCAGAGTTGACTAAGTAGCTGCTTGGCATTCGCAGCCTAGTGCTTCTCCTTCTTATCTTTATTCAGCTTTGTATTAGCTTTGTTTCAGACTAGGTTGTCTTTTTCATATTCATGGACGAGTTGTAGTTGTTCATGACTGGTGACACCCCGATGTCGGGCTGTGTTATGTTTCCGCATTGTCTATTTTAACTTATATTATGGGATTTTAGCTAGTTAATGGCTTTAAATGACTTATTAAAATTATTTTGGTTAGTTTTAGGGTTTGTGTCGGCTGGCCTAGTTTCACGATAGGCGCTATCATGATCGGGTCCATTTTAAGGTCGTGATAAATTGGTATCAGAGCCTAGGTTGCGTAGGTCTCACGAGTCATGAGAAGGTTTAGTAGAGTCTCACGGATCGGTACGGAGACGTCTGTATTTATCCTCGGGAGGTTGCATAACCTTTAGGAAAACATGATATACTTGAATTCTTGTCGTGCGAATCTATTGATCCTAGTACTAAACTTCTGTTATTCTATTCTCTCACAGATGGTGAGGGCCCTTGCTACTGGTCAGGATGGACGATCACCAGTAGCACCAACTTAGGCCACTAGAGGCCGAGGACGCGGTCAAGGCCGTGGTAGGGGCAGGGGTGTGGCCCGCACAATAGCTAGGGCAGCACCTGCAGATCCACCAGCCACCCTAATTCATGATCAGGCCCCGATTATGGACGCTCCAGCAGCACCAACTCAGGCACCGGCTATGCCTATTGTGATCCCAGGCCTTCAGAAAGCCCTGACCCAGATTCTATCAGTTTTCACTAGCCTAGCTCAGGCGGTCTCAGTTGCTACAACCGCAGCTACTTATCAGGCCGAGGGAGGCACTCAGACTCCCGCCGCTCGCACACCTGAGCAGGTCGTGCAGGGACTTCAGACACCGGGGGCACCTCCAGCCCAGTCGGTTGCAGCTGCTCAGGACATGTTGGAGAGGTTTGGTAGTCTTCAGCCTCTGACTTTCAGTGGTGCAAAGGGCGAGGATGTCCAGGGTTTCTTGGACAAGTGTCAGAGGATACTTCGGACCGCAGGTATTTTGGAGACCAGTGGGGTCTCATTAACTACTTTTCAATTTTCCAAGGCTGCACTTAGATGGTGGGAGGCTTACGAAAGGTGTAGGCCTGTTGACGCATTGCCCCTTTCTTGGCAGCAGTTCTTCATTCTTTTTCCAGAGAAGTTTGTACCTGAGTCTCGCCGAGAGGAGCTGCACAGGCAGTTCGAGCAGCTTCGTCAGGGTGACAGATCTGTTAGATAGTATGAGATGCGTTTCTCTAAGTTAGCTCGTCATATGGTCTGGTTGGTTGCCACAGATCGACAGAGGATCAGGAGGTTCATATATGGTCTCGGTTTTCAGCTTCGGTTGCTTATGACCAGAGAGAGAGTATCTGGTGCTACCTTTGATAAGGTTGTTGACATTGCTCGACAGATTGAGATGGTTCTATGCACTCCCAATTAGACCGGATGCTATTCCTTCAGATGCTGTGATTATAGGTATTGTCTTAGTATGCCACAGAGATGCCTCTGTGTTATTTGATACTAGTTCCACTTTTTCATATGTGTCATCATATTTTGCTCGTTATTTCGATATGCTCCGTGAGTATCTTGTTTGATCTGTTCGTGTATCTACTTCGGTGGGCAATACTATTATTATGGATCGTGTATGCCGGTCATGCGTGGTGACTATTAGGGGTCTAGAGACCCAAGTGGAACTGTTGTTGCTTTGTATGGTAGATTCGATATGATATTGGGCATGGATTGGCTATCTCTGTGTCGTGCTATTTTGGACTGTCATGCTAAGTTAGTGACGTTAGCTATGCCGGGTGTGCCAGGGATTGAATGGCGAGGTTCGACTGATTTTGTCCCCAGTAGGGCGATTTCGTTCTTAAAGGCCCAGCGGATGGTCGGTAAAGGTTGTCTTTAATACTTAGCCTTTGTGGGGGATGTCAGTGCAGAGACTCTTAGTATTGATTTTGTTCCTGTAGTGAGGGATTTTCCCGATGTGTTTCCTGCAGACCTATCGGGCATACCACCAGACAGACATATTAATTTTGGTATTGATCTGGTGCTGGGCACTCAGCCCATTTCTATTCCACCGTATCATATGGCACCAGCGGAGTTAAAGGAGCAGCTTTAGGAACTCCTTGATAAGGGGTTTATTCGGCCTAGTGTGTCGCCTTGGGGTGTGCCTGTTCTATTTGTGAAGAAGAAGGATGGCACGATGAGGATGTGCATTAATTACAGGTAGTTGAACAAAGTTACAATCAAGAACAAGTACCCTTTGCCTCATATCGATAATTTATTTGACCAGATTCAGCGAGCGAGAGTGTTCTCCAAGATTGATCTCCGTTCGGGTTATCACTAGTTGAAGATCAGGGACTCAGATATTCTTAAGACAACTGTTAGGACCCAATATGGCCATTATGAGTTCCTGGTGATGTCTTTTGGGCCGACCAATGCCCTAGCAGCTTTCATGAATTTGATGAATAGCATGTTTCAGCCTTATCTCGACTCGTTCGTGATTGTTTTCATTGATGATATTCTAGTATACTCGCGTAGTCAGGAGGAGCACGTGGAGCATTTGAGAGTTGTGTTGTACAGGTTGAGGGAGTAGAAACTTTATGCAAAGTTTTCCAAATATGAGTTTTGGCTCAGTTTAGTGGCTTTCTTGGGACATGTAGTGTCCAGTGAGGGTATTTAGGTTGATCTGAAGAAGATAGAGGCAGTTCAGAGTTGGCCCAGACCATCCTCAGCCATAGATATTCGTAGCTTTCTTGGATTGGGGGGTTACTACCGTCTATTCGTTCAGGAATTTTCATCTGTAGCATCACCCTTGACCAAATTAACTTAAAAGGGTGCTCCATTCAGGTGGTCGGATGAGTGCGAGGAGAGCTTTCAGAAGCTCAAGGTTGCCTTGACTACAGCTCCAATATTAGTTTTGTCATTAGCTTCAGGTTAATATACCGTGTATTGTGATGTTTCGAGAGTTGGTATTTGGTGTGTGTTGATGCAGGAGGGCAGAGTTATTGCTTATATTTCTCGTTAGTTGAAGACTCATGAGAAGAACTACCTTATTCATGATCTAGAGTTGGTTGCCATTGTTCACGCGTTGAAGATTTGGAGGCATTATTTGTATGGTGTGTCTTGTGAGGTGTTTACTGATCATCGTAGCCGCCAACACTTATTCAAACAGAAGGATCTCAATTTGAGGCAGCGGAGATGGTTGGAGCTACTAAAGGACTATGATATCACCATTTTGTACTATCTAGGGAAGGCCAATGTAATGGACGATGCCTTGAGTAGGAAGGCGATGAGTATGGGCAGTCTTGCATTTATTCCTATTGGGGAGAGACCTTGCAGTTGATGTTCGACCTTGGCCAATCGGTTTGTGAGGTTGGATATTTCGGAGCCCAGTCGAATATTGGCTTGTGTGATTTCTCGGTCTTCCTCATTTGATCGCATCAGAGAGCACCAATATGATGATCCTTATTTGCTTGTCCTTAACGACAGAGTTTAGCATGACAATGGTAGAGATGTGACTATTGGTGATGTGGGGTGTTAAAGATGCAGGGCCGCATATGCGTGCCCAATGTGGATGGGCTTCGAGAGTTAATTCTATTGGAGGCCCATAGTTTGCGGTATTCCATCCATTCGGGTGCCGTGAAAATGTATCAGTATCTGAGGCAGCATTATTGTTGGAGGAGAATGAAGAAGGACATTGTGGGATTTGCAGATCAGTGTCTCAATTGTCAGCAGGTGAAATATGAGCATAAGAGACCGGGTGGCTTGCTTCAGCAGATGGATATTCCAGAGTGGAAGTGGGAGTGGATCACCATGGATTTTCTAGTTGGACTCCTATAGACTTTGAAGAAGTTCGATGTTATTTGGGTGATTGTGGATCGGCTGACCAAGTCCGTGCACTTTATTCCTGTGTGTATTACCTATTATTCAGAGTGGTTGGCAGAGATCTATGTCCGGGAGATTGTTCGTTTGCATGGTGTCCCTATTTCAATCATTTCAGATAGAGCTACTCAGTTTACTTTAGAGTTTTGGAGAGCCATGCAAAGAGAGTTGGGTACTCAGGTTGAGTTGATCACATATTTTCACCCTCAGACGGACGGGCAGTCCGAGCGCACTATTCAGATATTGGAGGACCTATTGCGCACTTGTGTCGTTGATTTTGGAGGGTCATGAGATCAGTTTCTACCGCTCGTGGGGTTTTCTTATAACAACATTTATCAGTCGAGTATTCAGATGGCTTCATATGAAGCTTTGTATGAAAGACATTGTAGATCTCCAGTTGGTTGGTTTGAGCCAGATGAGGATAGACTATTGGGTACAGACTTGGTGCAGGATGCTTTGGACAAGGTGAAGGTGATTCAGGAAAGGCTTCATACAGTGCAGTTGAGACAAAATAGTTATGCAGACAGGAAGCTTTGTGATGTGTCCTACATGGTTGGGGAGAAGGTTCTATTGAAGGTTTCACCCATGAAGGGTGTTATTAGATTTGGGAAGAAGGGTAAATTGAGTCCTCGGTTCATTGGGCCGTTTGAGGTGCTTCGGAGGATTGGGGAGGTGGTTTATGAGCTTGCTTTGCCACCCAGTTTATCGAGTGTGCATCCGTATTTCATGTTTTTATACTCCGAAAGTATATTGGCAATCCGTCTCATGTTTTGGATTTTAGCATGGTTCAGTTAGATAATGATTTGACTTATGATGTAGAGCTAGTAACTATTTTAGAGCGTCAGGTTCGAAAGTTAAGGTCAAATGATATAGCTTTAGTGAAGGTGCAGTCGAGAGGTCGACCAGTGGAGGAGGCTACCTGGGAGACCGAGTGGGAGATGCGGAGAAGATATCCTCACCTATTTGAGGTTTCAAGTATGTTTCTTGAATCATTCGAGGACGAACGTTTGTTTAAGAGGGGAGGATGTAACAACTCGGCCGGCCGTTTCATGAGTTACCGCTCTGTTTCCCCTATTTCTTCTTCTTTATATGTTGTTCAGTTGTGTTTCATTGCATCATGTTGGTTAGTTTGGGTTCGGAGTGGTTTTGTAGAGAAATGAGACACTTAGTCTCTTAAGTTGGCCTTTTAGTTGGAAAAGTCAACCGAAAGTTGACTTGTGAGTAAACAATATCGGAATTCGGTTATTATGATCCGGATAGCTTCGCGAGGTGATTTAGGACTTGAGATCATGATCGGAATATGTTTTGGAGGTCCGGAGTAGATTTAAACTTGAATTGGCAAAATTGGAATTTTGGCATTTTCCAATTGGTAGCGGAGATTTTGATATAGGGGTCGGAATGGAATTCTGGAAGTTGGAGTAGGTTCGTTGCATCATTTTTGACATGTGTTCAAAATTTCAGGTCATTCAGACGAGGTTTGATAGACTTTTTGATCGAAAGCGGAATTTGGAAGTTTTGGAATTTCTTAGGCATGAATCCAATGATGATTTGATGTTCTGATGTTGTTTAAGTGTTCCGAAGATTAGAACAAGTTTGAATGATGTTCTGGGATATGTTGATATGTTTGGTTGAGGTCCCGAGGGCCTCGGGTGAGTTTCGGGTGGTTAAACGGATCAAATCTTATTTTGAGAAGTTGCAGATTTTCTGCTGTGTGTGTTGCAGAGTTTTGGCCTTCGCGTTCGCAGAGGGATGCGAAGTGAGGCAGGAAATTTGGCCTTCGCATTCGCGATGTTTGTACCATGTTCGCGAAGGGTGAGGCTGAGCGTGCATCGCGAACGTGATGTAGGTCCCGCATTCGCGTAGAGTAATTGGAGCCGCTGAGAGTCCTAGTGATTTGTGCTTCGCGTTTGCGCTGGGTGTGTCGTGTTCGCGATGGTCTGAGAAGCTGAAGCTTCTCGTTCGCGTTTAGGAGGTCGCGTTCGCAAAGAATGAATAAGTGGTCAATGGATTTTTGTGCTTTGCAAATGCGGCCTTTGACCGCATTCGCGAAGAAGGATAGGTCACCTGGGCAGAATGTTTAAATACCCATGTTCGTGATTTTTGGTCTATCTTCCACCATTTTTGAGCGATTTTGGAGCTTTTTGAGTAGGAATGAAGAGGGAATCAAAGGGGAACACTTGCAGGTAAGATTTTTGGACTCAATATTCGATCCTATTGTTATTTCAACCTAATTAGACATGAAATTTATGGAATCTAAAGCCTAAAATTGGGGGTTTAAGGCTTGAAATTGGTGACTTTGATTTAAGGATTTGAGGGGTTGTTTGTGGTGGGATTTTGATGTATTTGATATGTATGAACTCGTGAGAGTGTAAGAATTCTAGTTTTGTGATTTTTATCGGAAATCGACACGTGGGCCCGGGGGTCGGGTTTGGCCAATTTCAGGATTTTTGATATAAATTGGTTATTTTCGAGTGGGCTTTGTTCCCTTGGCATATTTTGATGCTATAAATCTGTTTTTGGTTAGATTTGGAGCATCTGGAGGCCGAGTCAAGAGACAAAGGCATCGCAGGCTAGAGTTTGAACCGGATTGAGGTAAGTAATGATTGTAAATGCTGTCCTAAGGGTATGGAACCCCGAATTTCACATTGTTGTGCTACTTTAAGGTGACGTACATGCTAGATGACGAGCGTGGGGTTGTGCACCATTGGGGATTGTGACTTAGTCAGCCCCGTATGACTATTAAGTTGCGTATTTGATTGAAAACTATTTTATATCATTGTATTTTGGAAAGTATTATCATGTTTTGGGCTGAATGCCATATTTGGGCCTTGTGCCAACTATTTTGGACCCTTAGTGGATTTTTACTACTATTCCTCATTGTCTCGACTTCATAATTGTACTCAGTCATGCTGTATTCTACTGTTTTCATAACTCAGCCGTATTTACTCCATTTTTGATATTTTAAATGATATTTTGGGCTGAGCATCATGTTTTACTGTTGCCCGAGTGGATTGAGAGATTTTTGACTGAGTGAGGCTGAGGGCCTGTGTTGTGAGGATATCATGGGATCGGGCTGCGCACCGCAGCATGTGTATTGATTGTGATTTATGAGAGGTCGATGACCTGATTTTGTTATGCAACGAGATGGCTTGTGATAACACTTGGGCTGTAGGAGCCCCTCTGGAGTCTGAACACCCCCAGTGAGCACGGGTACCTAGTGTGAAATGTGATATTGCCCGAGGGGATATTGTTGTTTCATGTTATTGCCCGAGGGGCTGATACGAGTGATTATGAGGTATCCCGAGGGGCTGGTTCTATTGATATTTTGCCCGAGGGACGGTTGTGGTAAATGTTTTGCCCGAGGGGCTGCTAACGTTTCTATCCTCTTTCTCACTATTTTCATCACTCGTTTGAACTATTGAAAGATGTTTTTAAAAAATAGTTTTTTACTGACTTGAGATGGTTTTACGAGTTTTACTGCTTTACTGCATTGTTCTGGACTTATACTGTTGTGTTGTAGCGTTATGTTGTGGTTTACGTGTTTTCTTACTACTCATCTGCCTTTACTTTTATTACTTATTGAGTTGGCGTACTCACATTACTCCCTACAACCTGTGTGCAGATCCAGGAGTCTCGGATCGCGATAGCGAGTGCTGATTTGTCTTCCAGTGGGCTTTCGGAGTTGACTAGGTAGTTGCTTGGTGTTCGAAACCTAGTGCTTCTCCTTCCTATATTTATTCAGCTTTGTATTAGCTTGGTTTTAGACTGTGTTGTCTTTTTCATATTCGTGGACGAGTTGTAGTTGCTCATGATTGGTGACACCCCGATGTCGGGCTGTGTTATATTTTAGCATTATCTATTTTAACTTATATTATGGGATTTTAGCTAATCAATGGCTTTAAATGACTTATTAAAATTGTTTTGGTTGGTTTTGGGGTTTGTGTCGGCTGGCCTAGTTTCACGATAGGCGCCATCACGACCGGGTCCGTTTTAGGGTCGTGACATGTACCTGCTTCACTCTTTCAACAATATATTGAAGAACATCTATTTCTGGTTTATTCTCTTTCATTCTATGTTTGGTGTTGATAAAAAATATAATAAGAGTTATTATAACTAGTTTGAAAAATTCAATTAGTGTTTAAGATGGATGATCTTTTCGTGCGTTTTGTGATTTCCATAGATCTAGTCTCATTTTGATGTTTCTGTGAATCAGGTGATTTTTTAATAAATAACTGATAACTGCCTATTCGTTTTAGTTTCTATTGGTGAAGTATGTACCGATTTGACAATCTGTTCTATGCTGGAATAATTGAGAAACCTATTTTATGTCGGTCTGTTTGTTTATTTGTCCTCTAAGTAAGTTAATTTGAAAATGATAGTAATTTGGTGATATGGAGAAAATATTTGCGAGATGGTTTTTAGGCGCTAGACTAGAGTTAAGTTTAACATGAGAATTATGTGACGTTGGTTCTTTTTTGCCATGCTTGACATTCAAAAAATGATAGCTCAAATGCCTCCTACTTAGGTCCATGAACAATTCTGCAAGTCCAAAAGGTCACGTAATTAGCCTTAGCTAGTAACTAACTTGTTGTCTTTACAGTGGGTCCAAATTTGTTTAAAGATGACTCTTGCTAAAGAATTATTTGTACCTGGAAACTATTAGGTGAATTGCATAGGAACTTTAGTTTGGCAGTAAGCCCACATGTACATGTCTAGTTCAATGGAATCAAGAGGGAAGTACAAGGAGTGAGATTATCTAAACTTATGAGGCTATTACACTTCAATCTTATTGAGTTTGGAATAGTAAGTTGGACCGTGGGGTTAGAATTTGAAAAGATGAGGCTCTCGTTAGCTGAAATTAAATGAACTCTAGGCTTCGGTCATAAGTTTATGCATAGAATTGGGCTTAGTATTATGTTTAATTATATTTTATTTGTTTGGACCGCTAGTAGCATATTTAGGCTGACCACACTCGGGTAGGTGAACATTAGTTTTTTTCTTTTATTTGATGTAAGAGGTTGTCCCTTTAGTTCATATTCAGGGGAATGCCCCGTAGATTCTGTATATATTTTTATTCAGGGGTATGCCCCAAGGTGAAAGTAACAGAGGCCAAAACTACACCGTGTAGGAAGTATAGTGTAGGTTAGTTTAAGATTTTGTTTTTAACTTTTTAATTTTTTATTTTTCTTTTATCAGGTGGAGACAACCTCGAGCCTCTTCTGTGTTTATTTTTGCTTTTCGTGTGTTTCTACCTCAGTCTGAGTATTTCTAAAAGCCGACTTGATCATGTATGCAACCGTACTAGTTACGGGACTCGGGGAATGCCTAACACCTTCTCTCCGAGTTATATGAACCCCTTATCTAGAATCTCTGGTGCTAACTTAGTTTTGGAGTCCAAAGTGTTTTAAAAGGGAAAATTATTTTTAAACGGTGACCTGACACACCGAAACCAAATGTCAATTGGCAACTCTGAAATATCTTTTAAAACACAAATTTATCACTTTCGAACTTGAAAACCCTTTTGAGCATCTTTTTATATATTTTAAAGAGGATTAGTGAAGTAAAAAAAAGAAGTGTGATAGCTTTGGTGACATTGCTGGGGAACTGCAGGTTCGATTTGATACTTGATCTTGTTGGCTTTTAATATATTCAGTTGAGGTGTTTGCCTTTTTATTTGCTTTGTTTATTTGGTTTGTTTGTCTTATTTCTTGTTTTATTGGTTATTTGTTTATCGTTTTTCCTTATGTGGTTATTGCTTTATAACTGTCATCATTTGCATAACCATGGATCTTCTTTCTGAAACAAGTCTTCCGGAGTACATTTGAGCATATACGGCCTTTCTTGAGGGGGTAGCAAGGGAGTGTGGAGTGGGCGGACAGCTAGAGTAGCGGCCATCGACCATGTGCCACCCCGAATTGCCTTGTCTAGTGAACCCCAAGCATAGGTCGGCCTTTAGGTCATGTTTATTTGCTTCATGTAATTTACACTTAGCAGGCTCGATCCCATGCGTCATGTCCCTTTATAGGAGGCCTATCCAAATTATGTCAAAACGGACCCATGACCCAAAAAGACATTTAATCATCCCTATGTGTTACATGTTGCATTCTTTAAGGGTAAATGAGTCATTTGGAGGACCAATGATGTTTGTGGGTAAATGAGAAATAAAAGAGGGTGGGGTATAAAAATGAAGCATGTAGGGCCCACTCACATTTTTCTTTCATAGTTTTCCCAAAAAACAAAAATTAAAAAAAAAAAAAAAAGAGAAACAGAAAATCCAAAAAGATTTTACATTTTCCATCATTTTCAAAAAAAAGACAAAAAAAAACATGCTTTCTCCAAGTCAGTTGTTTTTCAAATTCCCTCCCATATCCGATCTTCTCGACTATGCATACCCGATTCTCGTCTTTCGAGGCGGGATACGTAGGCAGTCCACATAGGGTCTGGTCCTCCTAGTGAATCTTAGATTCTTGGCTTCGGGGGTCGTAGCCAAATCTTACATGTTTAGCCATATTTAGCCACATCGGCTGTTTTTGCAAAATAGGGCTATTTTCTCAAAGTAGTTTGTTATCCCATGTCTTAGAGCCCTAAGTCTACAACAAGGTGTCCTCTCATTTCTAAGGTCTATTCCTGCTGAATTTGCATGTCGAGCCACTTTTGACCACAACGGTTATTCTTGCAAAATGGGGTCATTTTTACAAAAGTTGTTCAATAACCCATGTCTTAGGATATTGAGTCCACAATTAGGTGTCATATTACTTTAAGGTTCTTCCTTGTTGAATTTGCATCTCTAACCGCGTTTGGCCACATCGGAATTTTTGCAAAATGGGTCATTTTTGCAAAGTAATTTCTAGGGCTATGATTATTGGGAGTTTCAAGACATATAAGTCTTAGTCAGATATTTCTGAGTCTTAGAGGCCACTTTTGTTGAGTTTGCGCTAATAGCCACTCTTGGTCACGTAGGTTATTTTGCAAAATAGCTCAATCGTGTCTTGCATGTGTCCAATAGGAGGTGTTGTGGCGTCGCATAGTGTCTCGAGACGTTGGCACTCCGGAAATTTCGTTTTATTTTTTTGGTTTTAAGAGCTGATGTTGTATTGTAATTCAAGTTTCTTCATGAAGATTTCTTAATTTGGTTCCCTTTTTTAAATAAAAAAAATTACAAAATCCTTTTCTTTATAGTTTTGTAGTTATAAGCTACTTGCTTTTCTTTTATACGTGAAGAATTAATGCAAAATTCACATATGGTATAGGAACATATTCCAGAATAATTTTTCAAGGTGAAACATTTGCCAAATAAATTCCGGATTTGTGTGGAAAATTTAACTTGGTGCTAATTGTATGATCAGTGTTTCTAATGCTTTTTACAAATTTGCAATTTTAGGAATTCGACTACTTGGAGACTTGCTAATTAACAACAGAATTTAAAATGGGTCATATAACTATGATACAAATGATCTAAGAAGATGCATATGCTGAGAATATCCAGAGTCTTTGTTAAGATGAAACCCTCGTTAACGTGTATTTAGAGAATAGCATTAGTTCATGCATAATTGTTTATGCAATAACTAGTAAATTTATAACATATCAATTATGTCTTATTTTGTAAATTTAATTGAGATAGAATTGATAAATTTATATATACCAGATTTAATTTAGATTCTTATTTCACATTTTTGTTAAGATATAAAAAGGCAATTTTCATCTGACACCATTAGAGCTAAAATTATTGTCAAGAGGAGCAAAAAGTAATGCAATAATTGTTAGGATTGAAAAATTCATGTGTCATACAGACGCTAGTAAAATAAACCTTGAACGACGATAAATCATACAACAAAAAGAAATATACCAAACGAGACACAAACATTTAACGTGGTTCGGTCAACTGACCTACGTCCACGGCGGAGATGAGCAATCTACTATAATAAAAAAGAGTATAAAATATCGAGAGAACAACCTCACGAAGAGGCAAACACAAGTGATACACTAATACTTGTCCCGTAAAGTTCTCCCCCTAAACACGACTTTCATACCCCATATGGCTACATTATGGATGCTACTGAATGAGAAGAGAGGATCCTCAATTTATAAAAGTCCAAACCTTTTCCAACGAGAAAAAGGACTAGCCAAATATGGGAGATTTGTAATTTCCTTCTACAAGAAGGAAAACCCAATTAAGGTAAACATGCTGCTCTTTCCTTCAACATATAGGAAAATCAAATATGGCAAGAAAATTATAGCAAACACCTAATAATTCTCCCCCTTGGCCTGATTTTCTGACAAAATAAATTTGAGTCACCTTCTTCACATAATTTTCAACAGGTCGCATCTCCAAATCTCCACCACAAAGTTTGTCTCAACGTGCGTAGCACACGGGTCAAATTTCTCACACAAAAATCATGATTATCGTCAAATATATTGCGGCTAGAACTAAACCCGTCAAGATGAACCTGTCTTGAACCTTCCTCTGATACAACTTGTTAGGATCGAAAAAATCAGGTGTCATGCGGACGCTAGTAAAGCAAACCTTGAACGACGATAAATCATACAACAAAGAAAAATATACCAAACGAGACACAAACATTTAATATGGTTCGGTCAACTGACCTACGTTCATGGTGGAGATGTGCAATCCATTATAATAAAAGAGAGTACAAAATATCGAGAGAACAACCTCACGAAGAAGCAAACATAAGTAATATACTAACACTTGTCCCGTAAAGTTCTCCCCCTAAACACGACTCTCACATCACATATGGCTATATTGTGGATGCTACTAAATGAGAAGGGAGGATCCTCAATTTATAGAAGTCCAAACTTTTTCCAACAAGAAAAAGGATTAGCCAAATATGAGAGATTTATAATTTTCTTCTACAAGAAGGAAAACACAATTAAGGTAAACATGTTGCTCTTTTGTTCAACAAATAGAAAAACCAAATATGACAAGAAAATTATGGCAAACACCTAATAATAATGAATATCTAAAAGCCTAATTGCCAAACATGCTAGAGGAAAATACATTGTAAAGGAAAACAAATATATGAGTACTTTCAAATTCTCCAAATAAATCTAGCATTAATCCTTCTCCAAATAATTATACGTTACTAAATGAAGTATTTCTTGTAAGATAGTTTGTTATTGGCAAGTTGGAAGTGGGACGTTTCTTACTCGTACCGTGCCTTTTAGCCTCGGAACTGATCATTATGAAATAGCGCATAACAGGCACGAGATTGACTCAACAGGTACGAGTTTGTCTCAATAGGCACGAGACTGACTCAACAGACACGAGATTAACTCAACAGGTACGAGTTTGTCTCAACAGGCACGAGATTGTCTCAATAGGCACGAGACTGACTCAACAGGCACGAGACTAACTCAACAGGCATGAGATTGTCTCAATAGGCACGAGACTGATTCAACAGACACGAGATTAACTCAACAGGCATGAGATTCTAGAGTTAATTATTTATTTGAATTTTAAATTCAAAATTCGAATAAATAGTCGTGTCTGTTTGTGAAACAAGACATCTTTTCTGAAAGGGTCTATTGGTTGCCTATAAATACACAAGAATTCCAACGAAGTGCATATAAAAAATCACAAGTGTTACTGCAGGCTTTGTTGTATCCTGAAGAGAATCATTTTGTATTTTCCCTAAATTAGTATACAGGCGATAACTCTTTAAGGACAATCGGTTTTTACGCCTCAAAGCCAATTTTGTTTATTACTTTTCTAACAATCTTAAAGAGTTATTCTGCTATGGAGAAATTGATGTCTGTTGTTGAGAATCCGAAGGAGTTCATCAAACTTGATCGCTTTGATGGAACGAACTTTACCCGTTGGAGAGACAAAATGATATTCTTGTTGTCTGCTCTCAATATCTACTATGTTCTTGATTCTGCCTTGCCTCTGATGCCTGAGCCCACAGCAGAAGATTCTGACGTAGTCAAGGAAGAAAGGAAAAAACGAGAACATGATGAACTGTTGTGTCGCGGCCATATTCTGAATACTTTGACAGATCGACTCTATGATCTTTACTGCAATCTGAAGTCGCCAAGATAGATTTGGACTGCTCTACAAACTGCATACCAGAATGAAAAATGAGGTATTGACACTTTGAATTTAAAATATTTGATACTAGGCCTATAATGGATTAGATTCATGAACTGCAAATCTTAGTATCAAAACTAAGTGATCTTGAAGTTAAAATTCCTGATGCACTTCAAATAGGTGCTATTCTTTCGAAATTGCCTTCCTCTTGGAATGACTATATAAAGAAAATCCTACATTCTATGGAAAAATGACTGTGGAACAATTTCGTACTCACATTCAAATTGAAAGTGAGACCCGTGCTCGTGATGTTATTAGTCAGCCTTCGAGTTCCGCAGTCAATTTTGTCAGTCAAAATGGTTCAGGAAGTGGGAACAAACATCTGAAAGTTTCCAAAAAGTCTTCTTTTAAAAAGAGAAAGAACTTTAGTTGTCATCATTGTGGAAAGAAAGGCCATATGATTCGGGACTGCAGATATAGAAAGGCAGGAATAAATTTCAATGCAGGCAATACCGAAAAGTCTAGAAAGATTGAAAAATCTGGAAATTCTGAAAAGGCAAACATAGTGGAAAATTCTGCCCAAGGACTGGTTGCCATGGTTTCCGCAATGCAAATCGATATGGTCACAGAGTTGAATGTGGCTACCGCTGCTATAAATACTCAAGACTGGTGGCTAGATTCGGGTGCTACTATTCATGTCTATTATGATAAGAAGATGTTCAAGACATATGCAGAAGTGCAGGATTCTGAACAAGTCTTGATGGGAAACCATGTTGCGGCAGATGTTGCTGGAAAAGGAAGTATTGAGATTAACTTCACATCTGGCCAGAAGTTGACGTTACTGAATGTGTATCATGTTCCTGATATGAAGAAAAACTTAATGTCCATTGCTTTGCTGTCAAAGAAAGGCTTCAAGATAGTTATTGAGTCTGATCATGTAATAGTGTCTAAGAATGGTGTTTTTGTTGGAAAAGGCTATAACTGTAACGGCATGTTCAAATTGAGTATTAATGAAATAAATTATGTTTCTGCTTACATCGTTGAGTCTGATTCTTGTTTATGGCATGCTAGACTAGGACATTTAAATTTTGGCTCCTTGAATTATATGTCCAAAAATGGTTATATCTCATGTAAAACTCAACATATAAAATGTGAAATTTGCATACAAGCAAAGATGACAAAGAAACCATTTCGTAAAGTTAAAAAATCCATAGAACTATTAGATTTAATACATTCAGACTTGTGTGAATTAAATGGAGAATTAACTAGAGGAGGCAAAAGATATTTTATTACTTTTATAGACGACTTCTCTAGATTTACATATGTTTACCTACTTAGAACTAAGGACGAAGCTTTTCAAAAGCTTAAAGAATACAAGTCTGTTGTGGAAAATCAAAGGAGTAGGAAAATTAAAATTATTCGAAGTGATAGAGGCGGAGAATATTTTCCTAATGAATTTAATAAGTTCTGTGAAGAGCATGGCCTAATATATCAAATGAGTGCCCCTTATACTTCTCAACAAAATGGGTTAGCGGAAAGAAAAAATAGAACTTTGGTGGATATGGTTAATGGTATGTTACTTAATGCACATTTGCCACATAATTTATGGGGCGAAGCACTACTAACTGCATGTTATATTTTAAATAGAGTGCCTTCAAAAAGTATGCATATTTCGCCTTATGAGCTTTGGAATGGTAGAAAACCAAATTTAAATTATTTTAAAGTGTGGGGGTGTATATCCTATTATAGAGTACATGACCATCAAAGAACAAAATTGGGTCCTAGAGGAATTAAAAGTGTTTTTATAGGATATGCACAACACTCCAAAGCTTATAGACTGCTAGATCTAGAATCTAATGTCATTATAGAATCTATACATGTTGAATTTATTGAAAATAAATTTATAAATGACAATGTTGATGAAATGACTGAAATAAATGGAAAACGTATTGATGCTAATAAATTGTCGCTTTCTGAAATTATTAAAACTAAGGAAAGAAGTGATGATATGCAGATAGAACCAAGGAAAAGCCAAAGAATAAGAAAGGAAAAACATCTTGGTTCTGATTTTATTTCTTCACAATCTATAGTATTTCTTGTTGAAGGAGATAGGACAAACGTTTGTAATCAAATTCCAATTGTATTAAATGTTGAAGAAGACCCAAAGATGTTTCAAGAAGCAATGTCTTCTAGAGACGCTGCTTTTTGGAAAGAGGCCATTAATGATGAAATGGACTCAATTATATCCAACAACACTTGGGTTTTGGTTGATCTTCCTCTTGGATCAAAACCTATAGGTTGTAAGTGGGTCTTTAGGAGAAAGTACAATACAGATGGTTCTGTCCAAACCTTCAAAGCAAGATTAGTTGCAAAAGGTTTCACTCAAAAGGAAGGCATAGACTATTTTGATACATATGCTCCTGTTGCAAGAATAACATCGATTAGAGTCCTTTTATCCTTGGCCTCTATCTATGATATTTACGTACATCAAATGGATGTTAAAACAGCCTTTTTAAATGGGAACCTTAGTGAAGAAATATATATGCAACAACCTGAAGGATTTGTTCTTCCGGGAAACGAGAAGAAAGTTTGTAAATTGATAAAGTCTCTTTATGGTCTTAAACAAGCGCCTAAACAATGGCATGATAGATTTGATAGTGTAATACTATCAACCGGATTCGTACATAATAATGCAGACAAGTGCATTTACTCTAAATTTACAAAAGAATATGGAGTAATAATTTGTTTATATGTCGATGACATGCTGATTTTTGGTACGAATCTACAAGGAATTACCGAGACCAAAAAGTATCTAACCTCAGTTTTTAAAATGAAGGATTTAAATGAAGTTGATACTATTTTGGGAATCAAGGTCAAAAGAGATAACAAGCAAGTGACTTTGTCACAAGCACATTATATAGATAAAATCCTTACTAAATTCAGTCATTTAGGAATAAAGGAGTATAATACTCCTTATGATTCTAGTGTTAAGCTAACTGCAAATACTGGAAGAGCAGTAGCACAGTTGGAGTATGCAAGTGCGATAGGTAGTATGATGTATGCAATGCATTGCACTAGACCCTTTAATACATTAGGAAATGATCATTGGAAAGCAATAAGTAATCCAGGTAATGATCATTGGAAAGCAATAAGTAGAGTACTTGGATATTTAAAATATACAAAGCACTTAGGCATTTGCTATAATGGTTTTCCTAATGTATTAGAGGGATATTCTGATGCAAGTTGGATTACAAGTGTTAATGATAATAAATCCACATCAGGATGGATATTTACTCTCCGGTGGAGCCATTAGTTGGGCATCCAAGAAACAAACATGTATTTCCCATTCTACTATGGAATCTGAATTTATTGCATTAGCAGCTGCTGGAAAAGAAGCAGAATGGCTGAGGAATATGTTACTTGATATAAAGTTGTGGCCACAACCTATGCCAGCCATTTTCATATTCTGTGATAGTGAGACTACAATGTGTGTTGCTCACAATAAAATATATAATGGGAAATCGAGACATATAAGCTTGAGACATGCTTATATAAGAGAATTAATTACAAATGGAGCTATAGCTATAATATATGTGAGATCAAATAAGAATTTGGCTTATCCACTTACGAAGCCATTAGGTAGAGATGTAGTACAACAAACTTGTGGAGAGATGGGGCTGAGACCCTTAAATTAAATACAAGGAATAGGAACCCCACTTTGAGTTAGTATACACTCTAACAATATAAGTTCAATGGGTAATAACAAGTTACTTGTATTGTTTAAGCACTGATCTCCTCTTTAGGAGCCCTAATTCTAATGTACTACTTACTGTTATATGAGGAGTTAAGGAGTTGTTAAATGCTTGTTATAACAGGGGCATAAAGACAAACTCCAAAGTGCATACTGTTACATGAAGAGGTTGATTAATCTTAATGGAATTATTAATGTCTGGAGTAACAGGGACATATTAACTAATTCCACCTATATGAATATTGAAGTGGTGCCGCTTCTAGCAAGATTTAAAGGGTTGATCTTGTAAATATTCATGAATTCAGGATGAGCACATGGCCGTAAACGTGCTAAAGCGAATACTGGATTTTCTAAGCTACTAGATAACGCTGTGTGTGTGGTATTTTCGGTTTTGGCACAAGGATTTGTGGTTCAAATCTTAAGATACCATTAATTTCGTCAAAACTTTAAAATACTTACACTAAAGGAAAATTCAAATCTGTAAAAGATACTTTCAATTATTCACAAGTGTTATGAAGTGAAATAACAAACTAGTGGGGGATTGTAAGATAGTTTGTTATTGGCAAGTTGGAAGTGGGACGTTTCTTACTCGTACCGTGCCTGTTAGTCTCGGAACTGATCATTATGAAATAGCGCATAACATGCACGAGATTGACTCAACAGGTACGAGTTTGTCTCAATAGGCACGAGACTGACTCAACAGACATGAGATTAACTCAACAGGTACGAGTTTGTCTCAACAGGCACGAGACTGACTCAACAGGCACGAGACTGACTCAACAGGCACGAGATTGTCTCAATAGGCACGAGACTGACTCAACAGACACTAGATTAACTCAACAGGCACGAGATCCTAGAGTTAATTATTTATTTGAATTTTAAATTCAAAATTCGAATAAATAGTCGTGTCTGTTTGTGAAACAAGACATCTTTTCTGAAAGGGTCTATTGGTTGCCTATAAATACACAAGAATTCCAACGAAGTGCATATAGAAAATCACAAGTGTTACTGCAGGCTTTGTTGTATCCTGAAGAGAATCGTTTTGTATTTTCCCTAAATTAGTATACAGGCGATAACTCTTTAAGGACAGTCGATTTTCACGCCTCAAAGCCAATTTTGTTTATTATTTTTCTAACATTTCTTATAGTAATTTACCCATATTTAAAGGGACTACAATATTTTTTATTTATTTATAAAGATCAAATTTTTGTGGGTAATGTAGTATTAAAACTACAGTACGTAGCGTATCTCTTTTTAATGAAAGGATAGGGGAGAAAAAACATGATAAAAGTATACTAAATTTTTTCTTTCTTTATAATGATTTATATAATGTAAAAGTATAATTGAACTTAAAGCTCTAAATATTAGGATTTGATACCTAGTTCAAATAAGGAAGAATTAACTACATAAAATATAATTAATTTTTAAATCCTAAATATTAGGTAAATGAGTTAAATAACTACTTTTTCTAGTATAAAATTACCTTTCAATGCGAACGACACTTTTCTAAGGGCCTTCGTTTATTTAATATAGTATAAATAAGAACTTATTTACTCCTTTTCTTTAGGTTTTATAGTTTTCAAAAAGTATTTAATTTTTTTTTAAATTGTATAAATTTCCCCTTAAAAGACTTCCACACTATTATTAATGCCTTCAATTATATTCTTTTTTTTCTCTCATCTCCTATACAAATTTGTGATATTTGACAGCTTTCAAGGATTGTGGCAGCCTGTATTAGCCAAACTTTCGTCGTTCTCCTTTTTTTTTTGGCCTTATCTCTTCGAGTTGGCTCAATAGCTTTCAATCTAATAGAGTTACGAATAAAAAATCTAATAAGTCTTTATATGCTTAACATATTTCCACAAGTGAATGAATACAAGATTTAACAATTGTATCATGTAATTAAATACAATTCAGATATATTTTTGAGGCAATTTTAATACAATTCTTATAAACATTTTATACAATATTATATTATACTTGTATTAGTATTATATTATGTTGTTTTACGTTTGATGTATCATATATAATTTATGTACAATTATCATATATTTATGACACAATTTAAAAATAATTTTGATAAATTATGATATAATTGTGATACAATTGTGAACTTCTCCCTCTTCAAGTTTTAATATGAAATTTCACCTAAAACTAGCAGCAAACTCCACAAAAATCATCACAAACCACCAATAATTATAGCTTTTATTTTCAGATTGAAAGTCGAAAAGGAAAAATACATCACATACAAAAAAAAAATACAAACCAATAAGAAAATTAATACAATTCTGACACAAAATATTGTATTAAATTTGTATCAGTATTGTATCAGATATCGTTTCATGTATTGATACAATTCAAATAAAATTATAATACAATTCTGATATAGTCCTGAATAATTCTGATATAATTATAATACAATTATTAAATTCTTATTCTTCGAGTTTCAATCTAAATTTTACCAAAAACCAACTATAAACTTAATCAGTTTCCCTTAAAACTGAGATATAAACTTCAAAGTATATTCTCAATCATTTGTAAGAACAATTAACCCAAGCAAATCATAAATTCATAAAATCTGAATATTGAAATAATTATGATACAGTTATCATACAATCGTGAGACAATTTTGAAACTTCTTCTTCGAGTTTCAATCTCAAATTTTATTAAAACCGACTTTAAACTTAACCAATCTCCCTCAAAATTGAGATATAAACTCCAAAGTATATTCTTAATCATGTGCAAGAACACCTAATTGTAACGACCCGACCGATCGTTTTGTGTGTTTAAGCTTTGTTTCCCCTTATGAAGCTTCCCACATGTATGTGCATTTTGTGGTTTTGATCTCGGGCACCATACCATCTTCATGAGAAATTATCAAGCTAAATAGAGGGACCGGAACTAAAATGTGATCTTTTTTTACTCAAACGACCGAAATGCGTGAAAAAAAATTTAGTGACCAAAATACATATAACGCCCTTTTAAACCACGTTATACCTTAACGGTCGTTTTGCTCGTTAAGGTATAGCGCGGTAAATATATGCGCTATACACAATATTTGCATTTTAATGCATGCGCTATACGTTTCTCTTTCTGTCCCTGCAACAGCTCCTCATTACTTTTCGTCTCTTCTTCCCCTGATCTTTGTCGGCATGATTGATTGGTTCATATGTATTGATTGATTGTGTAAAATGTTCTATATTAATATATGTATATTTTAAGGGAAATAGCTAGCAACCGTTCTATATTAATTTTAGTTGTTAATATTAAAATTATTACGAATAAATTATTTTAATTAATTCTTTTACTATGCTCATTATTTTGGTATTCCGACATTATATATGCTTAAATACTTTTTATTTTTTAATTTATAAACAAAATTTATTTATTATATAGGTAAGTCCACAATATAAATTTAAAAGGGGAAATCATAATATTAAAAAGAATAAAAAGAAGATAAATGTTTATAATTTAGAGGGTAAAATATGTATTTGACAATACAAAATTTAAAAAATCTAGTTGAGTGACCGTTTGAGTGCTATAGGCATAGTTAAGTGACTTTGTTGTTACAAAAAAAAAGTGACTTTCGCAGATAATTTGGGATAGTTGAGTGACTATTTAAAACTCAAACCAAACCGATTAAAACTCTGACTTGGTTTGATTTGATTTCAATTGGTATTGAGTAAAAAAAAAACTGAACCAACCCGACATATAAATATATAATTTTTATATATACTTTTAAGATTTTATATAGAATTTTCTTTAAAAAATATCTAGAAATATTTGGGATTCTCTTGCGGGATATAAATTTTATAGAATATGAAGTGCTCCATATTTATTGACCTAAAATAATGGGTTGTATGTTCACTTTCTTATCAAGTGTTACTGATATGCATTTATCTCTTTGTTCTTCCATATTCATATCATATCTTAAGATCTATATATCTTTTTTGAATTTGAAGTGATTGTTAATATTTAGGTTCATACTAATTTTTATGTTTAATTGCTAAATTTGGTTAACCTGAAAACGTACATTAACGAAAAATTATTGTCATACGACTAAAAAAAAACAATTATGTGTACTAATCGAATTATCCCATAAGTATAATTTAATCGATAATATGTTTGTCAATTGTTTATATTTTTACTAAATACATATATTTACTTATTAAATATTTAACAAAGTAAGATTAAAATAATATTTAAGTAACAAAAAAAATTAAAAACCCTATAAAACTGAACCAATCCATACCAATATAGTTGGTTTGGGTTGATTTTGATAAAAACCGAACCAGCTCCGTCCATGTACACTTACCACTATACTACACGACTGCATGACGTTTCCCTTAAAATATACATATTGTTATGATAAAAATCAAAATATGGTGGATGTCTACTCTTCCTCCATGATCTTTCTCTCAAATGGTTAATGACATATTCAATGACATATTTTCTATGTTCAATGACATATTCCATGACATATTTTCTTCACTTTTCATGCCTATATAAAGGCCTTGTAATAGATAGGAAAATACACACAATTGAAGAAGAAAATCTCTTCCTTCTCTCTATCTCTATTTCTTGTTCATGTTTTACTAAATTGTTTTTATTTCTTGTTCATGTTTTACTAAATTGCTTTTATTTCATAACACGTTATCAGCACGAGTCTCTAACCAATTGTATAATATATCTACAAAAAATTTCCTACATCAAGAAAGAGATGCTCTAACCAATTGTATATATATATCTACAAAAATTTTCCTACATCCAGAAAGATTACAATTAGAAGTCATACATATCATCACATAGTTAAATGTAAAGAGAAACTACATATGGTAAGTAATGAAATGTAAGAAGGTATGATTATCTTATACTTGTCATTCTTTTAAAATCTCATATGCACACAACTTCGTACTACACCTGTATTGCATAAGCACATATTAATATTACATCTTTTATACCACATGAATGGAATAAATTTTTCGAAGTTCTATATGTGAAAATCATAGTAGCAGTTAATTGTTGATATGATGCATGTCATGGTAACCAAGGATATTTTATATAAATTGTCCTATGCATATTTATGTGTTAACTATCTTCAATCTGTCCTGCCGCTTTAAACATTTTTTTTTACTTGGATGAATATTTTTTTTCCTTTTGGATTTTTACACTTGCATATAGTACAAAAAAAAGGAATAAAAAATAAAATAAAATTGGTCATACTGATTAAAAGCATAAATCATCTTGAAGAAAACAAGAAATGCTTCACATCTTTATCTAGGTTGATTAATTAGTACTTCTTTGATATTTGGAAAACAAACCAGCTATTTGAAAATATACTTCATAATTTATGATCGTATCATTTGAAAGCAAACAATGATTAGTATGATTACTAGAAGAAGTATTTTTGAGTATCCATGACCTACTTGATGTTTGCTATGACTTACCATTTTTAAGTATTTTATATGAATGATGCACAAGCTACAACTGGTAAGTTGTTACCTATAATGTCACTTTTCAAGTAATATAAATGCTGAATTTGTGTATTAGTGCTATATATGTGTTAGGTGTACTTTTGATAAATTTATTCATTAATTGCTTGGTTGAATTGAGTGAAGGAAAGTCATGGCATTAAATCAAATCCAATAGGTAGGGTATACCCCGAAAACAACAATATTTTTGAGAGAGACTCAATAAATATTATGACAATGATTTTATGATCCTTTTAAACTCTAATAGAATTTAGAAAAAATATTCTGACTACAAATGATTGTATTTCATATAGATGTTACAAATAATTAATAAAGCTTTACGCTGATTTGAGATTTGTACACTTATTTAAGAAAGCAAATTTGATTTGCTAAGTTGCAAATTAGTTGTATATAATTTTTTTGGCATGTGATTGAAATTAAGGCTTGAGAATGAATCTCAATATTGTTTAGCCTATTATGCCATTAATTGAGAATAAGACATCGAGATCAAGTCCTGATGCTCCATAATGATAAGAGTTGGGTTTGAGTCCCAATTTATTATGGCCTAACATGCCTTTATATTGGTAAGACATTGGGTTTGAGTCCCAATGTACCATATTGATGATATAATGATGACTAAAGAAAAATAATATATTTTTCATGAAAAGGCATGAAAATTGTCCCACTTGATTTGTTTCATTCTTGAAGTGAATGTGATAACAATGCATAATAAGTTTCAATGAAGACAATTGGTTGAACAATGAACGTGGGCGTTCCAAATATCAAAATAATAATAATCATCACTATGATTATAAAAGGAGAACAATAAGGGTCCTCAAAATAGTCCTTCAAAATGTGAAGGCAATGCTTACCATCAAATTGGTATGAAAATAATAAAGCACGTCGCTGATTATGATCCATTCCTTGAAGAGAATGTGACTTATGATAAGCATTGAGAATGCAAACTCATTCCTAAAGTTGAATGTGGCAATATGTGATAAAAGCAATGAATAAAACATGCAATTCATGATTATATGAATACCACACAACTCACCTCTAAGGGAGGTTTGAGTAAAATAAAGAGAATAAATATTATTGTGTGGTTACATGAATATGTCATTGGTTGCGTACATGTGATATGCCAAATATTATTTTTCCATGCCTTATAAAAGTTATTAAAGGCAAAATTAAAGCAAGAAATGATTTTGCTTATGATGATTTTGACCATGATAATTTATTATGATATAATTTTCTCCGTGAAGGAGACATTTACCATATGAATGGTATGATAAAAGATCTTATAGTACAAAAGTTGTTAAGAACTCCGGAAAAACTAATTTGTTACTACCCCGATGAATAAACTTATTCATGACATTGATATTGTAAAGTCTCAAAAGAAACTTTTTGAGTTTCAAATATATAAGTCAAAGTGATTGGCATATTGAGACTATAAATGAAAGGAAGATTGAATATCTTCATATTTCTATAATCATACTGGGTAAATATGAAAGGTTACCCGATCTTCTTTCTATTTGTACTACACAAATATAAGCATGATGCTGGAATCATATGCCACAAGTAAACTAGAGATTTACTAAAATAAATATTAATTGGCATGACCGGTTGACCATATCGGTTCAATTATGATGCGAAAAATTAATTAAGAATTACATTGACACATATTGAAGAATAGAAGATTCTTCAAGAATTCTCTTGTGCTGCTTATTCTCATGATATACCAGTTAAAGGTTGGGATTGAATCCTTTGATTTCTGGAAGGAATAAAAGGTGATATATATATATATATATATGGGCCCAGTCACCTGCCATGTGGACCGTTTACTATTATATGATTTTAATAGATGCATCTATTTTATGGTCACATGTGCATTTGTTATCAACTTGCAGTTTGGTTTTTGCAAGATTGTTTGCTCAAATTATTAGAGCACAATTCCAGAATATAAATATAATGATTTATCTTAATAATACTGGTTTAAATCCAAGTTGGTTTAGCAGAAATTGTATGCCTCCAATTATAGCTAAATCATTGGTTATGAGAACAAAACTTCCAAAAACAAAATTTGGTATGATATTTATTATTTAATATACAGTAGCACTTGTACGCATCTAGCCAAGTTATAAAAACTTCTCCCTATCACAATCGGTTCAGGGTCAGGAACCAAATAATTTCTATATAGAAATATGGATGTGCTCTATGATTTAATTATGCCACCAAAATGCACAAAGATGAGTTCCCAAAGATAGTTGAAAAATGTGTTGGTGATCCCAACATTAGGGGGAGAAAATGGGCAGCTGAGAAAGTGATACGTGAAATGAATTATTATGAATACATATAGATCCTCGTACAAGAAAATATAAACTTGAAGTTCAAGTGATAATTCATTTACAAATTATTGCCAAACGCATTTGCTGACCCAAAGCTAAATGTCATATTTCAGCTGCTAATGCTCCAAATAGAATAAAGTCCATGAGGGACAGAGTCTATGGCACGCATGAAGTGTAACAGACCAATCGGTTCCAAAGATAAAACTCCTTGAAGAAGGAGAGGGGCAAATATTCAAAATGGTCATAATAAGGAGGCAAGTGCCCTAGAAGAGCACCACGACATAACACTTCATAAGACCTCATGGGAGAGGCTCAGGTACCTGAAAATAATGAAATAAAGAGATCTCAATAAGTTATGTCTTTATTGGGTAATAATGGAACCGACATAAAATGATTGTCGACGATATTGTTAATATAATGTAGCGCTCAATATGATTAATATTGACGAGGATCTTGAGATCAAATCTGTCATGAAATTTGGACGGATAAAAGATTGGCCAAATAAAAAATATGCAATGAAATTGACTTCACTTGAAAAATGTGAAGTTGGACGGATAGTCCAACACCTGAAAGTATAAAGTCAATTGAGGTATAAATGTGTTCTTGTGCGAAAGGTTCAAGTCGATAGACATAAAGACGACTTGTGGCACAAGAAAATTAGTAAATATCCTCACATTGATTATATGGAGACATGTTCTCTTATAGTGGATATAGTCACTTCAGGTTTTAATCTGGCAATATATGAAAAACTTGATATGCGTATAGTGGATATCATTGAAAGATTTAAATTGTCTTGGAGCATATTAAGGTTTCCAAGAAATTTATTAAATAAAGCTTCAAAAATCCTTATACGGATTGAAACAATCAGGGCACATGTGGTATAATCGCCCGAGAGAATACTTGTTGAAAGAAGGGTATAAGAATAATTCAATTTGCCCTTGTGTCCTTATAAAAGGATATGGATTTGAATTTGTTATAATCGCCATGTATGTTGATGATTCAAATATCATTAGAACTCCCGGAGAGCTTCCTAAAGCAGTAGACTGTTTAAAGAATTTGAAATGAAAGATCTTGGAAAGACAAAATTTTGTCTTGGTCTACAAATTGAATATATGAAAGATGAAATTTTTGTCCTTCAATCAGCATACACTAAAAAGATTTTAAAGAGCTTCTATGTGGATAAAACACATCCATTAAGTACCCCGATGGTTGTGAGATTACACGATATAAATAAAGATCCACTCTGACCTCATGAAAATAATGAAGAGCTTCTTGGTCCTAAAGTACCATATCTTAATGCAATTGGTGCGCTAATATATCTTGCTAACACTACAAGGCATGACATAACTTTTTCAGTTAATGTCTTAGCAAGATATAGCTCTGCTCAAGGAGAAATTGGAATGAAATCAAGCACATATTGCGTTATCTAAGGGGGATTACCGGTGTGGGCTTATTTTATGGCAATGATTGCAATACCGATCTTATTAGTTATGTCGATGTGGGGTATTTATCTGACACACACAAGGCTTGATCTCAAACATGTTATGTGTTTACATGTGTGGCACTGTCATATTTTAACGATCGACTAAGCAATCAATCGTGGCTACTTCTTTTAATCATGCTGAGATAATTGTTATTCATGAAGCAAGTCGAGAATGTGTATGGTTGAGGTCTACTATACATCTTATTCGAGACAAATGTGGTTTGAAGTGTGATAAACTACCCAAAGTTTTGTATGAAGAAAATACAACATGCATAGCCCAATTAAAGAGAGGATTCATAAAGGAGTTAGGACAAAGCACATTTCACCTAAATTATTGTTCACACATGATCTTCAAAAGAATGGTGATATTAATGTGCAACGAATCCGTTCAAGTGATAATATGGCTGATTTGTTCACCAAATATCTACCGGCGTCAACCTTCAAGAAACTAGTGTACAAGATTAGGATACGAAGGCTCAACGATGTGAACTGATGATCTCATCAGGGGGAGTTAATACGCGTTGTACTCTTTTTCCCTTACAAGGTTTTGTCCCATTGGGTTTTCCTTGCAAGGTTTTTAACGAGACAACCAAAAGGCGTATTTCTAAATATGTGTACTCTTTTTCCTTCATTAGGATTTTTTTTTCTAATAAGGTTTTAACGAGGCACATTATTTATGGACATCCAAGGGGGAGTGTTATGATAAAAATCAAAATATGGTGGATGTCTACTCTTCCTCCATGATCTTTCTCTCAAATGGTTAATGACATATTCAATGACATATTTTCTATGTTCAATGACATATTCCATGACATATTTTCTTCACTTTTCATGCCTATATAAAGGCCTTGCAATAGATAGGAAAATACACACAATTGAAGAAGAAAATCTCTTCCTTCTCTCTATCTCTATTTCTTGTTCATGTTTTACTAAATTGCTTTTATTTCTTGTTCATGTTTTACTAAATTACTTTTATTTCATAACACATATATTAATATAGAACATTTTACACAATCAATCAATACATATGAACCAATCTATCATGCTGACAAAGATCAGGGGAAGAAGAGACGAAAAGAAATGAGGAGCTGTTGCAGTGATAGAAAGAGAAACGTATAGCGCACTTCATTAATGCGCTATGCATTAAAATGCAAATACTGTGCTATAGCTTAACGGGCAAAACGGCTGTTAAGGTATAATGCGGTTTAAAAAAGCGTTATATATAATTTGGTCATTAAATCTTTTTTCACGCATTTAAATCATTTGAGTCAAAAAAGACCACATTTTATTTCCGGACTAGCAAAATAGATAGATAATGGTCCTTTCTTAAGTGGGAAAAGAGTGTGCGGTGATAATGGTCCTTCTAAAGTGGGAAAATACTGCACAAGTAGCCTTAACTACTGTAGTTTACAATTGAAGCCCGGATCAGACCTGCTTTATCCTCCAAGTCACTAACATTCCTCGTGAAGCTAAGTTACTAACTATATTCACCTAGGCCGTGTATTTCTCTTTATTATAACATTCTTGCAATTCAATTTCATTAATGCAGTACATAGATAACACTCAGCACACAACTAAAATGGCATGCTAGAAAGAGATAGAATGTTCGAAGGGAATCAAATTGAAGAGTTAATATTTGCAAGCTGAATACCATAAAGAGACGTAAAATCATGACTGCAATAACATTATCAAAATGATGGTGTGACGCAAGTAGGCGGGGAAATAGGGCTTAGTGACAATCCGGGATAAAAAGATCCAATTTTTCCATCTTCAATATTGTAAGCCCCATGTCTCTTCCACCACCACCTTCCATGCACGTATTTAAACTCTTTTTCCCAACCATCCGTAAAATATATGTCATTAGGCTTGACTCCTATAAATTTAGAAGAGTCAACGGAGCTTGCTCCGTTAAGGCCCACAAAAATTGCCGAATCTCCCAAGGTGTTAATCTCTTTCAATTCGAGCTTGATTATATCTAACTCGAATACTTTAAATTTAAAGGTCTGACACCCTCCATGAGGAAATCGGGTAACAAGTAATAGTGTACCGGATATCTCGACTAGGTAGAACTTAACTGAACTTTGATCAAAGATTTTATCTTTCAGCCAAATAAGCAAGCGTGGTTTTACAATTGATTTGGTAAACCTTGCAACATCAAAAACCCAGACTTGGCCAGACCATTTGACGCAATAAAATTGACCCTTGTAATAATTCATACTCGTGACTGCACCATGGGTGTTAATGTCAATATTCATGTCGCCAAAAAGCCAAACTATTAACACGTCCATAATTATAATTAACCACCAGTACATAATCTGATGTACGAGAAGGACTGGCCGATAAGATAGCCATGCAGTTCCAAATCTCTTCTTCGGGTGCTACAACGAGACCCTCTAAAGCCAATAATAAGTCCTTCCGTGGGGGAAGCTGTATATTGATATGAGAGAAAGGATGCAACAAGTTCATCTCTCCGGTATATGACATGGTGAACAGCCATCCCTTTGATGGAAAACACTCTCGCCCTCTAGTTTCTGGGAGAAATATGCGTGAAACTTTTTTCCTCGAAAGAGAGTAAAATTCTCGATAATAGTCATCTTTATCCGCCAACATAAGTAATGGAACTTGGGGCGAAAGCGCATCGAAAAATTTCTTTCTAGCACCAGTTCTCCATGAGGTACAGACAGCACGAAAAGCAATGAAATCTTCAATCACTTTAACACGCTCTGTAATGTGAGTAAGGAGATCCTGCGGCAACTCTGCCCAATTCGCCATAGCTTTGAAAGGAAGAGGGTGTAAGATTTCTAGGTCAAGAGAAAAACTCTGTTTATGCTTTTGGTTTGGTCTTTTAAGGTCATTTATCTAGGCGTTGTAAGTATACTTATCGACTTTAACAAGGATTTGGAATACCAATTGACATGCCCAACTTTCTCTATTATTCTCGGAAGAGAGTTTTTCCTATATGTATTGTTACAGGAACTTATTTACTCATTTTCTTTAGATTTTATAGTTTTCAAAAAGTGTTTTAAGTTTTTTTCACAAATTGTATACATTTCCCTTTAAAAAAAGACAAAATTATAGAATAATGCACTCCATAAGTTGACCTTGCACTCTTTTAGCCGAGTTACAAATTTGCAAATGTATAGCCAAATATCAATAAGATCTTTTCTTTTCTCATTCCCTTTAATTATAACAACCTCATTTATTTCTACCTACCCCTACCCTATTGTAGCTCTCCTCATTTTTCACCCATAAATATTTAATTTAATTAGTGAAAAAGAATCATATGCAAACAAAACTGAAAAGAAAAATCAGTTCCCCATTCAGTCAACACTCATTCATGCATTCTTCCATAACCAATACTTCTCTACTTTTTTTAAAAAAAAAAATTTATATATCTTCAAGTTTATATATACCTATCACAACTGCAAAACGAAAAAACAGACGCGAGAAACCTAAAATCTCATCTCCTTTAATGCTAATCTTGTTAGATTTCGATTATGCTTTTGTGAGAAATTTGGAGTGGATATTGTTTGAACTTATTAGAAATTGTCTAAGTAAGTTGTATACAAAGTTTAAAGTTATTTGCTGGAGATTTGGAGTAGTTTTATACAAGAATTGCAAGTGAAAATCGTACAAAAATTTCGTTAGCGATGCTTATACACTTTTATACAAAGAAGTACAGTATGTATATAGTTGTATAAAAATGTATAATCACAGAGTCAAAATATTCTTGATACACTATGTATATAGGTGTATAAGAAGAAGAAGAAGAAGAAAATGTGAGAAATTCACCAAATACCTGTAAATAATGTATCAACCTTGGATATAATAGTGTATAAGTTGTGTTTATACATTATTATATAATATTTATACAATATTATACATTATTATACAAATGAATCCTATCAATGGAGCTTCACGTGTTCTTCTTCTTCCTTGGGCATCCTCTGAAATTTAATTCAAATATAGCCTAAAGCTACTCCAAATCACTTGAAATTTAAGTTTTGAACTCATCTTGATGATTCCAATCAATTGAGACAACACCCATTCTAAACAACTAAGAAATCGGAAAACTCAATTTCTGAAATTTAACTCAAATATAGCCTAAATCTACTCCAAATCACTTGAAATTTAAGTTTTGAACTCATCTTGATGATTCCAATCAATTAAGACAACACTCATTCCAAACAACTAACAAATCGGAAAACTCAATGTAACGACCCGGCTGATCATTTTTAGAATTTATGCCCTGATCCCCTATTAATTACTTTCCCCGAGTTTATTACATCTATTTTCATTCTCCGGGATGTTTGGTTTTGAGTTTCGGAGTGTTTTGGGATACTTAGTCCCTAAATGAGAGCTTAAGCTTTAGAATTTGGACCATAGTCGGAGCAGTGCGAAGACGGCCTCAGAATGAAATTCTGTCAGTTTCGTTAGCTCCATTGGGTGATTTCGGGCTTAGGAGCGTGTTCAGATTGTGTTTTAATGGTTCGTAGCTTATTTAAGCTTGAAATGCTGAAAGTTGAATTTCTGAAGTTTCCGGTTCAATAGTGAGATTTTGATATCGGGGTTGGAATGGAATTCCGGAAGTTGAAGTAACTCCGTAGTGTTGAATGTGATGTACTTGCAAAATTTCAGGTTATTCAGACAAGGTTTAATAGACATTTTGATCGAAAGCATAATTTGAGAGTTTTTGGAGTTCTTAGGCTTGAATCCAATATTAAATTGGTGTTTTGATGTTGTTTTGAGCGTTCTGAAGATTGGAACAAGTTTGAATGAAGTTTCAGGATTGGTTGGCATGTTTGGTTGAGGTCCCGGGGGCCTCGAGTGTGTTTCGGATGCTCAACGGGTCATTTTTGGAACTTAAAAATTTTTAGAAAAAGTTGCAGCAGTCAGTTCTGGTTTCCTTCTTCGCGTTCCCAAAGAGGAACTGGGGATGGTGAAGGATTTATGCTTCACGTTCGTGAAGGTAATCCTGCATTCGCGAGGCTGTGGGACCTTATGCCTACGCGTTCGCGAAGGCAGTATCGCGTTCGAGTAGGAGAAGAGGAAATGATCATCGTATTCGCGGCTTGGGCGTCACGTTCGCGAAGAGGAAGACTGGCCAGTGGAATTTTAGTGCATCACGTTCGCGACTGTTGCCTCGCGCTCGCGAAGAAGAACGCGTCTGGACAGAATGTTTAAGTTCAAAATCGAGGGTTTAGCCATTTTTGTGAAACTAGAGCTTGAGAGCTCGGATTTGAGTGAGGTTTTGAGGGATTTTCAGAGATATCGATTGGGTAACGATTCTTAACTCCTTTTTGCTTGTAACCTATTAATCTAAACATAAATTCATCATTTAATTTTGGGATTTGGATGGAAATTGGGGGAAAGTTCTTAGACCTAAATTTTGAGTTTTGATTGGGGATTTGACATTGGATTTGGATAATTTTGGTATGGTTAGACTTATGAGAGTATGAGGATTCCAAAAATGTAAATTTTACTCGATTCCGAGATGTGGGTCTGGATGGCATTTGGGTCATTTTTCCTAATTTCGCGTATTAGCTTAGAATTAATTAGTGGAATCAGTTACTTGAAGTGTTATTTATATTATGCAATTGATTTGAATAGATTGAGCCATTTGGAGTCGAGTACTCGTGGCAAAAACGTGATTTCGGGTTGATTTTGAGCCGGTTCGAGGTAAGTGGCTTGTCTAACCTTATATAGGGGAAACTCCCCTTAGGATTTGGTGTTGTTGATAATTGAAATGCCTTGTACGTGAGGTGACGAGTGCGTACTTGTGTTAATTGTTGAAAATCCTATTTTCATTAAGTAACTTTAATTGTGTTTTCCTTTCCTGTTTATTCTACTTACAATTCAAGCCTGCTACTAGCTTAGGGAATCATGCCTAATTGTCTTAATTGCTTTATTTGCTCAAACTGCCTTATTTGGACTATGTGAAGCATGCTAGGTTAGAAATACCTATTTTTCCTTGGTGTGAAATTGAATTTAATTGAGTATTCTTCGTGTTGTTGCTGCGTGTTTACTTTGGGACTACGGGACGGTATCCTGGGAGATCCCCTGCGCATATATATATTGATTTGGATTGTAGTGCGGGATACCAAGAGATCCCCATCATATATTGAGGATACTAAGTGATCCTTGGGATACCGAGAGATCCCCAACATATATATTGAGGATACTAAGAGATCCCCAGCACATATTGAGGATACTAAGAGATCCTCGGGATACCGAGAGATCCCCAGTTGTTAATTCCGTGTTGCGATGTATTCCTCTCCGTGATTATCTTGTCTCTGTTATAATTGATGTTGTTCTTTCTATAATGTGTTATTTCTTACTGTTGCACTTAATTATACTGTCCTATTCTATATTGTTTTACCTTGTATTTTATTTAACCTCAGTAGGGCCCTGACCTTCCTCGTCACTAACCCGACCAAGGTTAGGCTTGGCACTTACTGAGTAATGTTGTGGAGTACTCATGCCCTTTCTGCACATGTTTTTCATGTGCAGATCCAGGTACTTCCACTCAGTCGTATCACACTTGAGGCAAGGCGCGTTCATAGAGACTTCAAGGTATACCTGCCACGTCCGCAGACCGAAGAGTCCCTTTCTATTCTCAATACTAGTATAGCCCTTCTGTATTTTTCTTGTTGATAGATATTTCTGGAGTTAGAGCTTTTTATGTAAACTCTTAACTTGTGATTCATGGTGTTCCGGATTTTGGGAGTGTTAGGTTTAGATTTTGTACTGTTATATGCCAGGCGACATCTTAAACATTGTTTCATTTGTTATTTCAGTTTTTAATTATTTTCTTTCCGCAAATTGTTTCTTTTCCACATTTTATTAGGCTTACCTAGTCGTAGAGACTAGGTGCCGTCACGATAGTTCATGGAGGGCCAGCTGGGGTCGTGACAAGTTGGTATCAGAGCTCTAGGTTCATAGGAGTCATGAATCACAAGCCAGTTTATTATAGTCTCGTGGATCGGTACGGAGACATCTATACTTATCTACGAGAGGCTATGTATCTGTTAGGAAAATTCCACTTTATTTGATTTCCTTGTCGTGCGAGATTTTGATATCACAACTCTAAACTTCTATCTTCTATTCTCTCACAGATGGTGAGGACACGTGCTACACGAGATGATCAGGCACCCGCGCCTCCTACTGCAGCCGTCAGAGGTCGGGGCCAGAGTAGAGGCCGAGGGGGCACACGCGGTGCAGCTAGAGCACGCGCGCGAGCTACCACTGAGGATCCACCCGCAGTTCCAACTGGATTCCAGGCACCTGATACGCCTACTACTACTACTACTACTCCAGTGCTCCAGGAGACTCTTGCATAGTTCATGAGCATGTACACCACTCTGGCTTAGGCAAGGTTGCATCCCATTGCTGCAGCCACATCTTAGGCATGGGGAGGAGCACAGACTCCCGCCACTCACACCCCTGAGCAGTGATTGCATGTTGATCAGGTCCCAGAGATTATTCCTATACAACCTGCAATTCCTAGTTAGACCGAGGACAGGACAGCGGTTTCCGAGGATGGGCATCTGAGGCTTGAGAGGTTCAAGAAGTAAAAGTCTCCTGTATTCAGTGGTCTAGCATTGGATCATGCTCTAGGATTTCTAGATGAGTGCTACCATATTCTCCATACCATGGGTATAGCAGGATCAAGCGGGGTTTCCTTCACTACCTTCCAGCTTCGAGGAGCCGCCTATGAGTCGTGGCGCACCTATGAGTTAAACAGTCCGGATGAGGCTGCTTCCCTAACTTGGACTCAGTTTTCAGATATGTTCCTGAGAGAGTATATTCCTCAGAGCCTCAGGGACGCATGGCGCACAGAGTTTGTCATTTGTGTCAGGGTACTATGATTATCTCGGAGTATGTTGTTCGTTACACTAGCTTGGCTAGACATGCCCCAGCTTTAGTTTCTATTGTTCGTAAGAGGGTTCGCCGGTTTATTGAGGGGCTTATTCCCAGCATCAGGTCTAGCATGGCTCGTGAGTTGGAGATGGATATTTCTTATCAGCAGGTGGTGAGCATTGCTAGGAGGATTGAGGGTATGCATGCTAAGGAGAGAGAGGAGAGGGAGGCCAAGAGGTCTCGAGAGTCGGGCCATTATTTTGGTGCCCGTGCCCCAACTGCAGGTCGTCATGGTAGGGGTTATATGAGTCACCCCGTTCATTCAGCTCTTCCAGCAGCCAGTTGTATTCCAGCTCCTCCTAGGCCTTAGGAGCCTTATTATGCACCTCCAGTATCTAGTGCGCCTCATGCGCGGGGTGCTTTCAGCGGTCAGTCCAGCAGACCTGGCGGGAGCCAATCACAACCGCCATATCCTCCCAAGGCTTGGTTTGAGTGTGGTAAAAAATGCCATGTGGTGAGGGATTGCCCTGGACTTGGGAGGAGTGCGCCTCCACAAACTTCTCAGCCACAGTGTGCCCCGCAGAGTTCTCACGCTATAGTTACAGCTCCAGTTGCTACCCCACCTGCTCATCCAGCTAGCGGTGGAGGTCGGGGCGGTAGAGGTCGCCCTAGAGGGGGAGGCCAGTCCCGTACTGAGGTTGTTGCCTCCGATTCTATCATCACAAGTATTGTACTGGTTTTTCACAGAGATGCATCGGTTCTATTCGATCCAGGCTCCACTTATTCTTATGTGTCTTCTTATTTTGCTCCACATTTGGGTGTACCTCGGGATTCTTTGAGTTCCCTTATTTATGTTTCTATTACTGTGGGAGATTCTCTTGTTGTGGACCGCGTTTATCAGTCGTGTTTGGTTGCTCTTAGTGGTTTTGAGACTAGAGCCGATTTATTGTTGCTCAACATGGTAGATTTTGATATTATCTTGGGCATGGACTAGTTGTCGCCCCATTATGCTATTCTTGATTGTCACGCCAAAACCGTAATGCTGGCTATGCTAGGTGTACCACGTGTTGAGTGGAAGGGTGCTTTAGATCACACTTTAAGTAGAGTTATTTCTTTCCTTAAGGCTCAGCGAATGGTTGAGAAGGGGTGTGACGCGTATCTTGCTTATATGAGAGATGTCAGTATTAATACACCCTTCAGTTGATTCAGTCCAAGTAGTACGAGATTTTTTTGATGTGTTTCTAGCTGACCTTCCGAGTATCCCGCCCAATAGAGATATTGATTTTGGCATTGATTTGTTGTCGGGCACTGAGATCATTTCTGTTCCTCCATATCGTATGGCTCCTCCTAAGTTGAAGGATCAGTTACAGGAATTGCTTGATAAGGGCTTTATTCGGCCTAGTGTATCACCTTGGGGTGCTCCTCTCTTATTTATGAAGAAAAAGGATGGTTCTATGCGTATGTGCATTGATTATCGCCAGCTGAACAAAGTTACAGTGAAGAACCATTATCCTTTGCCTCATATTGATGATCTATTTGACCAGCTTCAGGGCACATGAGTGTTTTCTAAGATTGACTTGCGCTCAGGTTACCATCAGTTGAAGATTCGAGAGCCAGATATCTCGAAGACTGCTTTCAGGACTCGGTATGGTCATTACGAGTTCCTTGATATGTCATTTGGGTTGACCAATGCCCCATCAGCCTTTATGCATTTGATGCACAGTATGTTCCGGCCATATCTTGACTCGTTCGTCATTGTCTTTATTGATGATATTCTGGTGTACTCTCGAAGTCGAGAAGATCATGAGTAGCACCTGAGTACAGTGCTTCAGAACTTGAGAGAGAAGAAATTATTTGATAAGTTCTCGAAATGTGAGTTTTGGTTGGATTCCGTGGTATTCTTGGGCCACGTGGTTTCGAGTGAGGGTATTCGGGTGGATCCAAAGAAAGTGGAAGCAGTGCAGAGTTGGCCCAGACCATCCTCGGCTACAGAGATCTACAGAGTTCTTGACTTGGCAAGTTATCACCGTCGTTTTGTTGAGGTGCTTTCATCGATTGCAGCCCCTATGACCAGACTGACCCAGAAGGGTGCTCCGTTCTAGTGGATCAGAAGAGTGTGAGGCGAGCTTTTAAAAGTTCAAGATAACTTTGACTACAGCCCCAATTTTGATATTGCCTATAGGTTCGAGGTCTTATACTATCTATTGTGATGCCTCGAGGATTGGTCTTGGAGCAGTATTGATGCAGGATGGTAGGGTGATTTCCTACGCGTCCAGACAGTTGAAGGTGCATGAGAAGAATTATCCTGTCCATTATCTTGAGTTAGCTGCTATTGTTCACGCCTTGAAAATCTGGCGTCATTATTTGTACGGTGTGCCTTGTGAGATTTATACCGATCATCGGAGTTTTCAGCAACTGTTCAAGCAGAAGGATCTTAATTTGCGCCAGAGGAGGTTGTTAGAGCTGGTGAAGGACTATGATATCACTATTTTGTATAACTCGGGCAAGGCCAATATGGTGGCCAATGCTTTGAGTCACCAGGCAGAGAGTTTGTGGACTTTGGCTTATTTACCAGCAGCGAAAAGGCCCATGGCGATGGATGTTCAGGCCTTAGCCAGCCAGTTTGTGAGATTGGATCTTTCGGAGCCTAGTCGGGTTATAGCTTGTGTGGTTTCTCGATTTTCCTTATTTGATCGAATCAGGGAGCGTCAATTTGATGACCCTCATTTGCTTGTCCTCAAGGATAAGGTTCAGCGTGGCGATGCCAGAGATGTGACTAATGGTGATGATGCGGTATTGAGGATGCAAGATCGAATTTGTGTACCCAATGTTGACGGGTTTCGGGAGTTGATTTTAGATGAGGTCCACAGTTCGCGGTATTCCATTGATTCGGGTGCCGCGAATATGTACCAGGATTTGAGGTAGCACTATTGGTGGAGGCGGATGAGGAAAGATATAGTTGGGTTTGTAGCTCGGTGCCTCAATTGTCAGCAGGTGAAGTACGAGCACCAGAGACCAGGTGGGTTGCTTTAGCAGATAGAGATTCCAGAGTGGAAGTGGGAGCGGATTATTCGATGATAATTCAATATTATGGAGTAGAAATGATCACAAGTGACATACCTCAAGATTTCCCATGACTTCTCGCTCAAAAATCGCCCAAGCCGCGTTCTTTTCGTTCAAAAATAATGGAATGAGCTAAAAAAATTAAGAAAACTGAATAAAACACGATTCTGGTCGCTACAAGCCCCAGTCCCGTCGCTAAAAGTGCCAAATTTGGTCGCTAAAGGTGCGCACCAGATCCTGTTGCACCAACAATATTTATTTTCACTAAAAAGTCTCTAACTCCACCATACGAACTCGGAATTCGATGATTCTTATTCCTATGAGTCACAAATAATAATACGAACCTAGCCCTTCAATCGAAACTTAATTCGGAGCTCATTTGCTCAATGCAATACCCATTTCGCTCGCTAAACAATTAGCTCATGTTTCGCATCAAAAACCCAATCGTGTCTTGATGAAATTAGACCAAACTTTCCAGATCACTCCTATAATTCATTATCAAAATTCTGGAAGTCTCGAAATCAAATTTCGATCTCTAGAACTAAAAATGGACCTTTGAATCATTACATGCTCATGCTCAAAACGGCAAAATCATCCAAAAACTCTTCCAAAACTTATCCGAGCCTCATGGGACCCCGACCAAACATGCCAACACACCCCATAACATCATTCAAATTTGTTCCAACCTTTGGAATGCTCAAAACATCGAATCATCCTCGGATTCAAGCCTAAGAATTCCAAAACTTCCGAATTCCAAATTCGATCAAAAAGTCTATCAAATCTCGTCCGAATGACCTGAAATTTCGCACACACGTCACAAATGATACAATGGAACTACTCTAATTTCCGGAATTCCATTCCACCCCCGATATCAAAATTTCCATTGCTGATCGAAAAATGCCAAATTTCCAATTTTGCCAATTCGAGCCTAAATCTACCACGGACCTCCAAAATACATTCCGGACGCGCTCCCAAGTCCAAAATCACCTAACGGAGCTAACCAAATCATATAAATTCAAATCCGAGATCGAATACTAAAAAGTCAAAACTTGGTCAAACCTTTCAAATTTAAAGCTTCAAGTTGAGAATTGTTCTTCCAAATCTATTCTGATTATCATGAAAATCAAAACCGACGATTTACATAGGTCATAATACATCATACGGGGCTAGTCATCCTGGAGAACTAGCGAGCGAAGTGCAAGTGCTCAAAACGACCGGTCGCATCATTACATCTTCCCCCACTTAAACATACGTTCGTCCTCGAACGTGCCCAGAGTTGTTCTGAAAACCATCAAATCGCTTGGTAACCTTACCATGCACATACCAGGGGTGATCCCACGTCACCCTATCCCATATAGGTCCGGTAACACAAGAACTGAAATTTCACAATTCACCATAGCCCATAACCTTAGAACCAATTTTCCATTTCCGAAATTGTCTATAGGATCAGAATCTCACATTTACAAACTGAATAAGTCTGAACACGTTGTATCAAGCAATAACCGCAATCCAAGATAAAAGTCACATGATATACCGCACAGCTCAAACACTCATAGCGATAACTTCTAATCACAACAACTGCTCAAACAACCCAATTCCGGTAATAAATCTCTAATCAAACCAAAGCCTCATTCCAACACTTTCGTATACTGCCAATGATGAATGAAACACACAGAAAGTCATAACCATTCCTCAGATCAACCAGTCATGGAGCTCCATCTCCTTCTGCAAGGACAATAGTAAATTTTTCAGCCGAATCTCGATATTATCCTTCTAACATGCTAAAATCGAATTCGATAGTATTCATTCTAGATCTCAATGACCTCATCTCATCCAACACGACTACTCTAGTGACATGACACATCGATACAATCTAAAGCCATAACCTGTGCGACTCATGCACTAATAAGCAACAGTCCAAATGTACTCAAATCATGGAAAAATGACTCAAATGAGATAGTTTACCGCAAGCTCACCAGTACCACCACAACACAATGTTGAGAACCTATAACCCTTCGTAAAATCAGAACACATGAATCTAACCCGAAGGATCATACCTCTACATAACTTCGCTGCAATGCGCGACCATATCCAAATACTGGTCCACATGAGACACCTCAAGTCACCATGCTCAAAATCATCAACCACGCGCAATTTGATGCCTAGTACCAAAAGTAAATCACCAAAACCACGGAGAAGTGAATGACGCAATGCCATGCCAGCCCGAAATAACATATCCAATGCGCAATCAATCATGCAACACCTAAATACCCGTCTCACTCAAATTCCGCTATAAAGCCCAAATAGAAAAAGCATCATACGTGCATATAACCAACAATCACAACTCCTGGCAACACAGAAAGGTAACTCATAGATCACTCTAGAACACAAATAAGCTCAATGACAATCGAATGGCACATCCCTCAGCAATACACTCAGAGTCAACTAAGCCGACTCAAGTTAGAACACACATCCACAGTGGCCTACCAATGAACCCCATATCAAGGAGTCCTTGAAGCTACTTCTTCAACTCCTTTAACTCCGCTGGTGCCATACGATACGGTGCTCGACACCCAATCAAAACCAAAATCAACAACCTACCCAACGACATGTCCGGCAGCAGAAAACACACCCAAAAAAGTCCCTCATCACCAGAACCGAATCAATGGTAGGAGTCTCTACACCAACATCCCTCACGAAGGCCAAATAAGAAAGACAACTCTTCCCAACCATCAGTTGGGTCTTCAACAATGAAATAACCCTACTGAGAACATAACCCATCGAACCTCGCCACTCCATCTGTGGCATCCCCGACATAGCCAACGTTGCTGTCTTAGCGCAATAGTCTAGAATAACACGACATGGAGACAACCGGTCTATACCCAATATCACGTCAAAATTTAACATACCAAGCCACAAAGGATCCACTCGGGTCTCCAAACCCCGATAGTCACCACACAAGGCTGATACATGCGACCGACAACCACAACATAACCTGTTTATGAGAACTCCCAGTCTCCAAATCCATATAGCACACGAATCACCATATCCGATCCCAATTCCGCCGTTCGAATACATACCACACCTCTAATACCCAATCATTCCACAAGAGATACTCTAAAAATTCTTCTGTGCCGCCAAGAAAACTCGAATATCAGTAGTCGATCCAACAAGAGAGAGTCGCGATACCAATGATGTATTATTAACTCAATCATATTGCCCTTTATGAAATGTATGCCCTCATCAAGCCGCACAAATTAGTGATATCATTTACCTAGTCATCTGAAACTGTCCATGTTGCCTAAGAATTTATGACCTTCCTTCCAGAACTGAACCGTGACCTCACACATGTAAATCTCAACCCTACACAACATACTGCATATAGCATGCCATCCTATGATAAATATGAGAACTTCATAATCCACTCCGAGCTACCAGCAACTACGTACTCAACCAGCCAAGAACTTTTTCATTTGATCCCATCTAGGAGAAAATCACTATACATCTCATGCTCCCCACGCCAGTAGAAATGTACACCTCCAATCGTAGTAGAAATCATCAAGAACCTTCCGAATACCCTTTGCACAAAACCAAACCAACATGACTGACTCCTTCTAACTCAACCAAGCTACGCAAGCCATCAAAACCTAAGAGCGTTGCCACGAAGCACCTGCAGAAACTAATTATTTCATAAACACCCAAAGAACTAATCGTATCCATTACCATGCCGATTCGACCTACTACCAATCTGTCCTATTTATCCAAGTTCCTTCCGAATTATCTTCAAATTAATACTTCTCCTTGCCATAATACCACAATCTTCAACCCAAACTCACCACACGAGACCCAACATAAAACCACACCGTCTAAGGCTCATAAGCCGCTGAATACTCTCTCAAATATCCCCACAAGTCCCACTTTCAAAATACTTACCCTGAAGAGACTTCCTGCAAATCTAAAGCCATTACTTTCACCTTCATGATATTAATATGTAGAATCCATAATCATATAGAAATGCCACAAGTCTTGACACCCTCGAATGTAAACCTTAGTTTCTAGCCAAATACATATCCTGAAGATCCCCTAATTGTTACATATACATCTTGGATCCATTAGAACCATTCTCGGGAGTTATCCACTCTGCTCAAACCTCAATTAGACTAATCAAATGAACCGAACGACATGTGCCTCATTGCAACGCCTATGGAAGTAACCCCACCTTAACGAAACCAAATAAATTCTTGCTCTATGCACCGTACGTCCTCTACCAATAACAACTCAAATCATTCAGTGATTCTCATACACCTATGAAGCATAATATAACCTTTACTAAAATTTCCTTTGCTCGAACCATCCTCGAGCTCAACCCTTGTAAGCCACAACTATTTGCCAATATACCTCAAACTGAAACTAATACGATACTTAGCCGCGCAATCAACTTATCAATAGCAGACTCCCCCACTTAGCTCAAAGCCATAGGTCAAAAACACAAAAACTCACAATGCCCATACATTATTACTGCCATAATACCATAGTGAGATTGAACTAAATCCTTCATAAGCTCGTGCAACACAAACCATCTAGTACCTCAAATCATCTGCAAATCTCGCATTCACCCTCGTAACAGTCAAGACAACTCTCATACGTGATCCAAACTCAATTTGCAGCACATATAATTCACTGATAAAGGAGGACTCACAAAAAATAGCATAGGGATCACACGCCCTCAAGACACCCTGCAGGAGATAAACTGCTTGCTTCATCTCAAACTAACATCTCTTTATACCCTTGCACTGTCATAAACATCATGCAGTCACTTAACCTTCCTGAGTCTGAACTCATATCACGACATGAAATCTACTTCATTCCCCAACTGAACAACATGAAAAGATCATTCAACACACCCATAACTTGGGGTTATACATCAAATAAAGATGGAAATCAAGCACCAAATAGTTCTTTATACCCTCAAGAAGACCCTCCTCGTCACATCCAAACCATATGAACACATCTCACAGTCACATCATACTCACCACATAGTCATCCATTCACAAAACCCCACCAATAAGGACACAAACAGACATATAAGTCCCAAATGCATGGGCTCACACAATCGAAATCTCGGCACTTGAGCAATAGACAAAACCCGGCACCAGGTCTTCCAGAATGGCCCACATCAACACACAGAGATAACATCTCGCCTCTCGTTCAGGGAATCACAAGCCATCGATGCATAGCTAATACCGAGCACTCATGCACACATACGAACGCGTGGAAGGAATTTCAAGAGTTACATTTCAAGCTGAATCAATGACGCACGATAAGAATTCAAGAATGTGGGATTTCCAAAAGGTTCTGCAGCCTCTCGAGGATATGTACAGACGTCTCCGTACCGATACGCGAGACTCTACTAAACCTGCTCATGACTCGTAAGACCTATGTAACCTAGGCTCTGATACCAACTTGTCACGACCCTAAAACTGACCCGGTCGTGATGGCGCTATGGTGAAACTAGGCCAGCCGACACAACTCCTGAAATTAACCATTTAATCAATAACAGTTATTTTTAAGCCTTTAATTAATCAAATATTTTATAATGAAAGTCTAAATGAACAGTGCGGAATAAATAAACAAGCCCGACATCAGAGTGTCACAAGTCACGAGCATCTACTAAGGTCTGTACAACGAAAAGTCTAAAAATATCCTAAATACAATATAAGGAAGACAAGAGGGAGAAAAGCAGTGCTGCGAACGTCGGACAGCTACCTTGCTAACTCCGATGACTCTGCCACTGAGCAATTAACACCCGCTACCGGGTTCAGAATATCCTGAATCTGCACACAATATACAAGGAGTAATGTGAGTATGCCAACTTAGTAAGTAATAAAAGTAAATGAAAGCTGAGCAATAAGAAAACACGTAAAACACAACATAACGCTACATCAATGCAGTACATTTCCAAAACAGTACAGAAGTCATTTTCTTCGTAAATCAAGCTCAGTTTCAATAAGACCCTCCTAAAACAACTTTCAATAATTTCAAACGAGTGATAAAAACAATGAGTTAAAACGATAGAAACGTAAACGGCCCCTCGGGCAAAACATGTACCATAAATTTCCCCTCGGACACAATATCAATAGAACCAGCCCCTCGGGCTACCTCACAATCACTCGTAATCATCCCATCGGACATAACATGAATCAGGAACCGCCCCTCGGGCATCAATATGAAACAACAACAACCCCTCGGGCTACAACATATCACTCACACTAGGTACCCGCTCTCATTAAGGGTGTACAGACTCTGGGAGAGGCTCCTTACAGCCCAAGCGCAATAACAAGCCATCTCATGGCATAATCAAACAGGCTCTCGGCCTCATATCAAGCCACCTTGTGTTGTAAAAAATCAGGCCCTCGGCCTCATAATTATAAATCAATACAACACTGCTGCAGCGTGCTACCCGATCCCATAGTATCCTCACAACACAGGCCCTCGACTTCACTTAGTCAGAAATCACGCAAGCCACTCGGGCAATAGTAAAACATGATGCTCAGCCTAAAATATTATTTAACATATCAAAACAGAGTAAATATGGCTGAGTTATGAAAACAGTAGAATACCAACATGACCGAGTACAAATATGAAGTCAAAACAATGAGGAATAGTAGTAAAATCCCCTAAGGGTCCCAAACAGTTGGCACGAAACCTAATTATGGCATTCAGTCCAAAACATAGTAATAATTTCCAAAACACAATGATATCAAACAATTTTCAATCAAATACGCGACTTAACAGTCATACGGGACGGACTAAGTCACAATCCCCAACAGTGCACGACCCCACGCCCGTCATCCAGCATGTGCGTCACCTCAAAGTAGCACAACGATGTGAAATTAGGGGTTTCATACCCTCAGGACAAACATTTACAATCATTACTTACCTCAAACCGGTCCAAACTCTAGCCTGCGATGCCTTTACCTCTCGAATCGGCCTCCAAATGCTCCAAATCTAACCAAAATTAGTATATTATCATCAACATATGCTAAAGAAACAAAGCCCAAGCAAAAATTATCAAATTACATCAAAAATCCCGAAATTGGCCAAACCCGACCCCGGGCCCACGTCTTGGAATCCGATAAAAATTACAAAATCCGACAACTCATTCAACCACGAGTCCAACCATACCAAAATTACTAAATTTCGATAACAATTCGTCCTCCAAATCTTCAAATCTTATTTTCAAATCCCTAGGTCCAAATCTTCAATTTACACCTCAAAAACATGTAATCTAGTCAAATTATTCGATGATAATTCAATATTATGGAGTAGAAATGATCACAAGTGACTTACCTCAAGATTTCCCTTGACTTCTCGCTCAAAAATCGCACCAAGACGTGTTCTTTTCGTCCAAAAATGTGGGAATGAGCTAAAAAAAATAAGACAACTCAATAAAAGACGATGCTGGTCGCTAAAGGCCCCATTCCTTTCGCTAAAAGTGCCAAATCTGGTCGCTAAAGGTGTGCACCAGATCCTGTTGCACCAACAATATTTATTTTCACTAAAAAGGCTCTAACTCCACCATACGAACTCGGAATTCGATGATTCTTCTCCCTATGAGTCACAAATAATAATACAAACATAGCCCTTCAATCGAAACTCAATTCGAAGCTCATTTGCTCAATGTGATACCCATTACGCTCGTTAAACAATTAGCTCATGTTTCGCGTCAAAACCCCAATCTCAACTTGATGAAATTAGACCAAACTTTCCATATCACTCCTATAATTTATTAGGAAGTCTCGAAATCAAAATTTGATCTCTAGAACTAAAAATGGACCTTTGAATCATTACATACTTATGCTCAAAACGGCAAAATCTTCCAAAAACTCTTCCAAAACTTATCCGAGCCTCATGGGACCCCGACCAAACATGACAACACACCCCATAATATCATTCAAACTTATTCCAACCTTTGGAATGCTCAAAACAACATCAAAACATCGAATCACCCTCGGTTTCAAGCCTAAGAATTTGAAAACTTCTGAATTCCGAATTCGATCAAAAAGTCTATCAAATCGTGTCTGAATGACCTGAAATTTTGTACACACGTCAAAAATGACACAACGGACCTACTCCAATTTCTGGAATTCTATTCCGACCCCGATATCAAAATTTCCACTGCCGATCAAAAAACGCCAAATTTTCAATTTCACCAATTCGAGCCTAAATCTACCACGGACCTCCAAAGTATATTTCGGACGCGCTCCCAAGTCCAAAATCACCTAACGGAGATAACCAAATCATAGAAATTCAAATCCGAGATCGAATACTAAAAAGTCAAAATTTGGTCAAACCTTTCAAATTTAAAGCTTCAAGCTGAGAATTGTTCTTCCAAATCTATTCTGATTATCCTGAAAACCAAAACCGACGATTTACATAGGTCATAATACATCATATAGGGCTAGTCATGCCCGAGAACTGGCGAGCGAAGTGCAAATGTTTAAAACGACCGGTCGGGTCGTTATAATAGAGGGCGAACTAGGGTCATGACACTCAATTTATGAAATCGAATCTTCGAACCATTTGTAATGGTGACTTTTATTTTTCAAATCCTTAGTTAAACATTAAAATTTGAAAAAGAATTGAAGGAGAATAACAATAGTAGAGAAATTTTGTGGTGCAAAGGCTGATATGGGAGGGAGAAGAAGAACGAAGAAAAAAGGGGAACGAAGAAATAAGGGGTGGGCTAACTGGTGAAAATTAATTTTCAGATTATGTACAACCTAGGCTATATTGGGTAAGGGCTTCAAACATGAGCCATTTTCTGATGGGTTGTTGGGCCAAGTGACAAGGGATGTAATTCTCCCTTAAAAAAATCCCACACTATTATTAATGCCTTTAATTATGGGGTTCAATTATAGCCTTTCCTTTTTTTCTCCGTTCTCCTACGCAGATTTGTGATATTTGACTGCTTTCAAGGATTGTGGCAGCCCGTATTTGCCAAACTTTCGTTGTTCTCCTTTTTTTTCCTTTGGCCTCATCTCTTCGAGTAGGCTCAATAGCTTTCAATCTACTAGGGTTACAAATAAAAAATCTAATAAGTCTCTATATGCTTAACATATAGGGAAATTTTCATAAACCACTATCTTTTAGTGGTAATTAGCTATATATAGATACCATTTGCTATATTACGGCATGTAGGTACGTTTTCTATTGTTATAAGATGTATTTGATGAATTTAGACTACTGTATTCATGAATACATTAGGAAAAATAGGCGTGAATCATGGAACAGTTGGTGTATTCAAGAGTTGTATCATTGAATACAGTAACATATATTCCTTAAAAAGGACCTTTGAACTGATTTAAAATGGAAAAGAAATCAATTTAGCAAATAGTATCCTAATATAACTCAACTAACACGATTATATCACCCATAATCTGTATTTCTCCCTTCATGAAAGATTTTCCATCCGAAAAGTATTAAAAAAAGAGAGTAATCTATGGATTTTCAATTCTACCTTCTTTCTTTTCAGTTCCTTTGTTACGGTTCGTAGATAACAATTTTCAACCACGAAAAATCGAGATTGATACAATTGTATACAGAAATAAGTTCACATTCGATTTTGCATATGGCAAGTTTAACAGTGTTATTGCATCATTCTGGAAAGTGGAATAGTGAGAGTAACTACGTCGATTATTTGATTGAGGGAATACTAATAAAGGAGTATGCGTCATGTAATGATTTGGTTGCGTCAATTTCTAAGCAACTGGACATAGATTTGAGCTCAAAGACCATTAAAATTCAATACAAAGTAGAAGGAAATTGCACGCCAATGGAAATACACAATGATATGGGTTACAGGGTGTATATAGAGTTGAAAAAAGAGAGTAGAGAATTCGGGATGTATCCTTTGTGCATAACAACAATTGAAAAAGAAGTTGTTGCCGGAGGTAGTTTAATTCAAGGCAACATTGTCCAAATAGATGAAGTAGTTCAAAGGTATAATTGATATAGATGATACACTTGCCCTTGATGTTGTCAATTCAGGCGAACCAATTGGGGTGTTCGAATTGGATAAGGATTTGATAATTTCAAAAACTAGCAAAGGGAGGTTATGGCTGGACAAGTATATAAGGATAAAGCTACATTGAAAGATGTGATGGAGCATTACGCTATATCTGAAAGGTTTCAATTCCGGGTTGATAGGTCTAATGCTATCAGGTTTGAGTGTTCTTAATTATTCATTATTTTTTTGTATATTGTATTCATGGTAGGAGTTGTAAATTGTATATAGATGTATTTAGGTGTATTTGTGAATTTTTACTAGACCTTCACTATGAATTCGTATGTGAATTTTTTACTTTTTATGTATTAATAATACATGTATTGTTGTGGAGAATTACGCTGGTACAGAAGAATTGAATGTAAAATTAAATTATATGTAGATATATTTAGTTGTATTTGTGAAAGGTTACTTGACCTTCGCTTTTGTGCTTTTTTTATTTTTTATATATTAACAATACATGTATTCGTGTGTATTACAATTGCTCTAACTATTTTTTATTAAATGTATTAGTTGCATTTAAAAGTATGCTTATAAGTATAGCCGTATTCAAATGTATATGAGTGTATTTTTAGTAAGCATTTATACTGATCATATGTGTAATGATAAATTCTTTGCAGCTATGCATTATTATGTATGTCAGAAGATTGTGAATGGAGGTTTAAGGCTTCTAGCTGTAACGACCTGACCGGTCGTTTTGAGCTCTAGCGCGTCGTTCAGCAGTTTGAGGCCATAATCAGCTTCACTTCAGGTATTATGACTTGTGCGCATGGTCGAAATTGAATTTCGGGAAGTTCGGAGTTGATTTGGAAAGAGAATTCTCATTTCGGAATCTTTAAATTGAAAAAATTAGCTAAGATTGGTTTTTTGAGTAAACGACCTCGGAATCGGGATTCAAAGGTTCTAGTAGGTTCGTATGATGATTTTGGACTTGGGCGTATGTCCGGATCGGGTTTTGGAAGACACGGGAACGTTTTGGCGCCTATTGTGGAAGTTAGCATTTTGGAGGAATTTCATAAGTTTGGGTTGAAGTGCATTTCAGGGTTATCAATGTCCGTTTGGGATTTCGAGTGTGGTGATTCTGGAGTTGGGAGCTCGATCGGAAGTGAATTCGGAGGTCCGTAGGTAATTTTGAAGTCATTTGGCTAAAGATAGAAATTTGAAGGTTTTTGAGAAGTTTGACCGAGAGTTTGACTTTTTGATATCGGGCTCGGATTCCAATTCCGAAAGTTGGAGCAGATCCGTAATGTCAAATATGACTTATGTGCAACATTTGAGGTCAATCGGACGTGATTTGACGGGTTTCGGCATCGAATGTAGAAGTTTGAAATTTCAAAGTTCATAAAGTTTGGATTGGAGTACGATTCATGATTTCGACATTGTTTGATGTTGATTTCAAGCCTTGGCTAAGTTCGTATTTTATTTTGGCACATGTTGATATAATTGGTTGAAGTCTCGAGGGTCTCGGGTGGATTTCGCATGGCTAACAGGTCGATTTTGGAAACTTGAAGCTGCTGAAAATCTGCTGCAGCTGCTGTTTTGGACAATAATGGTACAATCGAGGAGACTGCTTTGGAAGCTTATATCTTAAAGTATATAAGGAATCTGCAAATTTACAAAACATAAAATTCTTGCTCATGCATTCTAGTTTCTATAAAGTTAAACCATTCAGGATTTGGACAATTCATCAGAAAGTTATGATCGATTGAAAATGACTGGCGGAGCAGTTTCGACAAAATTTTCTGTTGCATGGAGCCGACTTTAGAAGCTCATATCTCGGAATATATAAAACGTTATATGGTGTACAACCTATCAAATGAAAGATCTTTGAGTCTAGTTTCTAAATCTTTAAACCGTTTGTCATTTAGATATTTCCACAAGGGGTTATGGGCATTTTAACAGAAGGTGTACAGCAGGGGAAAAATGGGAATGGGATGTACAACCTGCACAGCGCAAGGTACAACTCGGTGAAGCCTGGGCAGATTGTTTTAAACACGAGTTTTGGCTCATTTCTTTCACTTCTTTCATTTGGCTTGGACGATTTTGGAGAGCTCAAGGAAGGATTTTCACCAAGCAACACTAGGTAAGTGATTTCTTCCTATTTTTGAGTTAAATATGTGATCTTACATGGATTTAGACATGGAAAATTAGTATATATTTGTCATTTTTGGAGAAGACCTAGAATTTGGAATTTTGGACTGTTACCTTGAATTTGAGCATGAAAATTTGAGCAAATTGTAAATTTGAGTTAGTAAAGCTATGGGTAGAATTTATCTTCAAGAAATTTCGGAATCCGGGCACGTGGGCTCGAGGGCATTATGGTCAACTTTTCGAGCAGAGTTGGGAACTTATATTATTTGAATTGTTACAAGTATTAGAGCAAATTTTTATTGGTTTGCCCGTTATTTGAATAGTTTTGGGGCGTTGTGCATCAATTGGAGTCGTTGGAAGGGCTTGGAAGCCGGTTATGGAAATTTCGGAGCGAGGTGAGTCTCCTTTCTAACCTTGTAAGAGGGAATTGTCCCCATAGGTGATATAGTTGGTTATGTGCACCTATTTGTGTGGGCTACGTACGCACGAGGTGACAAGAGTTCGTGCGTAGCTACTATTATGTGTAAGTCCGGGTAGTCTAGGACCCAAAAACATGCTATACTTTGAATATATGTAATCTTGTTGGCAGTTGAATTGCTTAAATCTTATCGAATTGGTAAAGGAATTTCTAAAAGGGATTAAACTTCATTTTCTTACATCGCTAAAAGATAATTGACTTTTATTTGGATAAACGTTCCCCGATAAATTCTTAATTTGCTGTCTAAGCATGTATTTCTATGTGTACCTGCATCGCATGTATGATTCGCGAGCAGGGTGTTGTTTATTTATGTTGACCGCATCACATGTATGATTCGCAAGCGAGGTAATAGATGCATCTATGGTTCGCGCCATTTGACCCTTGGCAATGCATATTTTACATTTATGTTGGATCGGGCCATACAACCTCGACATGATTTGCGCATGCTTGTATTGCTTGCCTTGAGAGTTATTGATATTGATATTTGCTCTCCCCGACTTGAGATAATTGTTAATTAATGGATTATGAATCCGGAGACTTTTAATAAAAAGTAACTCTTACCTGTTTCGTGACTTATTTGAATTTACTATTGTTCTTAATAAATCAGTGATTCATCGCATTAATAATATTACTATTGGACTACTAGCAAGTGTCGAAGTCGGCCTCTCGTCTCTACTTCTTTGAGATTAGACGTGATACTCATTGGGTACACATTGTTTTCGTACTCATATTACACTTGTTGTGCATTTTTGTTGTACAGGTTCATATGTGGCTAGTGGCTTAGTAGAATAGCGGCATGGTTGATATGGAGACTTAGGTGAGTTGCAATTATCGAGACGACCCGCAGCCAGCAGAGTCTCCTTCAGAATATTGTACTGTATTTTCATTTTTGTCCACTTGTATTCCGGACAGTTACTGTATTTTACGTCATTCCCTAGTAAATGCTCATGCACTTGTGACACCGGGTTTTGGGATGATTATGGGGTATCTTGTATTAACTGCTTAACATTCATATTCGATTTGAAACGATTATCTTTTACTGGTAAAATTGAAGGAAAACCATAGTTTTCAAAATTATTCAAACGAGAATTTAATTAACTATTTTGGTTGGCTTGCCTAATAGCGATGTACGATGCCATCACGACCCTTAGTGGATTTTGGGTCGTGACAACATGGTATCAGAGCACTAAATTCCCTTAGGTCTCACGAGTCATGAGTTAGTCTAGTAGAGTATTGCGGATAAGTGCAGAGATGCATGTACTTATCTTCGAGAGGCTACAGGGCTATTAGGATCACTTCCCTTCTTGATTCCTCATCGTACGGTTTGATTCCTTTGAGGTTTGTGCCCCTGTTTCCTTCTTACTCAATCTTATGCGACGCGAAGCCCTTATTATAAATCGGGAATTGTAATAGTACTATAAATGTGGTGCGGGATGTTTCTCCCTGCGTAGTTATTTGGGCTATTGTCGTCACCTTGCAGAAGGTCGTTCTGTCGTTTCAGCTCAATATTAGTATTACCTAAGGTTTTGAGATCTGGCATCGATGTTATGACGATTCGCATTGCTATCACCCAGTATTGATGTGATGGTAGGATACTTACCAATACGTTGGGGCAGTGAATGACCTGAAAGGAGGCCTACCCAGTGCATGACTCAGAGACTCGGTATTTCATTCCCGGCGGAGGAAAGGCAACCAGACTATAATTGTTCAAGATTGAGTTGATGTTTCTAATGTCAACGGCTCAAGAAAACATGATCTTCGGAAAAGTATAAAGTTAGTAGCAGTCCATTGGTTCAAGTGCTATAGAGATATATATTGATCTAAGGCAAAAACTAGGCAGCAAAGGATGAGGAAGGACATGTGGGAAGTGTCATGTGGTGGTTAAATTTCTAGAAGGCCAAGTGTAAGAAGCGAAAGTCAAATAGTAACTTAAAGAAGAGGGTCCGGCCAAAGTGGGAGAGTGGTAGAGCAGCACGTGGATTCAGTGGCAGGATAACTACACCCTTGAGGAAAGTTGGAGTGATTTGGGAATTTTTAGTGGACAGTGATTGGGTCTACGAGCTTAATTTGAAATATTGGCTAGCATAAAGGCGGGAGATTCGATATGACAGAAAGGAGCTGCTTGATATGAAGAAGGATAAAACATAATATAGAATTGTAAAATATTGTCGCACATTTAGTTAATGTCCACGAGGAGTGAATGAACTTGTGAAGTTGGTGGATTAGTACGGGCTTAAGATGGATTATTGATGTCGTAGTAATTGTACCCCGTGCTGCAACGTTGGAAGATGTCGGCATGTAGTCTCCAAATTTGGGGGATGTATCCTATGAGCAGATCAGCGGCCGCGTGGTTGGCAAAGCTTCGGCGAAGGATTCTATTAACTATCCGGTAAGAGGTCTAATGTGCGAACGTTGCTAGAGATTCAGAGTGTTCATGAAATGCTAAAGGAAGGATTTCGAGGAATCTGGCGGTTTAATTGCGCAAGGTCATGTCAATAAGAGATAAAGAACCTTGGTGGGTTCCAAAGTTGTGTAACAGTGGCTTCAAGCTAAGTGGGAGAGTCCCACCGCCTACGGTTGGATTGTCTGGTCGCCTATTTGTGAGATTTCTGGTTATTAGCATATTGATGGGCTATTTCAGCTACGGGAAAAGAACATAAGTGGTAATTTGAGCAAAATAATTGTTAAAGGTGTACTATGGTTGGCCTTATTGGCTCATGTTCAGACTTAGGGAAGGATTCAGGATTTATGCCTTGTATAGATGCGGGTTCCAAGGGAAGTGATTCTGCAGGGTGCTTCGTCGAGAGGGTATTCATGTGCTAGAAGAGTCATGGAGTTGATTATATTCGGGGCCAAGTTAGAGCGGGTGGGTCTCAACAATGGTCCTAGTAGATTCAAAGGTTAAAGTGTGGCGCCTAATGATGTCGAGCCTACAAGTACGGTTAAGAATCAAGCTTTCGTAGCAGCTTATGAGAAGAGGCCCAGAATATTTTATGATGTTTTGACTTGCAGTACAACATTTGGGAGGAAAATGAGAAAGGACTTCGGATTCTTAGAGGGATTATCAGAATGGGCATACCAATTGAGGATGCGAATGTGCGCACAAGGGAGGTATGAAACAGTTCGTGGGATTTGAGATAGCATGGTCTCGTGATTCAAGGTCACTCGGGATGAGTGTAGATGGAGTGTACTATGTGTTGAATGGTGTTATTATTATTCCTAAGGCAATCAAGGATAAATTGGAAGAAGATAGATCGGTTAGCCATAGTTAGGTTGGCATATTGGTGGTAGTGATCAGTTTCTTCAGTGTGGTCAAGATATGCAAGTGAATTGTGACGGTACGTGCGAGGTTTGTCGGCTGCCGTAATTGATGTTATTCAGAAGTATTCTACTGTTATGGCCTGTTATGTGTAGGCGGATCTCGAAAGGGTTGTGGTGGCTTAGACCACTACTTAGAGATTTGCATATTTTACGGTTATGAGAATTCACCTGTGTGTTTCTATGGTTCTCCTGAAGTGAGTTAAGTGAAAAGTTTTTATATGATGAAGTGTTAATCTATTAGTGGTTCCGGAGTTATGATGAAAAATCGTGTTCTATCGCATATTGGCATGTTGACTGTAGTGAGTGATATGGAATTTGAAGTAAGGATCAAGGTTGCAGTTCGGTGTTGACAAGGATGTTACAGGTTCGGATGAGCAGGAAGGGAGTTTCGATGTTTAAATTAAGTTGGTATTGTCTTCAACGTCACCTGAGATTGGTGCTTTGTGAAAAAGGCTTTGCATCTTGGTTAAGGATTCTTGATCGTTTATCAGCGTTAGAGCGACCGGTGGTTTGGATATACACACCCGTTATCTGTTACGGAAGGATGTGAGAGCATGTCCCACGGGAAGGTCATATAAGTGTGGCATGTAGTCACTTGATTGATTGAAGAGTTAAACCAAGTATGAAGATTGTAGTGATGCCGTTAAATTGAGAATTGATGCCTGGAGGGTACTCGATTATTGGGTTGTGGACTATGGAGGACTACTTCGGTCATGATGGTAGTTCTCGTTTGTTATGAGAAAAGGGGGAGTTATTATGGACCTTTGGAAGGTTATTAGCTTAGTTCAGTGTGGTCAGAATCAGCTTGAGGTCTAAGGATGGATCTAAAAGTAAATATGTGCTCTATATCATGCCATATGTGTTCATTTCAGCGATGCGCTCCTCATAGAAGAGTAGTCGGGGTACTATTTCGCCGTCAGCTATTTCATGTAATGATATATTGCGCTGTATGAGTTGTGAGACGGCTTGGTGAATTTCTTATGTGTTGAGGTTCCGCGTAGAGATGATGTTACATGAGCAGGATGGCTCTTGAGATTCAAATCGTATATTGCACCTTAATTGTGCTTGAGTTTGTAGCTTATGGCACTATATGTCTCCCCAGGGATGATATTATGAACTTAGCGTGCTTGTGACCGACATTCGGCATTTTGTTGTAATGAGCAATCTGGCTCGGTTTGTATCTCCTTATATAAATTTTGTGTATGGATCGGGTGGCACGCCGCCATGGGTATGTTGTTTGGATCGGGTTGTGCGCTGCAACAGTGTGATATTGAGTACAGTTCCTTATATCTGTTTTATGTATTTTGTTTCCCATTTTCTTAAGGAAAACTCATATTTGTTGTGTGCCGCGTCGCATGTATGATTCACGAGTGGGGTGTTTGTTTAATCATGTTGACCGCGTCGAATGTATGATTCGTGAGCGAGGTAATTGGATTTCCTTATCAAGGTTCGTTTTCCTTTTGTATCGCGTTTGAATTGGTAGCCTATTGGCACATTGTGGCTTATTACCTGAGTAGTTCGTACTGGGTGAGACGAGATCATTGGATTTATGATCATTGCAATCTGATTATATGAAGTATATTAAGGAGCAAAGACCACTATTTGGTTCAGAATGAGGTGATGGTTCTTGTCAGGAGTATAGACCCAATGATTTGATGATTCGGAAGTTGGTGATGAAATTCTACACATCTCTTCTGTCGTGGTGGTATTGTAAGAGTTAGAGCAAGACCTATGTATGTCATGAGGTGCAATGGGAGCATCAGATTCGTGGAATTTCGACTATTATGCTCAGAGAATGTTATTGTGGTTATGTGAATAAAGCGGGGCAAGGTGTGAATTCAGCAAGGATATGCAATCATGTTCTGGTACATCATATGTTGATTGATAAGGTGTTCGTATGTTGGAAATAGGCCTGGCAGAGAATTCCAAATGTGGGAATTGGGCTCTAAGGCTTATTTTCCTAAGTGAAAAAGGGAATCTTCAGATTGATTGAGCTAGGGTGCCCAGCTGAGTTATGGTAGCACGGGTAGGTGCTCGAGGTGTTAAATAATGATTTCGAGCAACCCCAACATAGTTCTTAGCACGTTCGAGGACGAACGTATGTTTAAATGAGAGAGAATGTAACGACCCGACCGGTCGTTTTGAGCTCTAGCGCGTCGTTCAGCAGTTTGAGGCCATGAGCAGCTTCACTTCAGGTATTATGACTTGTGCGCACGGTCGGAATTGAATTCCGGGAAGTTCGAAGTTGATTTGGAAAGAGAATTCTCATTTCGGAAGCTTTAAGTTGAAAGAATTAGCTAAGATTAGTTTTTTGAGTAAATGACCTCGGAATCGGGATTTGAAGGTTCCAGCAGTTCGTATAATGATTTCGGACTTGAGAGTATGTCCGGATCGGGTTTTGGAAGACCCGGGAACGTTTTGGCGCCTATTGTGGAAGTTAGCATTTTGGAGGAATTTTATAAGTTTGGGTTGAAGTGCATTTCAGGGTTATCAATGTCCGTTTGGGATTCCGAGTATGGTAATAGCTCCTTATGGTGATTCTAGAGTTGGGAGCGCAATCGGAAGTGAATTCGGAGGTCCATAGGTCATTTTGAAGTCATTTGGCTAAAGATAGAAATTTGAAGGCTTTTGAGAAGTTTGACCGAGAGTTTGACTTTTTGATATCGGGGTCGGATTCCAATTCCAAAAGTTGGAGCAGGTCTGTAATGTCGAATATGACTTGTGTGCAAAATTTGAGGTCAATTGGACGTGATTTGACGGGTTTCAGCATCGAATGTAGAAATTTGAAATTTCAAAGTTCATAAAGTTTGGATTGGAGTACAATTCATGATTTCGACGTTGTTTGATGTGTTTAAAGCCTCGGCTAGTATTGTATTTTGGGACATGTTGGTATAATTGGTTGAAGTCCCGAGGGTCTCAGGTGGATTTCGGAAGGCTAACGGATCGATTTCGGAAACTTGAAGCTGCTGAAAATCTGCTGCTTTTTCTGCTGCAGCAGTTGTTTTGGACAACAATGGTTCAATCGAGGAAGCTACTTTGGAAGCTTATATCGCAAAATATATAAAGAATCTAAAAATATGCAAAACATAAAAGTTCTTTCCCTTGAGTTCTAGTTTCCAGAAAGTTAAACTATTCAGGATTTGGACATTTTATCAGAAAGTGATGATCGATTCAAGATGGCTGGTGGAGCAGTTTTAATAGAATTTTCTGTTGCATGGATCCGATTTTAGAAGCTCATATCTAGGAATATATAAAGAGGTATATGGTGTACAACCTATCAAATGAAAGATCTTCGCGTTTAATTTCTAAATATTCAAACCGTCTGTCATTTGGATATATCCACAAGGAGTTATGGGCGTTTTAACAAAAGGTATACAGCAGGAGAAAATGGTAATAGGATGTACAACCTCCACAACGCAAGGTACAACTCAATGAAGCCTGGGCAGATTGTTTTAAACACGAGTTTTGGCCCATTTCTTTCATTTGGCTTGGACGATTTTGGAGAGCTCAAGGAGGAATTTTCACCAAGCAACACTAGGTAAGTGATTTCTTCCTATTTTTGAGTTAAATATGTGATCTTCCATGGATTTAGACATGGAAAATTAGTATATTTTGGGGAAGACCTAGAATTTGGAAGTTTGGACTTTTACCTTGAATTTGAGCATGAAAATTTGAGCAAATTGTATATTTGAGTTAGTAAAGCTATGGGTAGAATTTATCTTCGAGAAATTTCGGAATCCGGGCACGTGGGCCCAAGGGCATTTTGGTCAACTTTTCAAGCAGAGTTGAAAACTTATATAATTTGAATTGTTACAAGTATTAGAGTGACTTTTTATTGGTTTGCCCATTATTTGAATAGTTTTGGGGTGTTGTGCATCATTTGGAGTCGTTGGAAGGGCTTGGAAGCCAGATATGAAAATTTCGGAGCGAGGTGAGTCTCTTTTCTAATCTTGTAAGAGGGAATTGTCCCCATAGGTGATACAATTGGTTATGTGCTTCTATTTGTGGGGGGCTACGTATGCACGAGGTGACAAGAGTCCGTGTGTAGCTACTATTATGTGTATGTCCGAGTAGTCTAGGACCCAAAAGCATGCTATACATGGAATATCTGTAATCTTGTTGGCAGTTGAATTTCTTAAATCTTATCGAATTGGTAAATGGATTTCTAAAACGGATTAAACTTCATTTTCTTAAATCTCTAAAAGAGAATTGGCTTTTATTTGAATAAATGGTCCCCGATAAATTCTTAATTTGTAGTCTTAGCATGTATTTCTATGTGTACATGCATCGCATGTATGATTCGCGAGCATGGTGTTTGTTTATTTTTGTTGACCGCGTCGCATGTATGATTCGCGAGCGGGGTAATAGATGCATCTATGGTTCGTGTCGTTCGACCCTCGGCAGTGCATATTTTACATTTATGTTGGATCGGGTCGTACGACCTCGACATGATTTGTGCATGCTTGTATTGCTTGCCTTGAGAATTATTGATATTGATATTTGGTCTTCCCGACTTGAGATACTTGTTAATTAATGGATTATGAATCCGGAGACTTTTAATAAAGAGGAACTCTTACCTGTTTCGTGACTTATTTGAATTTACTGTTGTTCTTAATAAATCTATGATTCATCGCATTAATAATATTACTATTGGACTACTAGAAAGTGTCAAAGTCGACCTCCCGTCTCTACTTCTTCGAGATTAGACGGGATACTCATTGGGTACATGTTGTTTTCGTACTCATACTACACTTGCTGTGCATTTTTATTGCACAGGTTCATATGTGGCTAGTGCCTTAGTGGCATAGTGGCATGGTTGATATGGAGACTTAGGTGAGCTGCAATTATCGAGATGACCCGCAGCCAGCAGAGTCTCTTTCAGAGTATTGTACTGTATTTTTATTTCTGTCCGCTTGTATTTCGGACAGTTACTGTATTTTACGTCATTCCCTAATAAATGCTCATGCACTTGTGATACTGGGTTATAGGATGATTATGGGGTATCTTGTATTAACTGCTTAACATTCATATTCGATTTGAAACGATTATCTTTTACTGGTAAAATTGAAGGAAACCATAGTTTTCAAGATTATTAAATCGAGAATTTAATTAAGTATTTTGGTTGGCTTGCCTGACAGCGGTGTCTGGCGCTATCACGTCCCTTAGTGGATTTTGGGTAGTGACACTAGCATTAACAAATCACAGTTATTCAAAGTGAGTGAGTTCAATCATAAGCGTACATGTCCGTTGAAGGATAAGGTGTATGAGCAACGTCAGGCAAGTAGCAGCCTTATAGGTGGTATGATTAGGCTCAAGCTTACAAATCATAAGAGAAAATACACCCTAAAGGATATAATTGACAATGTGAAAACAAATTTAGGTGTGGATGTTAGTTACATGTTGGCATGGCGGGCTAAAGAAAAGGCAATGAATTTTTTGAGGGGTAAACCAACTGATTCATACAATAAATTACCAGGATACTTGTATACAATGGATATGATATATCCTGGTTCGCACATTAGAATGGTAAAATCCCCACAAAATGAGTTCAAGTATGTGTATATATCCTTGTATGCCTTTATAAAGGAGTTCGATCAATGTAGACCCATTGTGGTTGTGGATGGAAGCCACTTAAAATCGTATTACACTAGGACTTTCGTCTCGGCCAACAATTTGGATGGTGCGGGTGAGTATGTTGATTATAATAAAATATTATAATATTACTGCATATTAAATATTGAAATACATATTTATAATATGTATGCAATTTTATTTACAGGTCATATACTTCCACTAGCATATGGTGTTATTGATTCAGAGAATGATGCTGCTTGGACGTGGTTCTTTGAGCAATTCAAGGAAGTATATGGTGAGATGGAAAGCATGTACATCGTTTCAGATAGGAACGAAAGTATCATCAAGTTTGTATCAAGAGTGTATCCAACTGTACCACATTTTGCTTGTATATGGCATCTTTGGAACAACATATATAAGAAATTCAAAAAGAGTCATTCAAAGTTGAGCGAGATATATTTCTCGATGGAAAAAGCATACACATGCTAAGTTTGACAGTATAATGGAGAAGGTATATATTAGGGTGAAGGATTACTTGGAGTTAGCTGGATACGAAAAGTGGGCTAGGTTGTATGCACCTGTTAACAGAGGATGGAAAATGACGTCAAATATTGTTGAGTCAATCAATGCCGCACTTGTGTCATCAAGGGAATTGACAATATACAACCTCCTTGAAGAAGTTAGGAAAATGTTTGGACGTTGGAATTGCAGCAATCGGAAAGAAGCTCTACAGACATACACAACGCTTGGAAAAAAATACCAGGAGATGCTTACCTTGAATGAGGCAATGTCTATACGAATGACTGTAAGTTGCCTTTTATTTACGTATCTGTATCCTATATTTAGCCATGGTACAAGGTATTTAACTGTATATATTTCAAGGTAACCATGGACGTTGTATCCTGTATTTATTCAAGACTCCTCCTTAATATTCTGCCAGCATTCATATAGTATGTATTATAATGTATTCAATGTATTTAACTGTATATATGTGTATGTCTTTGAATTCTGTATGTACAAATATGTTTGTATTTAATATAGTTGTAGTTTAATACAATACATATTATGATTCTTAAAGCTAAATAAAAGTCTAATACTCTATATTAAAATCATATATATATATATATATATATATATATATATATATATATATATATATATATATATATATATGATTTATTTTTTTAAATAATCGACTGAATATTTGCATACGGTGAACGATGAAGGAAGGCATTACACCGTATGCCTCTTAGAGAAAAAATGCAGTTGTGGGCGGTTCCAAGTCGATGAATTACCATGCCCACACGCTTGGGTTGTCCTGAAGAGCAAGTTTCTAATGCTAGAAGTTTATTGCTCTGACTATTACAAACCAAAGTCTGTTGTAACGACATATGAGGTGCCCGTGTATCCTTTGCCGGACCGGAAAGAATGGAATATACAGCACATATAGCAGATGAAGTTGTATTACCACCCAAATGGAAAAGACCTCCTGGAAGAATAAAGAAGAAGCGTGATAAGCCGTTGATTGAATTGTTGCAGAAGAAAAATCAACATTAGCATATATGGGCAGGAAAGACATAATAAGCGTACTTGTAGAAATGCTTCACGTAGAAATTAGTTCACATTCTGACTTGTATTAATGCTATAACGATTTGTCATAGATTTCGGTGTCATTTCGAACATATTTTGGATATATTTAGTTGTGTATTAAATCTGAATATGTAATTAAAATATGACTATTATATTACTTCATGATATCTGACTATAGATGAATACAATCATTGAATACATATGATTACACTCAGTTGTATACATAGGATATGATTGTATTGTAAAAAAAAGTAATATTTCAATAAACAGAACTGATTTTTTTTTTTGAATACATATCGTATATCAGAGATTGAATATGATTTTCTGAATATTAAATACATGTATTCAAATACACCTGAATACATATTAATATAATCTGTTATACATGTATAGATGTCTAAATATGTATTGTACAAAGGTCTAAATAGACTTGAATACATATGCATACAGATGAATACAGATAAATAAAATTAGTTATATACATAAGACGTATTCAAAATACAGCTGCATACATATTAATACAATATATTATATAAATATGAAGGTCTAAATACACCTGCTAAAAATATGTGAACATAATCTGGTGAATACATATAAATACAACTTAATGAATATAGATAAATATATCTTGTTGAAATACAAATGAATACAACATGGTAAATTATATTATAAATGCAACTTGTCGACTTGTTATGAATGCAATAAGTTGAATACAGAGTAATACAGTAAGTTGAATACAGACTAATACAATAAGTTGAATACAACATGTTGGATACATGTCACGACCGGAATTTCCCACCCTCGAGAGTTGTAATGGCGCCTACTGATTAAAGCTAGGCAAGCCAAATTGTTCTAATTACTTAATTGTTTCCAGTTTTAAACCATTATAAGTAATGAGTAGATATCATACAAATAGCGAAAATAATTGATCGGAAGACAAAATCTGATAAATTAATCTTAATACAAACTGCGGAAGTTTAAATAAAACTCTACCCAGAATTTGGTGTCACAGTTTTACAGACGGTTTACGAATACTACATACAAAGTCTGACAGATAAAATATACCATGTTTTTGAAATGAGTAAAGTAAACAAGATAAAGGAAAGATAGGAGGTGACTCCAAGGCCCGCGGACGCCTGCAGGACTACCTCGGGTCGCCTGTTGGACTGAAGGCAGCAACCTCACTATGGTCCAAAGTCTACAACATTGGGATCTTCACAAAAGAGTGCAGAGTGTAATATCAGCACAACCGACCCCATGTGCTGATAAGTGCCTAGCCCAACCTCGGTGAAGTAGTGACGAGGCTAGGACCAGACTATCAAATAAACCTGTGCAGTTGTATCATAAACAGCGAAAATAGAAGCAGGTAATTAGAATTAAAATTGGGCGGGGGAAACATGTTGCGGGGAGTAACAGATAACAACAAAATATCAAGATGAACATAAAGAAACCAAAATCCAATTACTAACAAGGATTGGGAAAACAAATGCAGAGTTCACTTTCATTTCACATCTCGTTGCAGGCGTGCAACCCGATCCCATTTCATGTATCTCGTTGCAGGAGTGCAACCGATCCCATTTCATATATCTCGTTGCAGGCATGCAACCCGATCCCATTTCACATATCTCGTTGTAGGCGTGCAACCCGCTCCCATTTCACATATCTCGTTGCAGGCGTGCAACCCACTCCCATTTCACAGATCTCGTTGCAGGAGTGCAACCCGATCCTATTTCACATATCTCGTTGCAGGCGTGCAACCCGCTCCCATTTCACAGATCTCGTTGCAGGCGTGCAACCTGATCCCATTTCATATATCTCGTTATAGGCGTGCAACCCGCTCCCATTTCACATATCTCGTTACAGGCATGCAACCTGCTCCCATTTCACATATCTTGTTCCAGGCATGCAACCCGCTCCCATTTGTTTTATCAACACCAATCACAAAAGGGGTCCCGGCAAGGGAACAATAATATCAAAACAAACATCCCGACAAGGGAACAATAATATGACAATAACATCCCGGCAAGGGAACAATAATGATAACAATACCCCGGCAAGGGAACAATAATGACAATAACATCCCTGCAAGGGAACAATAATGAGAATAACATTTGAAGCGCAATAAATCCCAATAGAGTCATAACAATTACAATACAAGACGCACGGGCATGCTTGACACCAATGTATAGATACTCATCACCATGCCTATACATTGTACTCCACAATTAACACGTAGCAAATAAGACACGACTCCTAATCCCTCAAGCTAAGGTTAGACCAAACACTTACCTCAATGCCATGAACACAATTCAAGCCTCTAATATCGCTTTACCTCGTGATTCCACCACCAATTCGCTCATATCTAGCCACAAGTTACTTAATTACATCAATAAATACTAAATGAATCAATTTTAATGCATTAAAATGAGTTTTTTAAAGTTTTACCCAAAAAGTCAAAAAGTGCTCCCGGGCCCACATGGTCAAAACCCAAGGTTCGAACCAAAACCCGATTACTCATTCCCCTACGAACCCAAATATATAATTTTTTTTGAAATTGGACCTCAAATCAAGGTCCAAATACCCAATTTTTGAAAAACCTAGGTTTTACCCAAACCACCCAATTTTCCCCATGAAAATCATTGATTTTGAGTTGAAATCATGTGAAAAGATGTTAATGATCGAAGAAAGCGAGTTAAACTTGACTTACAATCGATTTGGAAGAAGACTTGTCTTTGAAAAATCGCCCAAGAGTGTTTTGGTTTTGAAAGAGTGTGAAAAATGAGAGATTTTCGGCTAAGTTATAAAATTACAGGTTGCAGATATGGGAATTGCGATCAGGGTTCGCAATTGCGAACCCTTCAGGATTCTGATGCCTTCGCATTTGCGAACAAAATGTTGCATTTGAGACCAAGTAGATTTTTTGGTCTTCTTCGCATTTGCGATAGACCTCTCGCAAATGCGAAATCGTATTTGCAGTACAAGAGTCGCATTTGCGACTAAGGCAGTAACTGGGGGGGGGGGGGAATCACATTTGCGATAGGAACCTCGCACTTGCGAGATAGTGCTGACCTGGGCTAGTTCGTGCGACATAGCCTTCGCAAATTTGATCTCGCATTTGCGAGCCAGGCTTCACAAATGCGAAGCCTGCAGGGCTGCAACACATCAGTTCAAAATCTGTAACACCCAAAGTCAAAATTCCACTCTGTGGCCTGTCCAAAACTCACCTGACCCTCAGGGCTCCAAACCAACCATGGACACCAATCTAAAAACATCATACGGACTTGCTTGTGCATTCAAATCGCTAAAATAACATCAACAACTATGAATTTAGCATCAAAATCATGAAATTTCTTAAGAACTTCAAACTTGCCAAATTTCTCAAATAATGTCCGATTCACATCATTTCAAATCCTTTTCTTACCAATTTTCACAGGCTCGACTCAAATCATATATAAGACCTGTATCAGGCTCCGGAACTAAAATACAGGCCCGATACCAATGGTTTCAAACACATTTCTCTTTCAAAAACTCATAATTAATTCAACAAAATAATTTCTTTCAAAAATTCCTTTCTCGGGCTTGGGACCTCGGAATTTGATTCCAGGCATACACCCAAGTCCCATATAATCCTACGGACCCTCCGGGACCGTCAAATCATGGGTCCGAGCCCGTTTGCCCAAAATTTTGACAGAAGTCAAAATTCATCATTTTTCACAGATTTCACATGTTGGCTTTCTGGCTACGCGCCCGAACTGTGCACGCAAATCAAGGTGATGCTGAAAGAGGTTTTTAAGGCCTTGGAATACAGAATTCATTTCTAAAACAAGTAATGACATTTTGGGTCATCACATTCTGCACCTCTAAAACAACTGTTTGTCCTCGAACAGACATTAGAAGGAAGTACCTGAGTTAGGGAAAAGATGGGGATAACGGCTCCACATATCGGACTCGGACTCCCAAATTGATGCCTCAGCGGGCTGACCTCTTCTCTGAACACGAATAGAGAGAAAAATCTTAGATCTCAACAGACGAACCAGCCGGTCTAGAATAGCTACCGGCTCCTCCTCATAAGACAGGTCCTTGTCCAACTGGATAGTGCTGAAATCTAACACGTGGGATGGATCGACATGATATTTCCGAAGCATGGACACATGAAACACTGGATACATGGTTGATAAACTCGGCGGCAATGCAAGTTTGTAAGACACCTCTCCCACTCGATCAAGAATCTCAAACGGGCTAATGAACCTAGGGCTAAGCTTTCCCTTCTTACCAAATCTCATCACGCCCTTTATAGGCGACACTCGAAGCAATACTCGCTCAATGACCATGAATGCCAAATCACGAACCTTGCAGTCGGCATAACTCTTTTTCCTAGACTGAGCTGTACGAATCCTATCCTGAATGATCCTGACCTTGTCCAAGGCATCCTGTACTAGATCCGTACCCAACAACCGAGCCTCCCCCGGTCGAACCATCCAACCGGCGACCCACACCACCTACCATACCAAGCCTCATAAGGAGCCATCTAGATACTCGACTGGTAGCTATTGTTGTACGCCCGGATGAATAGAGTACCGAGAACTATGGGCCTCCGCTAAAATCAACTCTCGGAGTCCATCCACATTAGGCACACAAACTCGACCCTGTAATCTCAAAACTCCATCATCACCTAAGGCAACCTGCTTGGCACCTCCGTGTTGCACCGTGTCTCTAAAGACACACAAATGGGATCATCATACTGCCGATCATGGATACACTCCAATAAGGAAGAACGAGCGGCCGTGCGAGCTAACACACGACTGGGCTCAGAAATATCCAACCTCACGAACTGATTGGCCAAAGCCTGAACATCCAAAGCAAGCGGTCTCTCACCAACCGGAATATAAGCAAGACTACCCATACTGGCTGACTTTCTATTCAAAGCATTGGCCACCACAATTGCCTTTCCCGGATGATATAAAATGGTGATATCATAATCCTTTAATAGCTCCAACCACCTTCTCTACCTCCAATTTAGCTCCTTCTGCTTGAACAAATACTGCAAACTCTTGTGATTCATGAACACCTCACATGCCACGCCATACAGATAATGCCTCCAAATCTTCAACGCGTGAACGATGGCTGCTAACTCCAAATCATGAACCGGATATTTCTTCTCATGGATCTTCAACTATCGTGAAGCATAGTCAATGACCTTGTCATCCTGCATCAACATCGCACCAATCCCAATATGAGATAAATCACAATAAACCGTATAAGGCCATGAACCTGTGGGGAAAACAAGCACTGGTGTCGTAGTCAGAGCTGTCTTGAGCTTCTGAAAGCTCGCTTCACACTTGTACGACCATCTAAACTGGGTACCCTTTTGGGTCAACCTGCTTATCGGGGCTGCATTAGACGAAAACGCCTCCGTAAACCGACGATAATATCCTGCCAATCCCAAGAAACTCCGAATCTCTGTAGCTGATGCTGGTCTAGGCTGGTTCTTGACTGCCTCAATCTTCTTCAGATTAACCTGAATACCCTCTACGGATACAACATGACCCAGGAATGCAACTGAACTCAACCAGAACTCACATTTCAAAAACTTGGCATACAACTGACTATCCGTCAAAGTCTGAAGAACCACTCTAAGATGTTGCTCGTGCTTCTCCCGGCTACGGGAATAGATCAAAATATCATCAATGAATACTATCACGAACGAATCCAAGTAAGGCCTGAACACTCAGTTCATCAAATCCATAAAAGTTGTCGAGGCATTTGTCAACTCGAATGACATCACCAAGAACTCATAATGCTCATACCGAGTGCGGAAAGCTGTCTTAAGGACATCAGATGCCCTAATCCTCAACTGATGGTAGCCAAATCTCAAGTCAATCTTCAAAAATATCTTAGCACCCTGAAGCTGATCAAACAAATCATCAATCCTCGGAAATGGATACTTATTCTTGATTGTAACATTGTTCAACTACCGGTAATCTATACACATTTGCATTGATCCGTCCTTCTTTTTAACAAACAAAACCAGCGCGCACCCCAAGGTGAAACACTAGGTCTAATGAAACCTTTTTCAAGCAAGTCTTGCAACTACTCATTTAACTCTTTCAACTCAGGTGGGGCCATACAATACGACAGGATAGAAATGGGCTGAGCGCCCGGAGCCAAATCAATGCAAAAGTCAATATCCCTATCGGGTGGCATACCCGACAGGTCTGAAAGGAATACCTCAGGAAACTCACGAACAATAGGCACAAAATCAATAGAAGGAATCTCAGCACTAGAATCACAAACATAGGCCAAATAGGCCAAACACCCCTTCTCGACCATACGCCGAGCCTTCATATAAGAGATAACACTGCGGGTAGAATGACCAGGAGTCCCTCTCCACTTTAAATGAGGTAAAATTGGCAAGGATAAGGTCATAGTCTTGGCATGACAGTCCAAGATAGCATGACAAGGTGATAACCAGTCCATCCCTAATATGACATCGAAATCAACCATGTCCATAATAAGCAAATCTACACGTGTCTCAAGACCCCCAATCGCAACTACATATGAATGATGGACTCAATCTACCACAATAGAATCACCCACCGGTGTAGACACATAAATAGGAGCACTCAAAGAATCACTAGGAATGACCAGATACGGTGCAAAATAAGATGACACATAGGAGTATATAGATCCCAGATCAAATAAAACTGAAGCATCTCTGCTACAAACCAGAACAGTACCTGTGATAACTACATCGGAAGCCTCAGTCTCGGGCCTAGCTGGAAGAGCATAACATTGGGGCTGGGCCCTACCACCCTGAACTACATCTCTAGGACGGCCTGGTACTGGCTGGCCTCCACCTCTAGTGGCCTGAGCTCCACCTCTAATACCTCTACCTCCACCTCTAGCACCTCTACCCCCACCTCTAGCTGGCTGGGCAGGCTGTGGAACACCTGGTACCTGAGCCATAGCACGGGAACCCTGCTTCTGAGAACTACCCAATGCTCGAGGGCAATATCTAGCAATGTGCCTCGTGTCGCCACAAGTAAAACAAGCCTCGGCTGCTGGGGCTGATGACCCTGGAAACTCTGAAGTGGCGGTGCACTGATAGGAGCTGGTGGTGCACTGTAGGTATGTTGATCAGAATACTGCATATAAGAACCACGACCAACTGAAGCACCGAGAGAAACCTGAAGTGCTAACTGAAAAGACCTAGAAGGATGGCCTATACCATACGAATCCCTGCCTCCAAACGAGGAACCACTGAATCTGCCTGAGTGACGAGGCCTCTTGTCAGACCCCTGACCACCTCCCTACGATAGAACCATCTCAACTCTCCTGGCCACATTGGCCGCCTCCTGAAAGGAAATCTCACTCCCTGTCTCCTTGGCCATCTGAAATCGAATAGGATGGATAAGTCCCTCAATGAACCTCCCACTCTCTCTCTCTCTCTCTCGGTGGGAAGTATGATAATAGCATGACAAGCCAAGTCAATGAATTTGGTCTCATACTGAGTAACGGTCATAGAACCCTACTGGAGACACTCAAACTACCTCCGATAGGCCTCTCTCTGAGTGATGGGGAGAAACTTCTCCAAAAATAGTTGAGTAAACTGCTCCCAAGTCAAAGCTGGCGATCCGGCTGGTCTAGCCAAGCAATAATCTCTCCACCAAGTCTTAGCGTATCCTAACAAGCAAGAAGTAGCAAAATCGACCCCATTGGTCTCCATTATACCCATGTTTCTGAGAACCTCATGACAGCTGTTTAGATAATCCTAGGGATCCTCAGAAGATACACCGCTGAAAGTAGTAGTGAAGAGCTTGGTGAACCTGTCCAATCTCCCCAAAGCATAGGAAGACATAGTTGCTCCATCACCGGTCTGATCTACCATACCCGGCGGAACTGCTCCAACTGTCTAAGCTCTGCCCCTACCTTGACCTCTAGCGCGACCTCGACCTCGCCCTCTGCCCCTCGTGGGAGCTGCTGTTGGGGGCTCGGGCTGTTGGTCAGTAGATGAGGAAGCGTGTATTCTCACCATCCATGAAAGAACAGAGTATAAATTCAATTAGCTTTGAGAAACCAAACCGCACGACATGAAAGAATAGATGTGAAGTTTTTTCCTAACTCTGTAGCCTTTGGGGGATAAATACAGATGTCTCCGTGCCGATACATTAGACTCTACTAAGCTTGTCTATGAACTGTGAGACCCATGTAACCTAGAGCTCTGATACAAACTTGTCACGACCCGAATTTCCCACCCTCGAGAGCCGTGATGGCGCCTACTGATGAAAGCTAGGCAAGCCAAATTATTCTAATTACTTAACTTTTTCCAGTTTTAAACCGTTATTAGTGAAGAGTAGATATCATATAAATAGCAAAAATAATTGAGCGGAAGATAAAATCTAATAAATTAATCTTAATACAAACTGCGAAAGTCTAAATACAACTCTACCCAGAATTTGGTGTCATAGTTTCACAGACGGTCTACGAATACTACATACAAAGTCTGAAAGATAAAATATACATTGTTTCTGAATTGAGTAAAGGAAATAGGATAAAGAAAAGACAGGAGGTGACGCCAAGGCCCGCGGACGTCTGCAGGACTACCCCGGGTCGCCTGTTGGACTGAAGACAGCAACATCACTACGATCTGAAGTCTACTACACTGGGATCTGCACAAAAGAGTGCCGAGTTTAGTATCAGCATACCGACCCATGTGCTGGTAAGTGCCTAGCCTAACCTCGGCGAAGTAGTGACGAGGCTGGGACCAGACTATCAAATAAACCTATGCAGTTATATCATAAATAGCGGGAATATAAGCAGGTAATTACAATTAAAATTGGGCGGGGGAAACATGCTGCGAGGAGTAACAGATAACAAAAGAATATCAAGATGAACATAAAGAAACCAAAATCCAATTACTAACAAATATAGGGAAAATAAATGCAAGTGCACTTTCATTTCACATCTCGTTGTAGGCATGCAACCCGATCCCATTTCATGTATCTCATTGCAGGCGTGCAACCCGATCCCATTTCACATATCTCATTGCAGGCGTGCAACCTGCTCCCATTTCACATATCTCGTTGCAGGCGTGCAGCCCACTCCCATTTCATATATCTCATTGCAGGCGTGCAACCCGCTCCCATTTTGCAGATCTCATTGCAGGCGTAAAACCCAATCCCATTTCATATATCTCGTTGCAGGCATGCAACCCGCTCCCATTTCACATATCTCGTTGCAGGCGTGCAACCTGATCCTATTTCTTTTACCAACACCAATCACAAAAGGGGTCCTGACATGGGAACAATAATATCAAAACAAACATCCCGGCAAGGGAACAATAATATGACAATAACATCCCGGCAAGGGAAAAATCATAATAATACTACCCCAGCAAGGGAACAACCATGATAATAACATCCCGGCAAGGGAACAATAATGAAAATAACATGTGAAGTGCAATAAACCACAACGGAGTCATAAAAATTATAATACAATACTCACGGGCATGCTTGACACCAACGTATAGATACTCATCACCATGCCTATACGTCGTACTCCACAATTAACACATAGCAAATAAGACACGACTCTTAATCCCTCAAGCCAAGGTTAGACCAAACACTTACCTCGATGCCACGAACACAATTCAAGCCTATAGTATCGCTTTACCTCGTGATTACACCACCAATTCGCTCGTATCTAGCCACAAGTTACTTAATTACATCAATAAATGCTAAATGAATCAATTTTAATGCATGAAAATGAGTTTTCTAAACTTTTACCCAAAAAGTCAAAAATCGCCCCCGGGCCTACATTGTTACAACCCATATCCACACGCGTTAGTTCATGCCATATATTAGTTAACATAAATCGAAGAAGGAATTACCTTTGAGATGATAAGAAGTTAATCCTATCGGTCTTAAGTGATACAAGGGTATATAAGGGTGATTAACAAGTATTAGAAGTTAAACGAATCAAGGATATTGTAACTCGTATTTTCAGGTAAACCTAGAGGTTCTTAATACACTCAATAGGTCATGTATTAAGGTATTTTAATCATATAATATTTGTATCATAAGTCTTGAAGTCAAACGAGTTATGAAACAAAAGTCGACAAACGTTGAAGCAACTTAGGTTCATAATTTTACTTAAACATTAGGTCAAATGTTTCTAAGCTTTTCCAATGCATTAAACGGTTTGTCAATACGATCTATGAGTATATAGATATTCATATTTTTGCAAGCCTACGCAGGTTGGTAGATGACAAGTAGGTGCATCACCTACTTGCCAAAATGATAGGACAAAATTAAAAGACCTAAGTTGGACAAGAGAGGACTTTTAAGGGGTTATGAACTCAATTATTTCATCCATATTTCAGACCCTCAAAACCAAAGTTAACCCCTGCAACTACTCCCCAAAAATCTCACACAAACCCTAATCGATTTTCCCTTTCTTTCAAGTTCTATTTGAAGGTAAAACCTAGAGTTTGAAGAACCAAGGCAAGGGCTGAGTTATCCAACAAGTAAGGTAAGTTACTGCCATCTTTCATACATTTTTCTCTGCTGTGAATTCATGGTAATTCGTTCTATACATGTAAGAACTCACGGGACGATGATCGGAAGCCGTGAGTTCGAGTTATTTACTTGTAGCGGACTGTTTTGTGGATTGTTTTGTGTTGCTATTGGGCTGCATGTTTTACTACTATTTTGTGGAGTTTTTGAGGTGGAAGGGTGTGGACAAACACCATATATATGTAGGTTTGTGGACTGATAGTTATTCATAACATTTCCGGGTCGTTTGACATGACTACGGTGGCCGTCGTATGTATGATGTAATTAGGTTGTGCGTGGACTATTTTGGGAGGCTCAATATGTTTATTATTGATGTTGTTTGGGATGTTTGGTGATTGTTTTGAATGGTGTGAAGTCATATATATAGGGTAGGGGTTGTCCGTTTCAACGTAAAATAGGTTGTCGTCGATACATAATTATGACGCTTAAATGATAACGATAGTATCGTTTCTCTTATTGTAGACTAAGGAGTTGTGACAATTGCATAGCTTGCGATTGGGGCAGTATATACAAGGTATATGAGGCTATCCTTTTCCTTCTTTTTCACGACTCCGATTGTACATAATGTAATGAACGAGCTTCCAAAGATACTCTACTCTTAGAAGCTAGCAGTACTTACATTGCTTTCCCTATTATGGAACGATTGATGTTAATATTGCTTCTCTTATTCTTATGTTATCAATGTTGTTGGTACTTCCTGATTCTTATAAGGTTCATAGTGAAGAGTTAGTCCTAATGACGTGTATAGAGGATACCGACCTTACATCACTCCAAAAGGTTTAGAATGTGATTCCACGAGTCGAGCATGCATTATATATATGTATATATTTTACTCTACCTAGCCGCGCTATAGTCGACCGAGTACAGCACCTATTGTGCAACCACTGATCAGTTGGGTTTTTTCGAGCTCCACGTGGCTGAGTACGATTCTACCGAGGCTTATGATGGCCAGGTACGTTTTTTACCAAGCCTATTATGGCTGGGTACGATATGATGATGATGATGCCCACAAAGGCGTATGTTTTAAAAATTTATGTATACATACATATGTATCATGCATTGCATGTCAGTAGCCCTTAGAGGTAGTCGGATGTTCTAGGTTGTATATTCTCTATCCCTGCTTACATTACTGTTCGTATTTATGGTTCCCTACCTTACATACTCAGTACGTTATTCGTACTGACGTCCTTTTGTTTGTGGACGTTGCATGTCGTGTTGCAGGCCCTGATAGACAAGCAGGTGCAGCTCCCCCACCACAGTAGGTTGTCCAGTTCTGCAGTGATTTGCGAGATCCCTTCTCCGGACTTGCCGTGGTCTTGGTATGCATTTTGTTATAGACATTATGGGTATGTCGGGGCCCTGTTCCAACTATGTTGCAGCACTTATGTTCATTTAGAGGCTCATAGACAGATGTCGACTCATGTATAGTTTGGTTTGCCTTGTTGAGTGGTTTTTATTGTATAGTCTTTCATGGTAGCGTGGTAGCTCGTACCTTATATGTAGTTTCTTGATTGTCTGGTCATCCCATGTTATGTATATTCATGCCATCATATTTTATTGTTGGTTGTCCATGATCCATGTCTACCATTTATATTGATCTCATCAGCCCTAAAAGATAATAAAGAAGGTTAGATAAAATGTACGTTGGTGCTCGGCAAGTATGGTCGGGTGCTAGTCATGGCCCTCCAGTTTGGGTCGTGACAAACTTGGTATCAGAGCAAGTCTGTCCTAGGGATTGTCTATGAGCCGTGTCTAGTAGAGTCTTGATTATGGATGTGTAGTGTGCCACATTTATAATCAGGAGGCTACATGACATCTAGGGTTGTTACCTTCTTCCTGAATCTAGATCATGCGTAGAGTTGAGTCGTAAGTGTTCGTCTCTAATATTCACCTTGTTTTCTTTCAGCGATGCCTTCGACTAGGAAGCAAACAATTAGTAGACGGCTTGATACAGCTGCGGGAGAGGGTACCGCCCCAAGCCAGAGCAAGCCAAAGTGAGGCTCAGAGTGAGATGCCGTCTCATACCTCATCTACTTCGTCTCCTCCATAGGATATTAGGAGGCACCCAGCACCTCCAGTTCCTCCGTCTGGCACTACAGACCAGGATATGCAGAGTGATTTGCAGTTATTGACTAGCTTGGTAGCTGCTCAGGCTCAGAGTCAGAATACAGGTGCTGCTGATAAACCAGTTAGTATGAGAGTTTGTGATTTTATTAATTTAGACACTCCAGTGTTTACCGGATCAGACCCCAAGGAGGACCCGCAGACTTTTATTGACCAGGTTTATCGTACACTGCGGGTTATGCATGTTAGTGATACAGAGGCAGTAGAGTTGGCTTCTTATTGGCTACGGGATTTAGCGGTTCTCTGATATGATAGTTGGGAGATATCCAGGGGTCCGAACGCTCCTCCAGCTATGTGGAAGGAATTTTCTGAGGATTTTCTTCGTCACTACTTGCCAGTTGAGATACGACGAGCTAGAGCTGATAAGTTCTTGAACCTTAAACAAGGTAATATGAGTGTGCGAGAGTACAGTATGCAGTTTGATTCTTTAGCAAGGTATGCTCCCCATATGGTGGCCGAGATGAGTGATAGGGTGCATTTGTTCGTGAACGGATTGGGACCACATCTAATAAATGAGTGTACGACAGCCTCCTTGGTGGAGGGCATGGATATTTCCCATATTCAGGCTTATGCTCAGACCCTAGAGGATCGTAAGCACCAGCAGAGGGCAGATAAGGAGTAGGATAGGGGCCAGCATAAGAGGGCGAGATTTGCAAGGTATTCTAATGACTTCAGAGGCAGCGTCAGGCCCCAGTCTTCGAGAAGTTCGGCGCCACCTGTAGCTAGTGCTCCTCCATAGTTTCAGAGGCCTCGATGTGATCGATTTACCTATTCTGGTCCAGGTTAGAGTTCACAGGAATCAGGCTCGCAACATCACAAGGATACTAGTCAGACAAGACCCACAACACTACGTTGTGATCAGTGCGGCAAGGCCCACTTTGGACTGTGCCTTCGAGGTTCTGATGCATGTTATTCTTGCGAACAGACTGGCCATATGATGCGGGATTGTCCTAATAGGGGAGGTGATGGTATGGCTCATCCGACTAGATCTGTGTCTGCTTCTTCCTCATCAATTCGACCTCCAGCACGGGGTTTTCAGCAGTCGACAGGTCGTGGTAGAGGTAGAGGTGCAGTGCCGAGTTCGAGTAGTGGTCAAAAATAGAACCTATGCTCTAGTAGGTCGACAGGATCTCGAGTCGTCTCCAGATGTTGTTACAGGCATATTATCTGTGTTTTCTTATGATGTATATGCGCTGATTGATCCGGGATCTACATTATCATATGTTACACCCTTTGTGGCTAATACGTTTGGCATTGAACCTGAATTGATAAGTAAACCCCTTTGCGGTATCTACTCCGATAGGAGATTTTGTGATTGCTAGAAGGGTATATAGAGGTTGCACTGTGATGATTTGTAGTCGTCAAACCTCGGCAAATTTATTTGAGTTAGAAATGGTTGATTTTGATGTGATAATGGGAATGGACTGGTTGGCCTCATGCTATGCAAATGTTGATTGTCGTACGAAGATGGTTAGGTTCCAATTTCCGGGTGAACCCGTCATTGAATGGAAAGGGAACATTGCTACACCGAAAGGTAGGTTTATTTCCTATCTTAAGGCAAGGAAAATGATCTCAAAAGGTTACATTTATCATTTCGTTCGCGTTAGGGATGCGGAGGTGAAACCGCCTACTTTACAATCAATCCTCGTGGTCAACGAATTTCCAGATGTTTTCCCAGATGAACTCCTAGGCCTTCCTCCTGAAAGGGAGATTGAGTTTAGCATTGATGTGTTGCCTGACACTCAACCGATCTCTATCCCTCCATACAGAATGGCTCCGGCAGAGTTGCGAGAGTTGAAGGTGCAATTGAAGGACTTGCTGGATAAGGGCTTCATTAGGCCTAGCACTTCACCTTGGGGTTCACCAGTCCTATTCGTGCAGAAGAAAAACGGGTCGTTACGGATGTGTATCGACTATCGACAGTTGAATAAGTTTACTATAAAGAACAAGTATCCACTTCCAAGAATTGATGATCATTTTGACCAACTCCAGGGTGTCAAGTATTTCTCCAAGATTGATTTACGTTCAGGGTATCATCAGGTGAGGGTTAAGGAGAAGGATATTCCAAAGACGGCCTTCCGGACAAGATACGGGCACTTTGAGTTCTTGGTGATGTCGCTAACAAATGCCCCAGCAGCTTTTAAGGATCTCATGAATACTATATTTAGGCCCTATCTTGATGTGGTCGTGATTGTATTCATTGATGACATTCTAGTGTATTCTCGTTCGGAGGCGGAACATGCGGGCCACTTGCGGATAGTATTACAGACGCTTCAGGATCGTAAGTTATATGCTAAGCTCTCCAAATGTGAATTTTGGCTGAACTCAGTAGCGTTCCTTGGCCATGTGATATCTAACGAGGGTATTAGTGTTGACACTCAGAAGATCGATGCAGTAAAGAATTGGACGAGACCTACAACACCATCAGAAGTCCGCAACTTCCTAGGACTAGCAAGATATTATAGGCGGTTTGTAGAAGGGTTTTCCTCTATATCATCACCATTGACTAAGTTAACACAGAAAGCTACCAAGTTCCAGTAGTCTGACACTTGTGAACGTAGGTTTCAGGAGCTGAAGAATCGATTGACATCTGCACTAGTGCTCAACAGAAGGTTATGTGGTATATTGTGATGCCTCAGGTATAGGTTTGGGGTGCGTATTGATGCAGCGTGGGAAGGTGATTGCTTATGCATCAAGCCAATTGAAGAAGAATGAAAAGAATTATCCAACCCATGATTTGGAATTGGCTGCAGTAATATATGCTTTGAAGATATGGCGGCACTACTTATACGGCATCCATGTTGACATCTACACAGATCACAAGAGTTTACAATACATCTTCAAGCAGAAAGAGTTGAATTTGAGGCAGCGTAGGTGGCTTGAATTACTGAAAGACTATGACGTCGAGATATTGTATCATCCCGGTAAAGCCAATGTTGTGGCAGACGCTCTCAGCCGTAAATCAATGGGAAGCTTAGTACATATTGAGGCAGGTAGATGGGGGTTAACTAAAGAGCTTCATCAGCTAGCCAATATGAGAATCAGATTGTTAGACTCTGATGACGGAGGTGTTACTGTACAGAATACATCAGAATCATCTTTGGTAGACGAGGTAAAAGCACGGCAATATGAAGATCCTATCTTAGTACGATTAAGAGAGAGCATTCAGCAGTGTAAAAGTATGGCTTTTGAGATCGGAAGAGATGGGGCACTGAGATACTAGGGCCGATTATGTGTGCCTAATATGGCAGGGTTGCGAGAGAAGATTATGAATGAGATTCATCAATCCCGATATTCCATCCATCCCGACTCGACAAAGATGTATCATGATGTCAAGGAGCAGTATTGGTGGGATAACATGAAGAAGTCTATTGCAGAATTTGTAGCCCAGTGTCCCAATTGTCAACAAGTAAAGATAGAACATCAGAAACCTGGTGGATTGCTTCAGAATATAGAGATTCCGACCTGGAAATGGGAGGTGATTAATATGGATTTCATTATTGGATTACCTTGCTCCTATCATAAGTTTGACTCCATCTGGGCGATAATTGATCGACTTACAAAATGTGCCCATTTTCTGCCAGTTAAGACAACTTACACGGCTAAAGATTATGCGAAGTTGTATATCAAGGATATTGTTAGGCTTCATGGTGTGCCGGTATCTATTATATCAGACCGAGGAGCTCAATTTACAGCTAACTTTTGGAGTTCTTTTCAGAAAGGTTTAGGCACACAAGTGAATCTCAACACTGCATTTCATCTGCAAACTGACGGACAGGCTTAACGTACCATTCAGACATTGGAAGATATGCTACGAGCATGTGTTCTAGATTTTAAGGGAAATTGGGATGACTATATTCCACTCATAGAATTCGCCTACAATAATAGCTACCATTCCAGTATTAAAATGGCCCCATATGAGGCATTATACGGGAGGAGATGACCACCAGTTGGATGGTTCGAAGTCGGTGAAGCAGAATTATATAGGCCAAATTTGATTCACCAAGCTATTGAGAAGGTGAACGTGATATAGGAGTGATTGAGGACGGCACAAAGCAGGTAAAAATCTTATTCTGATGTCCGAGGTCGTGATCTAGAGTTTGAGGTTGGTGATTGGGTTTTCCTAAGGATCTCACCAATGAAGTGTATTATGCGTTTTGGGAAGAAAGGTAAGTTGAGTCCAAGGTATATCGGGCCATATAAAATTCTTCGACGGATTGGACAGGTTGCTTATGAGTTAGAATTGCCATCCGAATTAGAATTTATCCACCTGGTATTCCATGTATCTATGTTGAGGAAATGTATTGGAGACCCTTCTCGAGTCGTCCCTATCAAATATGTACAAGTTACTAAGGACCTATCATATGAATAAGTGACAGTGGCTATATTAGATCGACAAGTCCGCAAGCTGAGAAAAAAGGTGTAGCTTCCGTCAAAGTATTGTGGAGGAACAAGAATTTGGAAGAAATGACATGGTAAGCAGAAGAGGAGATGAAGTCTAAATACCCGTACCTATTCCAGAATGAAGATAACAAGGATGCTGGTGGAACACATGATACATTGGAAGGTGAAATGGCTCTGTTAGGTAAGCAATAACTTGAGAATACTCTTCCTTAATACAAAATGGCGATATGCAGATAATGTACATATCCATAATGCTTTGTATACTATTTTAAGGCCATACGTTAAGTTAACTGCTTGCAAGTTTGTCCTCTATTTATGGGAGAAACTTGGCCGGATCCACGACGATTTAAACTCCCCATGAACCCTTACATTCAAGGACGAATGTTCCTAGGGGGGAAGGGTGTTACAACCCATATACACACGCGTTAGTTCATGCCATATATTAGTTAACATAAATCCAAGAAGGAATTACCTTTGAGATGAAAAGAAGTTAATCCTATTGGTCTTAAGTGATACAAGGGTATATAAGGGTGATTAACAAGTATTAGAAATTAAACGAATCAAGGATGTTGTAACTCGTATTTTCAGGTAAACCTAGAGGTTCTTAATACACTCAAGAGGTCATGTATTAAGGTATTTGAATCATATAATATCCGTATCATAAGTCTTGAAGTCAAACGAGTTATGAAACAAAAGTCGACAAACGTTGTCGCAACTTAGGTTCATAATTTTACTTAAACATTAGGTCAACTATTTCTAAGCTTTTCTCCTAATTTACAAGGAATTACGGGGTGATCTACCCACAAAATTAAATATCTATGAGTCTAGTTTCCAACTCATTAAACCGTTTATCAATACGATCTTGGAGTATAGAGATATTCATATTTTTGCAAGCCTGCGCAGATTGGTAGATGACAAGTAGGTGCATCACCTACTTGCCAAAATGATAGGACAAAATTAAAAGACCTAAGTCGGCCAAGAGAGTACTTTTAAGGGGTTATGAACTCAGTTATTTCATCCATATTTCATACCCTCAAAATCAAAGTTAACCCCTGCAACTCCTCCCCAAAAATCCCACATAAACCCTAATCGATTTTCCCTCTCTTTCAAGTTCTATTTGAAGGTAAAACCTAGAGTTTGAAAAACCAAGGGAAGGGCTGAGTTATCCAAAAAGTATGGTAAGTTACTGCCATCTTTCATATATTTTTCTCTGCTGTGAATTCATGGTAATTCGTTCTATACATGTAAGAACTCACAGGACAGTGATCGGAAGCCGTGAGTTCGAGTTATTCACTTGTAGCGGACTGTTTTGTGGACTGTTTTGTGTTGCTATTGGGCTGCATGTTTTACTACTGTTTTGTGGAGTTTTGGAGGTGGAAAGGTGTGGAGAAACACCATATATATGTAGGGTTGTGGGATGATAGTTATTCGTAACATTTCCGGGTCGTTTGACACGACTACGGTGGCCGTCGTATGTATGATGTAATTAGGTTGTGTGTGGACTGTTTTGGGAGGCTCAATATGTTTATTATTGATGTTGTTTGGACTGTTTGGTGATTGTTTTGAATGGTGTGAATTCATATATATAGGGGAGATGTTGTCCGTTTCAACGTAAAATAGGTTGTGGTCGATACATAATAGTTATGACGCTTAAATGATAACGATAGTATCATTTCTCTTATTGTAGACTAAGGAGTTGTGACAATTGCATAGCTTGCTATTGGGGCAGCATATACAAGGTATGTGAGGCTATCCCTTTCTTTCTTTTTCACGACTCCGATTGTACATAATATAATGAACGAGCTTCCAAAGATACTCTACTCTTAGAAGCTATCAGTACTTACATTGCTTTCCCTCTTATGGAACGATTGATGTTAATGTTTCTTCTCTTATTCTTATGTTATCAATTTTGTTGGTACTTCCTGATTCTTATAAGGTTCATAGTGAAGAGTTAGTCCTAATGACGTGTACAGAGGATACCGACCTTACGTCACTCCGAAAGGTTTAGAATGTGATTCTATGAGTCGAGCATGCATTATATATATGTATCTATTTTTCTCTACCGAGTCGCGCTATAGTCGGCCGGGTACGACACCTATTGTGCAACCACTGATCAGTTGGATTTTACCGAGATCCACGTGGCTGGGTACGATTCTACCGAGCCTTATGATGGCCAGGTACGTTTTTTACCAAGCCTATTACGGCTGGGTACGATATGATGATGATGATGCCCACAGAGGCGTATGTTTTAAAAATTTATGTATACATACATATGTATCATGCATTGCATGTCAGTAGCCCTCAAAGGTACTCAAATGTTCCAGGTTGTATATTCTCTATCCCTACTTACATTACTGTTCGTATTTATGGTTCCCTACCTTACATACTCAGTACTTTATTCGTACTGACGTCCTTTTGTTTGTGGACGTTGCATGTCATGTTGCAGGCCCTGATAGATAGGCAGGTGCAGCTCCCCTACCATAGTAGGTTGTCCAGTTCAGCAGTGATTGGCAAGATCCCTTCTCCGGACTTGCCATGGTCTTGGTATGCATTTTGTTATAGACATTATGGGTATGTCGGGGCCCTGTTCCGGCTATGTTGCAGCACTTATTATCATTTAGAGGCTCATAGACAGGTGTCAACTCATGTATAGTTTGGTATGCCTTGTCGGCTGGTTTTTGTTGTATAGTCTTTCATGGTAGCGTGGTAGCTCGTACCTTATATGTAGTTTCTTGATTGTCTGGTCATCCCATGTTATGTATGTTCATGCCATCATATTTTATTGTTGGTTGTCCATGATCCATGTCTACCATGTATATTGATCTCGTCAACCCTAAAAGATAATAAAAAAGGTTAGATAAAATGTACGTTGGTGCTCGGCAAGTATGGTCGGGTGCTATCCATGGCCCTCCAGTTTGGGTCGTGACATACATGATCAAAACCCGAGGTTTGAATCAAAATCCGATTAGTCATTCCCCCACGAACCCAAATATATAATTTGTTTTGAAATCGGACCTCAAATCAAGGTCCAAATCCCCAATTTTTGAAAAACCTAGGTTTTACCCAAAACACCCAATTTTTCCCTTGAAAATCATTGATTTTGTGTTGAAATCATGTGAAAAGATGTTAATGATTGAAGGAAATGAGTTAAAATTGACTTACAATCGATTTGGAAGAAGCGTTGTCTTGGAAAAATCGCCCAAGAGTGTTTTGGTTTTGAAAGAGTGTGAAAAATGAGAGATTTCGGCTAAGTTGTAAAATTGTAGGTTGCAGATATAGGAATTGCGACCAGGGTTCGCAATTGCGAACCCTTCAGGATTCTGATGCCTTCGCATTTGCAAACAAAATATCTCATTTGCGACCAAGTAGATTTTTCGGTCTTCTTCGCATTTGCGATAGACATCTCGCAAATGTGAAATCGCATTTGCGATACAAGAGTCGGATTTGCGACTAAGGTAGTAGCTGGGGGGGGCATCGCATTTGCGATATAGTGCTGGCCTGGGCAAGTTCGTATTTGCGATATAGCCTTGAAAATGTGATCTCGCATTTGCGAGCCAGGCTTTGCAAATGCGAAGCCTGTAGGCCTGCAGTACATCAATTCAAAATCTGCAACATCCTAAGTCAAAATTCCACTCTGTGGCCTATCTAAAACTCACTTGAGCCCTCGGGGCTCCAAACCAACCATGCACACCAACCTAAAAACATCATACGAACTTGCTCGTGCATTCGAATCGCTAAAATAACATTAAAAACTATGAATTTATCATCAAAATCATGAAATTCCTTTAAACTTCAAACTTGCCAAATTTTTCAAATAAGGTCCGATTCACATCATTTCAAATTCGTTTCTCACCAATTTTCACAGGCTCGACTCAAATCATATATAAGACCTATTCGGGGATCCAGAACCAAAATACGGGCCCGATACCAATGGTTTCAAACACATTCTCTTTCAAAATCTCATAATTAATTCAGCAAAACAATTTCTTTCAAAAATTCATTTCTCGGGCCTTGGACCTCGGAATTCGATTCCGAGCATATGTCTAAGTCCCATATTTTCCTACGGACCCTCCGGGATCATCAAATTACAGGTTCGGGTCTGTTTATCCCAAATGTTGACCGAAGACAAATTAATTTATTTTAAAGTCAAAATTCATCATTTTTCACAGATTTTCACATATTGGCTTTTCGGCTATGCGCCCCGACTGCGCACGCAAATTGAGGTGATGATGAAAGAGGTTTTTAAAGGCCTTGAAATGCAGAATTCGTTTCTAAAACAAGTGATGATCCAAAGTGATGACATTTTGGGTCATCACAATACATATCAATACAAACTGTTGTAAACATACAAAAACAACATGTTGAAGGACAGATGAATTCAGATGCCCAAAAACGGTCAATATATCGATTGGATACTTGAAATGATCGTATATAAACACTGATGATACAGTGAATAAATTAAAAAAAAATCTAAACTAAACACCATCTTTACGAACACACTGTCCAAAAAACAGTATTCACAAAAAACTCCCATCGAAAACTACATTCACCTAAGACTACTCTAACATTATCTTAACCGACTTATTAGAATCCATGATGTGCCTAAGAATCTTTGAAGGTGCTTCGCTCTCACTTATGGCATCAGCGTATATCTTCCGCATAGCATAGTCCCAAAGGAGGGCATCATATCTTTGACGGAGTAAATTGGCATCAAATTTTGTTTGTGGAACCAAACCAACGGTGCTCAGAAACTCTGTGTATGCCGCTACATGCACCCTACAATCCCTGAAAGAATACATTAAAACAGTTAAAAATAATTCATATTATTGGGAAAATGATACAAGGAAGAGGATTAAATACATACATGCTCCCAGATTTTTGTTGAGACAAATTTGAAATGAAAACAACATCAAAGGGATCAGTTAGTGCCTTGTCACTGTATGTTGAGTCATAAGACCAATCTATGCCTTGCTTATCTCTGTAAAAACCACTGATCGATATATATAGAGGTACAAGCTTAGCTAGTTTATCGATCTCAGAAGCCACATAGGCATCATGCCATGCTGATCTATATGAGTCATACACTTTGATACATCTATCCTTGAATGAGACAACTGCCAATACCCAATGAAGTTTGTCATTCAAGTTGACTGGTACCAAGACATTGTCAACAGTATGCCACAGTACATTAGCAAGTAATATTTAGCCCCTTATGTATTCACACACCATATCCTCTTCTTTGGCTATATTTGCATTACTATCTGTATCAGCATACCTATCGAATATTTCAGCTATTCTTGTCTTGAATATACAATCAATAGTTGTATACTTGAAGTTGGGTATTTGGTTGTACTTTCCCTTCTTTCTTAGGTAGTAAAAGATAACATCAATATGCTACATGTAAAATTGAATACATAGCATCAATACATTGAATGAAATTCAGAAAATATCAACTGCTCAAAATAGAACTGAACACATGTATTTGTATGTTAAATATGAACTGCTGAAAACAGATTAGTAAAATTGTATATTACATACATAATTCCGAATACATGTATTTATTTGATACTCAATATATTTAATAAACTGAATCTGGAAGGATTTTATCTTATATTATCATTCCATAGTTTGTCGTCAAATGAGAGAAGGTAAAACCAATTTTTTGAAGTGACTTGATCAATGCCAAAATCCAACGGTATATGCAGTGTTGACTTGTTCTTTTTGTAATGGTCTTCCAAATCACTTCTACAATGAATTTTAAAATACAATATGTCTATTATTTAAATTATAATTATATTAATTAGACGTATAGAGTAAAAAACTTATTGTTGATCATGTTTAGCGAGAAGACCATCACGAACCCATTTCTCATACTCCTGAATGACTAATGCAGGATGTGGTTCCGAAATCAAATCATCTTCAAATTGGTGTTTCTTGTTGAATATGGGAGTCAACTTAACTGAGGTACCTATTATTCAGTAAAGTCATGAATACAACCATTTAGTTAAAGATACAAGGGGAAGAAGATCATAACTTTATAATACATTATTTTTTAAAATAATTTACTAACCTGCAGAGTCGAAGTTTGACTCATAAGGCGAAGAATACCATCTACTTGGACGTTGATTCCTATGAGAGGGTAATGGGGTTGCATCTGTTGGATTTTTTGTTGCATGATGCATCACAATTCTAGCTTCTGGAATTTGACTTGGAAGAAACTTGTCCGCCAACTCAAACTGTGATACATGTACTTCTTTGGATACACATATAGGTGGTATGCTACACAGCACCTCAGATGTATTATTCCCCTCAACTATTGTTTCATCACAAACTGGATTAACATTTGTATTTTGTTAATGTATACAAATGTATATGAGTGTTTTATAAAGTGGAAAATAAACATAAACACAACTATGTACATGTTTTAGTTACTGTATTCTGATAATGTATACTTTATTTTCAAGTTAATGAATACTGTATTCTGTTAATGAATATTGTATCTTGTTAAACATAAATACAACTACATATAGATTATGTTGTATGCATCTGTATGGAACTGTAGGTTGAATACAACTTGAAAATACAGTATACATTAACAGAATACAACTTGAAAATAAACATAAATACAACTACTACAGGTTTCAGTTTATATATGTATCTATATAATACTGAATACTTATGTATAAGTTAAGTATCATGTATATACTTGTATTTCAAAATATGTATGGTGCGGTATAGATGATTAATGTGAATAAATAAGAAACATATAGTCTTATTATGTTTATATAAACATAAAATAACAAAGGTTAAAAATTGTTAACCTCTAAATTCTCGCCGACAGCTATATCACTCTTTGGCTGGCCTATGAGATTATCTTGCATGTCGGCATCAGGCGACATTTAAATACCATCATCACGAGTCACCGTGGGCTGATTTGCTTTAATCTGGTCAGAAATCTTCTTAAAGTTTTCATTGAACAATGTTCTTAAAGACGTGAACTCGCCCATCACCTAATCAAAACATAAAAATTAGATAGGTGTTGGAAAAATATATGAATGTTAATTTCCAAACTTTAATGTTTACTAATGGTGTCACGATCCAAAATCTACTAAGGGTCGTGATGGCGTCGGACAACGCTGTCAGGCAAGCCAACCATAAATATCTAATTTAATTCTTATTTTAATAATTTTGAAAACTATAATTTTCCTTCAATTCAACTAGTAAAAGATAATCTTTACAAAATAAATAAAATAATGATAAGAAGTAAATACAGAATACCCCATAATCATCCCAGAACCCGGTGTCACAAGTGCATGAGCAGTTTCTAGAAAATAAGGTAATACAACAACTGTCCGGATTACAATTTGGACAGAAAAGAAAATACAGTACAATACTCTGAAGGAGACTCTGCTGGCTGTGGGTTATCCCGAGAGATGCAGGTCACCTAAGTCTCCACATCAATAATACTGTTGCTCCCAACGAGGCCACTAGACATACATCTAGACTTACGTACGCATACAACAAGTGTAGTATGAGTACGAAAACAACGTGTACCCAGTGAGTATCCTATCTAATCTCGAAGAAGTAGAGACGAGAGGTCGACTTCGACACTTACTAGTGGTCCAATGATAATATAGTGAAAATGTGAGGAAATCATGGATTTCATAAAGCAAATATAAACTCATAAAGTCGGAAAGCAGGTAAACAACTTTTCAAATAATAATGGATTTTCGAAGATTTACTTTTCATCATCTTTATCAATTTATCTCCGACCAGGAAAGGCAAATATCAACATTTATAAATCTCAGGCAAACAATACAAGCATGCGCATATCATGTCGAGGTCGTACGGACCGATCCAACATAAATGTAAAATGTGCACTGCCAAGGGTCGAACGGCGCAAACCATAGATGCATCTATTACCCCGCTCGCGAATCATGCATGCGACGCGGTCAACATGAATAAAAAACACCCCACTCGCGAATCATACATGCGACGCGGATACACATGGATACACACATTCAAACAACCAATTAAGAATTTATCAGGGAACACTTATCCAAAAAAAAACCAATTCTATTTTAACGATTAAAGAAAATGAAGTTTAATCTTTTTAGAAATTCATTTACTAATTCAAGGTGATTTAATCAATTTAATATGTCCATAAGATTACAAATATTCCAAGTATAGCATGCTTTTGGGTCCTAGACTACCCGGACTTAAACATAATAGTGGCTACGCACGGACTCTCGTCACCTCGTGCATACGTAGCCCCCCCCCCCACAAATAGTAGCACATAACCAATTATTTCACATATGGGGACAATTCTCTCTTACAAGGTTAGAAAGGAGATTCGCCTCGCTCTGAAGTTTCATAACCGGCATTCCACGCCCTTCTGAAGACTCAATTCGATGCAAAAATTCTCCAAAACTAGTCAATAATTAAGCAAACCCATTAATATATGTTCAATTACTCATTATAATCCAATTTATAACAATTCCTAACCCCGATCGAAAAGTTGACAAAATTGCCCTCAGGCCCACGTGCCCGGATTCCAAAAAATTTCGAAGATAAAGTTTATCCATAATCTCACGAACCTAAATATATAATTTGCTCTCAATTTCATGCCCAAAATCGTGGTCAAAATTCAAGAATATCAAATTTCTAGGTCTTCCTCAAAACTCCAAATTTCCACTAATTTCCATGTTAAAATCCATAAATAATCAATGTATTTAACTCCTAATAAGTGGGGATAACTTACCTTGGCATTGAATGATGAAACTCCCTCTTGAAATCCTCCAAGAATCGCCCAAGCCAAGAGAAAAATGAAAGAAATGGGCCAAATCCCGTCTTAAAACAACTCACTGCCAAGCACTGCCCTTCTTCGCGAACGCGGAAATTCCCTCGCGTTCGCGAAGCACAACTTGCTTCAGCCCCAAAATTTCTTCATCGCGTTCGCGACCCGACGCTCGCGTTCGCGAAGGCCAGCTCCCCGGACCCTACGCATTCGCGTTCTAGGCCTCGTGTTCACGTAGGCCAAAGGCCTCAGGCCCAGCTCTCGTCTTTCCTTCTACGCGTTCGCGATGGCCAAAACCAGAAGCCTTCCACTTTCCTCTTCGTGAACGCGGGACTCCCTTCGCATTCGCGAAGAAGGAAACCAGATACCAACATTCAGCAACAGCTTTTTATCCAAATTCGATCTGAAACCACCCCAAAACACATCTGAGGCCCCTGGGACCCCGTCCAATCACACAAACCAGTCCCATAACTTAACACGGACCTGCTCGATGCCTTAAATCACATCAAACAACATCAAAATAATGAATCACACCACAATTCAAGCTTAATGATCTTTAGAACTTCAAACTTCTACATTCGATGTCAAAACCTATCAAATCACGTCCAATTGATCTCGAATTTTGCACAAACCTAACATTCAACAATACGGACCTACTCCAACTTCCGGAATTGGATTCCAACCCCGATATGAAAAAGTCCACTTCCGGTCAAACTCCTCTAAACCTTCAAATTTCTATCTATAGCCAAATGACTCTTAAATGACCCACGAACCTCTGAATTCACTTCTGATCGCGCTCCCAACACCAAAATCACCATACGGAGCTATTCCTAAACTCGGAATCCCAAACAGACATTGATAACACCTAAATACACTTCAACCAAAACTTATGAAATTCTTCCAAAAATGCTAACTTCCACAATAGGTTCCAAAACGTTCCCGGATCTTCCTAAACCCGATCCGGACATACGCCCAAGTCCGAAATCATCATACGAACCTGCTGGAACCATAGAATCCCAATTTCGAGGTCGTTTACTCAAAAATCCAATCTTAGTCAATTCTTTCAACTTAGAGCTTCCGAAATGAGGATTTTCTTTCCAAATCAACTCTGAACTTCCTGAAATTCAAGTCTGGCCATGCGTACAAGTCATAATACTTGAGGTGAAGTTGCTCATGGCCTCAAACTGCTGAACGACGCGCTAGAGCTTAAAACGGCCGGTCGGGTCGTTACATTCTCTCCCACTTAAACATACGTTCGTCCTCGAACGTGCTGAGAACTACACTGAAGTAGTCTGAAATCACTATTTAACACCTCGTGCACCTACCCGTGCTACCACAACTCAGTTGAGCACATTAGCTCAATCAATTGTGAAGATATTCCCTTTATTCAAGCAAATAAGCTTAGAGCCCAACTCCAACATCCAGAATTCTCTGCCAGGCCTGCTTCCAATATATGAACACCGTATCAATCACTACACGAGGTACCAGAATATAACTGCATGCCTTTGCTGAATTATCGCCATGTATCACCTTATTAACAAAACCATAATAACATTCTCTGATCATAATAACCAACATTCCCCAAATCTGATGCTCGCAACGCACCTCATGCTATACATATGTCTTACTCTAACTCTTAAAATACTGCCACGATGGAAGAGACGTGTAGAAATTCATAACCAACTGCCGAATCAACAAATCATTGGGTCTATACTCCTGACAAGAACTGTCACCTCATTCTGAACCAAGTAATGGTCTTTTCTCCTTAATATATTTCATATAATCAGATTGCACTGATCCTAAATCGAATGATCTTGTCTCACCTAGTATGATATGCTCAGGCAATAAGCCACCCCGGACATGATCAAAAGTCTTATATGATGCCACAATATGCCAATAGGCTATGAACTCGAACGTGACAAAAGGAAAACGAACTCTGGAAGGAACTACTCAACTCACGCACTAATATAGACTTTCCTTAGAAAATAGGAAACAAGGCACACAAAAATAGCATATAGAAAACTGTACTCAACATCACACTGTTACGAGTGCAACCCGATCCAAATAACATACCCATGGCGGCATGCCACCCGATCCACACATAGAATTCACATAAGGAGATATACATCGAGCTAAATTGCTCATTACAACAAAATACCGAATATCGATCACAAGGACACTAAGTATATAATGCCATCCCTAGGAGACATATAGCGCCATACGCTACAAAACTCAAGCACAGCCGAGGTGCGACATACGATCTGAATCTCAAGAGCCATCCTGCTCATATAACATCATCTCTACACGGAACCTCAACACATAAGAAATTTACCAAGCTGTTTCACAACTCACATGGCATAATGTAATATTACATGAAATAGCCGACGATGAAATAACATCCAACGGCTGAATACTGCTCCATAAGGAGCGTTATGCTGAAATGAACACATCTCGCCTGAGATAGAGCCCATATTCATACTTAAAATCCATCCATAGACCTCCAGCCGATTCTGATCGTACCAAACTAGGTCCATAATCTTTTCTGGGTCCATAATAACCCCCTTTTTCCCATAACACACAAGAACAACCATCATAACCGGAGCAATCCTCCATATTCCACAACCCAATAAACTGAGTGCCCTCTAGACATAAATTCACAAATTAATGATATCACCACAATCTTCATACTTGGTTTAATTCTTCAATCAATCAAGTGACTACATGCTCCACTTATACAATATTCCCGTGGGGCACGCTCTTATGACCTTCCGTTACAGATAACAAGTCTGCACATCCATAGCACCAGCCACACTTTCGCTGAAAAGCGATCAATAATCCATAACCAGGATGCAAAGAATTTTTTGCAAAACACCGATCTCAAGTGACGCTGAAGGCAATGCTAGGTTACTTTAAACATTCAAATCACTTCCATGCTCATCCGATCCCGTGACATCCTTGTCAACACCGAACCACAACCTTGATCCTCACTTCAAATTCCATACCACTCACTGCACCCAACATGCCAATATGCGATAGAACACGATTTTCATCATGACTCCAAAACCACTAATAGACTAATACTTCATCATATTGAAACTTTTCACCTAACTCATTTCAGGATAACCATAGCAACACACAAGTGAATTCTCATAATTGTAGAATATGCAATCTTCAAGTAGTGGTCTAAGTCACCATAGCCCTTCCAGTATCCGCCAACATATAACAGGCTATAACGCTAGAATACTTACGAAATAAATCAATTACGACGGCCGACAGGCCTCACACGTACCGTCACAAATCACTTGCATAACTTAATCACGCTAAAGGAACTAGTCACTGCCATCATCATGCCAATTCAATCATGGTTAACCAATCTACTTCTTCTAACTTATCCTCAATTGTCTTAGAAATAATAATAATTCCATTCAACACATAACAAACTCAATCCGCACTCATCCCGAGTGGCGCTTGTAAAACGAGATCATGCTGTCTCAAATCCCACGAACCACTTCATACCTTCCTTGTGCACATATTCGCATCTCAACTGGTACATCCATTCTGATAGTTCCTCTACGCATTCGAAGTGATTTTTTTTCTCATTCCCCCAATGTTACACTGCAAGCCGAAGATATCATAGAACATTCCAAGCCTCTTTTCATAATCTTCTACAAAAGCTTGATTATTAACCATACTTATAGGCTCAAAATTATTAGGCACCACACGTTAACTTTTGAATCTACTAGGACCGTGGTTGAGAGATACCCACTCTGACTTGGTCCAGAATATAATCAACTTCATGAATCTTCTAGCACATGAATTTCCTCTCGACGAAGCACCCAGCCGAATCACTTTCCTTGAAACCTGCATCTATACAAGGCATAAATCCTGAATCCTTCCCCAAGTCTGAACATGAGCCATAAGGCCAACCATAGCACACCTTTAACAATTCTTTTGCTCAAATCACCTATTATGTTCCTCTCCCTTAGCTGAAATAACCCATCAATATGCTAATAACTGGAAATCTCATAAATAGGGGACCATGCAGTCCAACTATAGGCAGTGGGACTCTCCCACTTAGCTTAAAGCCACTATTACACAACTTTGGAACCCAATAAGATTCTTTATCTCTTATTGACATAATCTTGCGCAATTAAACTGCCAGATTCCTCGAAATCCTTCCGTTAGCATTTCATGAACACTTTGAATCTCTAGAAACATTCACATATTAGACCTCTTATCGGATAGCCAGTAAAATCATTCGCAGGAGCTTCACCAACCATGCGATCGCTGACCTGCTCACAAGAGATAACCCACCTGAGCCCGTGCTCATTCACCAGTAGCACAAGTTCATTCACTCCTCATGGACAACAAATAAATGTGTGACAATATCATCCAATTCAAAGTTATGTTGTATCCTCTTTCCCATCAAGCAGCTCATTTCTGTCATATCAAATCTCCCATCGAATAATAGCCGATATTTCAAATTAAGTCCGTAGATCCAGCCACTGTCGACTAAAACTCCCCAAATCACTCCAAACTTTCCTCAAGGGTGTAGTTATCCTGCCACTGAATCCACATACTACTCTGCCAATCTCCCACTTTGGGCAGACTCACCTCTTTAAGAAACTACTCGACCTCCACTTCTTACACCTGGCCTTCTAGAAGTTTGACCAACGTGTGACACTTCCTACACGTCCTTCCTCATCCTTTACTACTCAGCTAATTCCTTAGATCAAAATCTATCTCAATAGCACTTGAACCAATAGACCGCTACTAGCTTTTAAACCTTTCTGAAGAATCGTCTCTCTCGAGCCGTCGGCATTAGAAATACGCATTCAATCTTGAACCACCGCACCCCGCAATCTCTGACAGTCGCTTCTCCAATATTATCTTACAATATCCTGCCCTAACGGCAAATCGTAGAAGGTCTTAACACTGGCGAGCTTAGTACATTCAACAAGGACAACTACAACTTATCACAGATGAAAATTCCACCACGCTCGCACATACCAAGCCTCGTTACTCCATCAACCCAAATTTGAAACATTCTTAGCCCGATTGTTTTCCCCCCGCTGGGAATAAAATAGTGAATCTCTAAATCATGCACTAAGTAAACATCCTTCCAAGTCATTCACTGCTTCGACGCATAGACAAGCATCCTACCATTACACCAATACTGTGCGATAGCAACACACGAATCATCATAACAATTAATGCCAAATCTCAAAACCTTAGGTAATACTGATACTGAGCAAAAACGGCAGAACGACCTTGCACAAGGCGACAACAATAGACCAATCAAATACATAAGGAGGAACATCTCGTACCATATCTGTAGTACCATTACGATTTCTCAATTCTCGATCGATATAGAAAGCGCTTCACGTCGTATAAGATTGAGTAGGAAATAAACAAAGGCATAAGCCTCAAAGGAATCAAACCGCACGATGAGGAATCAAGAAGGGAAGTGCTCCTAACAGCCTTGTAGCCTCTCGAAGATAAGTACAGACGTCTCCATACCGATCCGCAAGACTCTACTAGACTTTCTCATGACTCGTGAGACCTAAGTGAACCTAGTGCTCTGATACCATATTGTCACGACCCAAAATCTATTAAAGGTCGTGATGGCGCCGAACACCGTTGCTAGGCAATCCAACCATAATTACTTAATTTAATTCTTAGAAATTCATTTATTAATTCAATGTGATTTAAGCAATTCAATATGTCCATAAGATTACAAATATTCCAAGTATAGCATGCTTTTGGGTCCTAGACTACCCGGACTTAAACATAATAGTGGCTACGCACAGACTCTCGTCACCTCGTGCATATGTAGGCCCCTACAAATAGAAGCACATAACCAATTATTTTACCTATGGGGACAATTCTCTCTTACAAGGTTAGAAAGGAGATTCACCTCGCTTTGAAGTTCCATAACCGGCATTCCACGCCCTTCAGAAGACTCAATTCGATGCAAAATTTCTCCAAAACTAGTCAATAATTAAGCAAACCCATTAATATATGTTCAATTACTCATTATAATCCAATTTATAACAATTCCTAACCCTGATCGAAAAGTTGACAAAATTGCCCTCAGGCCCACGTGCCCAGATTCCAAAAAATTTCGAAGATAAAGTTTATCCATAATCTCACAAACCCAAATATATAACTTGCTCTCAATTTCATGCCTAAAATCGTGGTCAAAATTCAAGAATATCAAATTTCTAGGTCTTCCTCAAAACTCCAAATTTCCACTAATTTCCATGTTAAAATCCATACATAATCAATGTATTTAAATCCTAATAAGTGGGGATAAATTACCTTGCCATTGAATGAGGAAACCTCCTCTTGAAATCCTCCAAGAATCGCCCAAACCAAGAAAAAAATGAAAGAAATGGGCCAAATCCCGTCTTAAAACAACTCACTAACCAACACTGCCCTTCTTCGCGAACGCGGAAATGCCCTCGCGTTCGCGAAGCACAACCTCCTTCAGCCCCAAAATTTCTTCATCGTGTTCGCGACCCGATGCTCGCGTTAGTGAAGGCCATCCCCAGACCCTACACGTTCGCGTTCCAGGCCTCGCATTCGCGTAGGCCAACGGCCTCAGGCCCAGCTCTCCTCTTTCCTTCTACGCGTTCGCGATTTCCACTTCATGTTCGCAAAGGCCAAAACCAGCAGCCTCCCACTTTCCTCTTTGCGAACGCGAGACTCTCTTCGCGAACGCGGGACTCTCTTTGCGTTCGCGAAAAAGGAAACTAGATACCAGCAATCAGCAACAGCTTTTTATCAAAATTCAATGCGAAACCACCCCGAAATACACCCGAAGCCCCCAGGACCCCGTCCAATCACACAAACCAGTCCCATAACTTAACACGGACCTGCTCGAGGCGTCAAATCACATAAAACAACATCGAAATCATGAATCGCACCCCAATTCAAGCTTAATGAACTTTAGAACTTCAAACTTCTACATTCGATGTCAAAACCTATCAAATCACGTCAAATTGATCTCGAATTTTTCACACAAGTCACATTCGACATTACGAACCTACTCCAACTTCCGGAATTGGATTCCGACTCCGATATCAAAAATTCCACTTCCGGCCAAACTCCTCTAAAACCTTCAAATTTCTATCCTTAGTCAAATGACTCTGAAATGACACATGGACCTCCGAATTCACTTTCGATCGCGCTCCCAACACCAGAATCCCCATACAGATCTATTATTAGACTCAAAATCCCAAACAAACATTGATAACACTGAAATGTACTTCAACCCAAATTTATGAAATTCTTCCAAAAATGCTAACTTCAATAATAGTTGCCGAAACGTTCCCGGGTTTTCCAAAACCCGATCCGGATATACGCCCAAGTTCGAAATCATCATACAAATATGTTGGAACCTTCGAATCCCAATTCTGAGGTCGTTTACTCAAAAATCCAATCTTAGTCAATTCTTTCAACTTAGAGCTTCCGAAATGAGAATTTTCTTTCCAAATCAACTCTGAACTTCCCGAAATTCAATTCCGACCATGCGTACAAGTCATAATACCTTAAGTGAAGCTGCTCATGGCCTCAAACTGTTGAACGACGTGCTAGAGATTAAAACAACCGGTTGAGTCGTTACAAATGGCATACAAAACTCACACAGTCTTTGAAAGAATTTAGATCATTCCTCAAAGAAGATACTTCATCTATTTTAGAATTTGTCGGCTTCTTATCATGCAACACAATTTGATTGACTTCAGATATACCAGCATCAGGAGTCTTGGGTTTAGTATCTGCCTCTGAGTGATCTATAATCTGCTCTTTGCGCTTCTTGTGGGACAGAGATGAAGAAGGTCCAACACTTGTATTATATTTCTTCTCAGGCTGAAGATGCGGTGTAGGACTAAAATCATCTAAATCATCTGAATCATCTTCATGCTTGTACGAATGAGTATTGGTAGGACTGTTATCTACCTCAACGCCTCCCAGAGGAATCTAAATAACAGCAAGCTCTACATCGCTTGGTTGGATGTCGTTGTAAACAATCTAAAAATTGAAATTGTATGTTATATACAACCTATATTTACTTTTGATCACTGTATTGAAATGTATATTGTGTGCAACTGTAGGAAGTATGCAAATGGAAATTATAGTTTGTATGCAGATGAATGGTGTATGCAGATGAAAAATCTAGGTTGTATTTAGATGTATGTTGTATGCATATGTATGATGTATGTAGATTTTATTCTATGTAGCTGTATGGAACTGTAGGTTGTATGCAACTTGAAAATACAGTACTTATTCAGATGTATGTTGTATGCAGATCTCTATACTTAGCAAATATTTTATGCAAAATTAAATTTCAGGAACTTATGAAATAGTAACTTACCATGTTTCCCTGGTCTTTGAACATGTCGTTCATCAGATAAGCAGAAGTTGGTTGATTGATAGTGGTTCTCCAATTGAGTAATCTGGGTACCCGATTACCAAGGTGCTTTACAATTTTAGGGTCAACCTTTGAACAACACTCATAAAACCAAACTTGCATGGCGAGAGGCATCCTAGCTATCCTATAGTACTTCTTGTGATAATCCATTTTCTTACTAATAGATGTAATAAGGTAGATGAATGCAAAAGTACCTCATGGATAATCAGAGTATCTCCCACTCTCGACCAAGTCAAAATATAGTCGTGGGATGGTTGTGGTTTTCTTCTCTGATGAAAATATCCATGTGTGTATGGGATACAGCAATGCTATCTTGATGGCATCCCCATCGTTGTCATCACCCCATTTCTTTTCATCAAAGCATGACAACAAAGCTTCCTATTTTACCAGCTTTGCACCGCCTAAGTATGTCTGAACAATACGGTTGGGCACCTCTGTGTTGAACTTAAATTCATGTGGGCCAGTAACACATTTGAGACCAGTGACGAGCGCATGCTCCGTGATTGAAAAGGAAATTGTTGTACCATTGACATGTATTGAAAATACGTCATCAGTACTTCCTTCTAACTACAAAACCATGAAGCACCTGAAGAGTTGATGTTGTACCTCACACTGATCCATATCAAGGAGACTTCCAAAACAAGTAGAACTCAATAGTTTATACTGTTTTGGAGTAAGCTTTTCTTTGAGATCGGATACTATATTTGTGTTTGTATATGAACAAATATGCAGTGATAATCTTGGCGGTTGTTTCACAAACAGTTTAATTTCCTGCATACAAACAAGAATTTAAAAAAGGTTTCATATTCAGCATCAATACATAAACTCATTAAGTGTTATGAATACATATAAATACAACTAGATACAATATGAAAAACACATTGGAGTAAGAAATACATGCTGGAAATAGTTGTGTATATATATATATAAATACATCAACATACGAAAATCAAATTCATACCATTGAGTAAAAACAATGAATATCTACATACAATATACAAGGAACACTATAATAAGTACGGAAATACAGTGAATGTAATTTTGAATACATCTAAATACATTTAAATACAACATATAATAGACTAAGTAAGCACAACTCAGTGAATGACATTGTAAATGTGCAAATGAGTTATGGATTGTTTGAGTACTTATGAATACATCTAAATACATACGAATACATCAACATACATATAAATCACATCAATAATTATGAATACATCAATGTACACATAAATCACATCAGCAACTTTGAATACATATTGATACAATAACAATTACCTTTTCATGCCGTGTATCCGAGCTTTTTTTTGCATCAACTTCCTTAACCTTGACACATGAAGCATCATTCATAGGTTTTTCCTCTTTTATGCAACTGGAATTTTTCTTTCTTTTGAAGATTTCTCAACTTGGACTTCTTTCGATTTGTCATTGTGTAATTTAGTTCTTCTTTCTGAATCTGTAGTTGCTGATACACCTGCAAATTCTGACTCCGCTTGAGTTAATTTGCAAAGAGAAAGAGGGCCCATCAAAATTGAGTATTTTGGTGGGTATACCTCTGGTTACCATCTTGTGTGACGTTGAATCCGATATTGGAGAGAAAAACGATAGCTTTCTGTTGAGTAAACAGTAACAATGGTTATTGTTTAAGAAGCAAACAAAAATTTGTATCCAAATCTAAGAAGCTAAATACTTATATCAAAATCTAAGAAGCTAAATACTTACCACAAGAACTTGTATTAGAAAAAAAATGAGATTTTAGAGAGAAACGAACCGGGGAGTGATAATGGGGGAGACCTAGTCAATGTTGGTGGGAGAAGAAGTTTGAATCGTGATTTTGTGGGAGAAGAGAGTAAAGTGTATCAAAATAGAGAGAGAGAGAGAGAGAGAGAGAGAGAGAGAGAGAGAGATAGAGAACGTGGTTTGTGAATTTTACCGTGATTATGTGAGAGAAAATCTGAAAAAGGAGGGAGAAAAATAATAATTAGTTGTGATGACCCAAAAGGTCATCACTTGTTTTAAAAGTAAATTCTACGTTCTGAGGCCTCAAAAACCTCTTTCGGTATTATCTCGATTTATGTGCACAGTCCGGGCGCGTAGCCAGAAAGCTATTATGTGAAAATCTGTGAAAAATGATGAATTTTGACTTTAAAATCGATTTAAGTTGACTTCGGTCAACATTTTGGGTAAACGGACCCGGACCCGTAATTTGACGGTCCTGGAGGGTCTGTAGGAAAATATGGGACTTGGGCGTATGCCAATCGAATTTTGAGGTCCCAAGCCCGAGAAATGAATTTTTAAAGAAAATTATTTTCTGGAATTATTTATGAGTTTTGGAAATGAAATGTGTTTAAAACTTGAAGGTATCGGGCCCGTATTTTGGTTACGGAACCCGGTACAGGTCTTATATGTGATTTGAGATAAGTCTATGAAATTTGGTAAGAAACGTATTTGAAATGACGTGAATCGGATCGTATTTGAGAAAATTTGGAAAATTTGAAGCTCTTAAGAAATTTCATGATTTTGATGCTAAATTCATAGTTATTGATGTTATTTTAGTGATTTGAATGCACGAGCGAGTCCGTATGATGTTTTTAGGTTAGGTTGCATGTTTGGTTTGGAGCCCCGAGGGCTCGGGTGAGTTTTGGATAGGCCACGGAGTGAAAATTTCACTTAGGAATTTGTTGGTATGTTGCAGGCCTGCAGGCTTCACATTTGCGAAGCCTGGCTCGTAAATGCAAGCTCGCAAATACGAGCATTGTATTGCAAATGTGAGAAGTGGCCTGGGCTGCCTTATTCGCAAATGCGAAGAAATGGTCGCAAATGTGACATCGCAAATGCGAAGGCACAGTCATAAATGCGAAGGCACAGTCGCAAATGAGAAGAGGCCTGGTTTTCCTTAGGGTTCTCAAATGCGAACCCATGTTCGCAAATGCGAAGTTAGCAGAAGTCTAGGTTCGCAATTGCGAACCCTGGTCGCAATTGCGACATCTACACCTGTAATTTTATAACTTAGCCGAAAATCTTTCATTTTTCACACTCTTTCAAAACCAAAACACTCTTGGGTGATTTTTCAAAGATAGCTCTTCTTCCAAATCGATTGTATGTCAATTTTAACTCGTTTTCTTCAATCATTAACATCCTTTCACATGATTTCAACTCAAAATCAATGATTTTCATGGGAAATTTGGGTGTTTTGGGTAGAACCTAGGTTTTTTCAAAAACTGGGGATTTGGACCACGATTTGAGGTCCAATTTCAAAACAAATTATATATTTGGGTTCGTGGGGGAATGGGTAATCGGGTTTTGGTTCGAATCTTGGGTTTTGACCATGTGGGCCCGGGGCAATTTTTGACGTTTTGGATAAAACTTTGGAAAACTTATTTTCATGCATTAGAATTGATTCATTTAGCGTTTATTGATATAATTAAGTAACTTGTGGCTAGATACGAGCGAATTGGTGGTGGAATCAAGAGGTAAAGCGATAGTAGAGACTTGAATTGTGTTCGTGGCATCGAGGTAAGTGTTTGGTCTAACCATAGCTTGAGGGATTAGGAGTCGAGTCTTATTTGCTATGTGGTATTTGTCGAGTACGACGTATAGGCATGGTGACGAGTATCTATACGTTGTTGTCAAGCATGTCTGTGAGTCTTATATTGTGATTATTGTGACTTTGTTGTATTATTCATGCTTTGATGATGATTTCTATTATTGGGTAAAGTTTATGGAAGTAATTGAGACATTAGAACATCGAGGAGCGTTAGCTCAAGTTGTACAATGAAATGTGAAAGTATAAGTGGTAAGTGAACCTTTTGGAGCATTGGCGCAAGTTGTGATGTGAGTTGTGAAGTAAAAGTGAGAAAAAGAAGAGAATTATTATGTGGCCTCCCTTGCCGGGATATTGTTGCTTTTGATGTTATCTCCCTTGCCAGGATGTTGATGTTTCTTTTGATGTTGTTCCCTTGCCGGGACTTCATTGTTGAACTATTATTTCCTTGCCGGGATTCTTATTGTAATTTCATTTATTCTCTTGCCCTATTGTTTGTGATTGTTGTTTGGGTGAGGAAGAGTGATAAAGCATGAAGGGTGATGCCGTATATTGTTTTGGTGAGAGAGTGTTAAAGCACGAAGAGTGATGTCATGTATGATTTGTGAGGAAAGAGTGTAAAGCACGAAGGGTGATGTCGTGTCACACGATGTACAATTCCATGCCAATTATATTGATTATATGGTGAGGACGAGAGTAAAAGCACGAAGGGTGATGCCTTGCACATTTTCATTACTTGATTATTTTGGTGAGGACGAGAGTAAAAGCACGAAGGGTGATGTCGTGCACTTATTGATTTCTGATTCTTTGTTGATATCTAAGATATGTTGTTTCTTTCACTTACCTGTTGTCTTTCTATTCTAAATTGATAGTTCCCCCGCAGCATGTTACCCCTCCCATACTTGCCTGTATATTATTGTTCCTCTTTTCCGTTGTATATAGTTAAATTGCACAAGTTTATTTGGTAGTCTGGTCCTAGCCTCGTCACTACTTCGCCGAAGTTAGGCTAGGAACTTACCAGCACATGGGGTTGATTGTGCTGATACTACACTCTGCACTGTGTGCAGATCCCCGAGCAACAGCTTTTGGACCGTAGATTGGGTGGCTGCCTTCAGTCCACGCGGAGATCCAAGGTAGTCCTGCAGGCGTTCGCAGGCTCTGGCGTCTCCCTCTATCCCTTTACTCCTGTTTCATTTTCTTAGTTTAGAAACAGTGTATCTTTTATCTTTCCGACTTTGTATGTAGTATTCTTAGATCGTTTGTGAAACTGTGAAACCAGTTCTGGGTGATCGTGACTCAAACAGTTGTATTAGATACATATTTCAGATAGTTTACTGCATTTCTTCCGCTTATTGTAATTTCCGTTGTCTACACATTATTTCTTTATAATTGTTAAATGATATAAAATTGGTAAAAAGGTAATTTGTTCAAATAGTCGGCTTGCCTAGATCACATTTGTAGGCACCATCACGACTCCCGAGGGTGGGAAATCCGGGTCGTGACATTAGCGTATATGGTGGCTTAAGGGTAGGATGTAGCCATAATTAGATATTTTGCTATAAAGGGTAAAAGGTAGCTATATAATACAATTTTTTAAGATGATATTTATTTAAAATAAATAGGGTATTAAAATTTTCTATAGGGTGTAAAAATTCCTAACATATATTCCACAAATGAATGAACATAAGATTTAGCAATTGTATCATGTAATCAAATACAATTCAGATATACTTTTTAGGCAATTTTAATACAATTCTTCTAAATTTTTATACAATTCTGATATAATATTATATTACACTTCTTTTAGTATTATATCATGTTATTTTATGTTTGATGTATCATATATAATTTATGTATAATTATCATATATTTATGATATAGTTTGAAAATAATGTTAACAAATTATGGTATAATTGTGATACAATTCTGAACTTTTCCTCTTCAAGTTTCAATATGAAATTCTGCCTAAAACCGGCACAAACCACTAATGATTATAGCTTTTATTTTCAGATTGAAATTCGAAGAGGAAAAATATATCACATACAAAAAAAAAATACAAACCAATAAAAGATTAATACAATTCTGAATGTTGCTTGTATCAGTATAGTATCAGGTATTCGTTTCATGTATTGATACAATTCAGATATAATTATAATACAATTCTGATAGTCCTGAAATAATTCTGATATAATTATCATACAATTATTATATTATTATTCTTCGAGTTTTAATCTAAATTTTACCTAAAACCAACTATAAACTTTATCAGTCTCCCTTAAAATTGAGATATAAACTCCAAAGTGTATTCTCAATCATCTGCGAGAACACTCAACCCAAGCAAATCATAAATTTATAAAATCTGAATGTCGATACAATTGTGATACAATTATCATATAATCGTGATACAATTTTGAAACTTCTTCTTCTTCTTCTTCGAGTTTCTATCTGAAATTTTATTTAAAACCAAATTTAAACTTAACCAATCTCCCTCAAAATTAAGATATAAACTCCAAGGTATATTCTCAATTATTTGTTAGAACACCCAATCCAAATAAACCACAAATTCGTAAAACCTTCATATTAAATTTAAAGCTTCGAATCTTTTCAATGAATGTTGATGGAGAACCTTTTGTTGCTGCAAATTTAGGGTATGTTTGGAAAGCTACTAGGTAATTGGAATTGGTGTAATTACTAGGGTAGTAATTACGCAGCCTAGTAATTACACAGTTGTATAATTACGATGACCGATTTGTTTGTCATAGTATAATTACAGTGTAATTACAAGTTTACTGTTTCGTTGCACAGGTGTAATTATGTAGTTAAATTAAATTTTAAATGAAGTAATTATAAAAAATTTTAAAAGTTAATATAATAATTGTATACCTATAATTTTTTATAAGTATAAATGATATTATATTTGGTATTTAAGATATATATTTTTTCGTGAATATACATTAGTTGATAATCATATATTTATAACTAATATTGTAAAAATAATTTTTATATATTTTCAAATTAATAATATTTGGTTTAGATACTTACAAAAACTAAAAATATACGTTTTGTAAGAACATCATGGAGTTCATGTTTGATAAAATAAATTAATATTTATAAATATAATGTCATAACATTATTCAAATGTTTGACAATACTAATCTATCAACTCTAACTAAAAAATGAACAACATGTAATGTGAGCCAATACTACTAAAACAAGTAAATTAGAACCATGAACTAACACAATTACAAAATCCAAAAAAAAATAGTTTAACATATGTCAAATTCCAACATAATCATAGTAAGTTCCACTACAACTTAAGATTAGGAAACACAATAAGTTTATAACCACATTCAACAACACAATTTCACTTTAATTGCATCACTCATTATATGCCAAATTTGTTAATGACTCATTATTTCAAGTATTAGAAGATGTAGTTTCAGAAAATAGAATAATAAAATAAATAATAAATAAAATATAAGCAATTACACGGAATCACAAAAAGTAAAGGTTGAGAAATAAAAGATAAATAATGTACAAAGGAAAATATATTTTAAAATTTCAAAAGAAATTAAAAAGTAAAAATAAAAGTAAAAAGTAAAATAATAGAAATAAAAAGTTATAAAGAAAATAAATTAAAATAAAAACAAAAAGGCAAGAAACTAAAAAAACAACCTTGTAATTACACAGTGTAATTACCACCAATTTTTACCTCCCCTTTGAAAATTGGAGAGTGTAATTACACCCCTCAAATTATACTCAATTTCATGCTGACCAAGTAATTACTTGGCCAAACAAATATAACAAACTGTGTAATTACACTCAAATCCAATTTCTAGGTAGATTTCCAAACATGCTCTTAGAGATAATATCGATGAATGTGTGTGAAGAGGGTGAGATTTGGGTGGATTTGTATGAAAGAGAAAGAAATATTTTAATTTTTTTTAAAATAGGATGAAAACATAATTTTAGGGGCTTTGTATAAGTGATATACATGAGAGTGATAAGGGGAGGGGGAAGGGGGCGACGCAATGATGCCAAACTTTGGGTCACTTCAATATTTTTCCCTTTGTTCTTGACGTAAGAATTTTGTTTAGATTTGTTGGTTTCTCTGTAGTAACTTAAATTTACTTCAAGGTGAAAGCAAAATAATTGCAAGGACGAAATACAAGGAAGAAGCGGATAGTGTTTCCTATTCCGAAGAAATTATTGTGTAACTAGTATTTATACTCGCGCGTTACGCAAAAAATATTTTGTACTATCTCGTCCAGCATGAAATTTTTTTAAAGAATAACAAAGGCAAACGACATTTCTTCGATGTACTTTGTGCTATCAATCTTTGTATGAAACTTGTAACAGGCAACATAATTCTTAGAAGTTGTAGGAAAGGGCATAATCAATTTGCTAATTTTATAATTGATCTCATCGTCCAAAAGAAAGTAGAAGAGTTCTTCTATTGTAATACTCATGAATTCTTGAATCACACTTGTTCCTTCAACTATCGATGTGTTCTCTTATTTTTAGCTATATATTATATTTGAACTCTTTGCTTACTTTTAAATTCAGATTTTTTCAAGAAATTTATTTACGTATCTAAATCTTTCTCTTTTTTTAGTCCTTCCATTCCAAAACTCTTACCTCATTTTTAGGTTTTCCATATCTTTTCAAAATCAAATTTAGTTGATTTTGCATTCTTGAATATTAGGGACTAATTAAATGAATGTACCCAAATATAAGGAAAATAATTAAAATTACTATTTGGTCTAGCGTAAAATTTATTTTAAAAGGTAAAAAAGGCGAACGACATTTCGCTAAGGGCCTTCGTATTTTTAATATAATACTAGTTTTTACGTTTGTGCGTTGCACGAGATTTTTAAGTAAATTATTTATGAAAGAGTTTCAAATTAAATTTTTAAAAATATTATATACAAAAAAAATCATTTTTCAAGTAAATGATGCGGAAAAAAAAGTGATATGTAGTGATTCGATCAGTTATGAATCTTTTCCTATTTCATAGTGTCGGTTAAGGAATCCAGACATAATACTATGTGAATTCTTTGTATAGATATATCTGTGCTTCGTCGTGTATTGAACACGTTCCAAAATAATCAATGAGCATGGTTTGATTGATATTGTCCAAATTAATATTTTAATATTTGGTCATTTAGTAAAAGATTAAACAAGGAGATTCTTGGTATAACTGTGTAGGAGATGTGGCTGATGGCCGGAGGTAAGCATATGTTTGAATATTTACGTAAAGAAGAAATATAAATTATATGGCTCTCATCTAGGATAACAAAACTAAAAATTCTTTAAAGTACAACAAGAGTGCATAACTTTGTTGTTTAAACATACACCATTAGTTGATATGTTATTCCTACTAACTTCATCAGCCATTCTCTTCGGATGATGCCACAAATTAAACCTTTTCCATTAATTAATATATTTGCGTCTTCCTCTTCAAGTCTCCTCCTATTACAACAATAAAAGAAATTAGTTTAGGAACTATCTTGTATATAAGAAAGATGAAATAACAGATGAACATACTATCAAGTTAAAAGAGAAGAAAACGAACTATAGTCCTACTTACTCATAATTCGATCACGCACTCGAACGTTGTTTATAGTTATGTTGAGCAAAATATTATAATATAGTTCCTTTGGGTGGGAGTTGTAGAGACCGTATTCCCACTATATTCCCACTATTCCGAGTGTTGCTTTACATTAACATCCCACCCACAAACAAACAAAAATCTTATTTAATAACCCATAAATGTGGACGAAATAGTAGCCTTTTTTTTGGACGTGTTAGAGAGCCAAATCTAATCTATAAAATATAATAACAAAAGAGACGAGAATTAACTCTAAAATGATCCGAGCGTAGATGTTTTTTGTTGCAAGCTTGAATACAGTGAAATTGTTTATGTAGAGGTAAGTTTTACAGAGCAGTGGTTATTAAGGGTTTGAAACTCTAAGAGCCCGTGGAATTCTACTATTATTCCGTGTAATTGTCCAGGTACAATTAGTATGGTATTAGAACTTTACATTCAATTATTAATTCTAAAGAAATTCTATCATTAGTTGGTATTAGATTAAATATTAGGCAAATTAATTAGATATTACTATTTTATTCAATATGGAACTATCTTTTCTGACAAAATATTTAAGGGTATAAAAATTGATTAATATTTTAAGGATATTTTTGTTGTTCAACATTTAGCATGAAACACTCGTGCTTTTATAATAATATAGATACGCGCTTTGCGCGTGTACCCTATTGTAGACGATAAATTATGTCAAGAAAATAATCGAGATCGAAAAATATCGCAACAATCATAATATTTGATTTTAAATAATATGAATGTAACGATCCAACTGGTCGTTTTGCTTTCTAATACCCTGTTCTCCTAAATAAGACTTCTCGTACTTGCTTTAACTTATTTATGACTTGCGAGGATTGTTGGTTCGGGATTTGGAAAAGGTTGGATTGAAATCGGAACACTTAGTTCCTTAAGGTTAGCTTAAAAGACCAAGTTTGACTTTGGTCAATATTTTTGGTAAAAAGACATGGACTTGTGTTTTGACGGTCGTGGAGGGTCCGTAGTAAAATATGGGACTTTGGCGTATGCCCGAAATCGAATTCTGAGGCCCGTAGCACGAGTAATGAATTTTTGTTAAAAATTGTTAAATTGAAAATCTAAGGATCTAAAGAAATGGAATAATGTTTCATCATGTTGGTATCGGGCCCGTATGTTGGTTTCGGAGCCCGGTACAGGCCCAATATAACATTTAAGTCATGTCTGTGAAATATAATGAGAAACGGGACTGATTTGACGTGATTCAGACGTCCGGTTGAAAATTAGGAATCTCACATGTTCTTAAGGATTTCATGCGCTTTGGTGCTAAATCCGTAGTTTTAGATGTTATTTTGGCGATTTGATCGCATGAACAAGTTGGTATGATGTTGTTAGACTTGTGGGAGTATTTGGTGTGGAGCCCCGAGGACTCGAGTGAGTTTCAGACGCGGGGAAGGAGTTGAAAACACACCAGATTTCTGGTGTTCTTGGCTGCTGCTGCAGATCTCGCAAATGCAAGAAATTTGTTCGCAAATGCGAACCTCACATTTGCGAGGAGGGCTTCGCAATTGTGAAGGAGCCCGACCCAGGTAGAGTTCGCATTTGCTATAACTCTGTCGCATTTGCGATCCCAGCAGAAGTCGCATTTGCGACCACAACAGCAGAGGCCCAGGCTTCGCATTTGCGACCCTCGCATTTGCGAACCTGGTGTCGCAAATGTGACATCATAAGGCTGTGTCTAGCTTTTAAAAATGGGACTTAGGCCATTTATGTCATTTCACTTCTACACTTGGGCGATTTGGGAGCTTTTAAAGAGGGGATTTCAACCTAGCATTGTGAGGTAAGTTATTTGTACTTAATGTGAGTTTAATACTTGGGTTTTGGGTAGATTAACATACAAAAATTAGTGAAAATCATGGGATTAGAGTAAAAACCTAGGGTTTTGATAAAAATAAGATTTTACCACGAAATTTGTTATGGAATGAAGTAAAAATTATATATTCTTGATCCTTAGGTTATGGGTAACAACTTCCCTCAAACTTTTTCTGGAATCCGGGCACGTGGGCCCGGGGATGGATTTTAGGAAACTTGTATTTAGGGTTGGGAAATTACTTTAATAGTTAGAATATGAACTTTTGAGCTTATATTGACTAGTTCTTACCCCGTTTAATTAGTTTTGGATCGTTCGGCTCCAAATTAAGGGTTTGAGCACGTTCTTGATATTGGAAGTAAGCTTTGGAGCGAGGTGAGTCTCCTTTCTAACCTCGTAAGAGGGAAAGAAACCCCTAGTGAATCTAATAAATGTATGTGATTGTCTGTGGGGGCTACGTGCATATGTGGTGACAAGAGTCCATGCGTAGGGATTGAAAATAAATATAAATGAATGTATGCACTTTCTTGAGAACTTGTACGAATTTATTTGACTATAAATGCGCCTTTATGTGCCTTCTTGATAATAATTGCTATTTGTGGATCGGGCCGATCGCCTCAGTAGAAATAGATACATCTATGATTCGCGTCATTCGACCCTCTGGCAGTGCACAGTTATTATTATGTTGGACTAGGCCGTACGACCTCGGCATAATGTGCGCATGATATTATGTGGAAATAAATCCGTGATTTACTCTGTTTAAATGCTTTGAAGTGCAAATTATTATATGACATGACTAAAATTGATATATTATTTTTCTCCTAAATTCTGAGATTGTTGTTATACTCATGCTAAACATGTTTAGTGTAAGCCTTATATATTATTATTTATATTGACCTTAGTAAGTGTCAAGTCGATCTCTCGTCACTACTTCTTCGAAGTTAGACTGGATACTTGATGGGTACATGTTGTTTATGTACTCATTCTACACTTATGTACTTAATTGTACAGGATCTGAGGTGGGTGCATCTAGTTACCCCTCCGGCACGCGTTCCTGATTCCTGATCGAGATCTCACGGTGAGTTGCCCCCGCCGTTCAGCAGCATACCGGAGTTCTCTTTTTTTTTTTGTTATTATTATGTACCTTCTATTTTATTTCAAGCAGTAGGATAATGATATTTTTGTACATTCTACTAGGTGCCCTAGTACTTGTGACATTGGTTCCTGGCACACACTGTAGACTATTATTTTGGGATGTATTTATGTCATTACAAACTTATTGATTATCGACTGTTAAAAGCTTAACTGTTAAGAAAAATATTTGGGTGTGTTGGTAAAATAATGAGGACTCACTATTTTATTAGGATTGGCTTTCCTGACAATGGTATTGGGCGCCATCACGACCGATAATGGAATTTGGGTCGTGATAATAAATGTACAATTTCTATGGATCCTCTGATTCTTCTTTCCAATAGTGAATAAATTCAAGAGTCTTTGAGCTTGATCTTGATTTGTTCTTCGTTCTTGAGCTTGAACTTGATTTGTTCTTCGTTCTTGAGCTTGAACTTAGACTTGATTGCTTGAAACTTGTGGAGGAATTTGCAATGTTTGATCCGCGAGCTCTTTCTTGCTTCTTGTTATCACTTCTGGTGTCTTTCTGAGTTATGAATACCCCTATTTATAGTTGCAGGAGAGAACAGTTATGATAAGAACAAACTCTTTCCGACCAATCAAATCGAAGTGTGACAAAGTCGCATTTGATTGGCCAGAACATGTCACTTGCACGCCTGGCGCGATTTCATTAGCCTTTTAATGTGACTTAGCATGCCTTATCATTTTGACACGTGGCATGATCCTATTGTCTCTTCCGCTTGACTTGACGTGTCACGTCACATGACACATAGAACCAAACTGGGCCTCTAGGAAGATGACATCTTGAGCTTAATGAAGTGGGCTCATCACTTTAGCCCAATTAAATGAGCTAGCCCAGTGGATTAAGACTTATTTATTTAATTTATATATATTGGACTTATATAATTAATTCAGTTCTATTAGCTCATAATATTTATTTGGACCAATATATCTTGAATTTAAAATATAGTCCAAATTATTTTATGGATTTAATTTTAATAAAATTTGTATGCCTATGTATGTCCCCTACTTCAAGGCTTGTTGGGGTATGAAATCATCAAATCTCCGAAGCTAGGCTTGAAGTATCTCATAATACACTTTAGAGCACATTTGTTTACATGACTTCTTCCTAGCATTATTTCAAAATCATAATTTCCAATCAGTTGGCGTGATATTTTCTTGCCAAAGTACAATTTCAATTTTCATAAGAACGGCTTGTCACAACACTTTAGGACCAAAACATGCGCATAAGTAGAAAAATAGGAAAAGGATTTCAATTCTCATAGGAGAAGGAAAACTATCACACTATTGCCGCCTTTCCTTACATAATCCCACATCGGAAACATCGTTTTAACATCATCTTCCAAATATCTATATAAACCCATGTACTTGCATTTGTTGAGCATCAATTTGCAGAATTTGCAAGCAATTTGAGTCTAATTTTGTAGACTCAAAAGCATTGACGCGAATGTAATTTTTTTTCTTGTGTTTTTCTTCTTTTGTTATCCTCTTTAGATTTTTTTAGGTCAAACAAGAAGGATGTATTCTTGTTTAACGAGATGATCCATGGATGAAGAAGACCATCTTAGGGTACGAGGGGATGAGTACTTTTCCCTGCCCAAATATCGGAGAGATTACTCTCAATGTGGCCCGACTATCGTAGAGATTACTCTCAAGAAGACCCGACTATTGGAGAGATTATTCTCAAGATGACCCGACTATCAAAGAGATTACTCTCAAGGTGGCCCGACTATCGGCGAGATTACTCTCAAGGTGGATCGACTATCGAAGAGATTACTCTCAAGGTGACCAGACTATCAGAGAGATTACTTTCAGGGTGGCCCGACTATTGGAGATTACTCTCAGGGTGGCACGACTATCGGAGAGATTACTCTCAAGGTGGCCCGACTATCGGAGAGATTGCTTCTCATTTGCTTTACTTTGTCCAACTTTTATCTTAGTCGCATTTACCATTATCAGCTTTACGCTCTTAAAACAAAAGATTCATATCTTGTTGTGGGAAAGTCCAAATAACGAACTATTTGATTTCTTGAAAATTAGACTTCAATATCTAAAACATATCCGAAACTTAGAATCGAACACCTTCATAATCGCCCTATATACTATTTTGAAACCAGCTTTAGATTCCACCATATTGAAAATTTCAGATTTGTGCAGTCTAACCAAAAAATTAATATCTTGGTGTAGAAATATCAAAATTATGAACCATTTGATTTCATAAAAACTAGACTTCAAAATCTAAGACATGTCCAAAATTCGGAATCAAACACTTTGAGAATCATCCCAGATATTATTTTGAATCTACCTTTAACTTCTGACACGTTGATAGTTTCAGATTTGTGCAGTTTCACTAAAAAAATTGTATCTTGGTGTAACAATGTTGAAATTATGAACCGCTTGATTTTATAAAAACTAGACTTCAAGTTCTAAGACATATCCAAAATTTGGAATCAAACACTTTGAGAATCGTCCCAGATATTATTTTGAATTTAACTTTAAATTCTGACATGTTGATAGTTTCAGATTTGTGCAGTTTTCACCAAAAATATGTATCTTGGTGTAGAAACGCTGAAATTATGAACCGCTTAATTTTGTAGAAACTAGACTTCAAGATCTAAGATATATTCAAAATTCGGAATCAACATATCCAGAATTTTCCCAGATAATATTCTGAAATTAACTTTAGATTTCGACATGTTGATAGTTTCAGATTTGTGCAACTTTACCTAAATATTTGTATCTTAGTGTAGGAATATGAAAATGATAAACCGTTTGATTTATTGGGAACCAAACTTCAAAATCTAAACTATACCTAAATTGTAAGATTTAATACTTTAAGGATAGTTTGAGATAATATTTTGAATTCAACATAAAATTCCGACATGCCGGCCATTTCAAACTTGCGTGACTTCACCAAAACTTTTATATCTTGACATAGGAATGTTTAAATCACGAACCGGTTGGTTTCATGAAAACAAGACTTCAAAATTTAAAACATGTCTAAAAAGGTAGGATTTAATACCTTAAGGATAGTTTCATATAGTATTTTGAAATCAACATCAGATTTTTATATACCGATAGTTCCGAATTGACGTGACTTCTTCAAAACTTTTATGTTTTGGTATGGAGGCCTCGGGATCACAAGACTTTTTTTTCGCTATCAATCGAAATTCAAGAGATCCATTCTAACAAATATCTTGGGTTCAAGTCTCACTGAACTTAAAATATTGTGCCAAGCAATCTTTTTTCTTATATTTGTTTTTCCTTTTGATGCCTCTCTTTTCTTCCCTTTTTTTGGGCAGTGAGCGGCATTGAAGACCAACAAACTTGAAGGTTATGCGAACATAAAGACATAGCGAATCCCCAGACTTCAATGCAAATACTTTGTAGCCTCCTAAAAGGTATAATTTTTGTGGGTCGTACACAGTTTAGACTCATGCGGGCCAAGAGTGTAGGAACATGCAGTTTAAGCTCACGCGTCAAGGAGCTTTGCAACTTCAAGAATAATACTTCTTCAAAAACTTGCCACTGATAGGGCCGATTCTCATGTCATCTACATCAACTAGCTTGTAAACCCCACTTGAATAAGCTTCTTGCACGACATATGGCCCATCCCATTTTGAAGTGAACTTCCCTACAGGTTTATGGGAAGTAATAATGGGTCTTCGTATGGCAAGGACTCGATCTCCTACTTGAAAGGATCTTGGGCTAACTATTTTATTGAAGGTGCGAGACAATCGAGCCTGATAACATTCAAGACTCCATTGAGCTTCCAACCTCTTCTCATCAAGAGCGTCCAACTCTGCTAATCAAAGTCGAGCATTTTCTTCATCAGTGATCCCTTCTTGAATAGATAATCGTAATGAAGGTATTCGACGCTCGAGTGGCTGTCACACCTCCTTTTTCACGTACACCCCGCAAGGGCGTACAGGAGTTTTTCCAATTATAGGACAATCGGAACGGGATTTATTATTAAGAGATTCAGAGTCGCCTTGGGAAATTAATGGTGTCCCAAGTCATCGGTTGAATCCCAAACCGAGGAAAAATATGACTTTGTTACAATCCGCGAACCAGAAATCCGAGTAAGGAATTCTGTTAACCCGAGAGAAGGTGTTAGGCATTCCCGAGTTTCGTGGTTCTAGCACGGTCGCTTAACTGTTGTATTGATTTTATCTGATTTTGATACATGCTAGCCCATGTGCCTTTTATTTATAAACTGCTTTTATCATTATTTTAAAAGAATTGCAACGTCGTGAAAATGTGTCTCGAACCACGTTGCAATCAATGCACCCATGGTTGTTAACACATTTCGACTCCGTTGAGATTTGGATTTGGGTCGCATCAATGCGCACCCGAGTTTAAGAGAGTAATTTAATTAAATCGTGCCTAAAGAGTCTAGCGCAATATTATTTTTGGGGAAGGTCGTGAAATTCGCCAAACGGCCCTCCCGAATTCTAAGCATTTTTATATAGTGTTTATTGAGGGCCCTGCATTTTATATTTTATTTAGCGAGGCTAGTCTCATTTTATTTTAAAGTCAGCCTAAAGTAACTATATTTCTCTACTTAGTTTGTCTCTAAAATAAAAGGAAAAGAAAACTTTAATTAATTTGCTTTAAAATAAAAACACTTCAATCGCTGCATACATACTAACAAATCAAAGTGCTATTGCACACTTGGTTCGAACAACCCAATATGCATGTCGGACCAGACCTTGTAACAGTCACCGAAATGGGCCTGAGGCAAGCCCAATCTGAACAATGTTGGAGCAAACCTCCTTTAGGGCCAAAGGATCGTTTCCCTGGACTGAAATATCACATTTGGACACACTAATTCAACTAAATCCAACCCAGCACATTCGAACGTGTGAGGCATGGTTGGAAGCTAAAACCACCTTGACTCTTTGGCTGCTGATTCATTGCGAGAACTACTGAAGGTGAAAGGCTAAGCATATTACAACCTGAATTTTTAGTGAAGACTCACATCATTTATTAATGAAACCAGCAGATCCTGAGTGCCAACAGTAATGACCTAACTTATTTAAAATTGTATTAATGCTGTAAAGATTAACCAATCCAACTTAGTCTAATTCGAATTGAGCAGAATCCAAAATATAATATTCTAACACTATGAACTAACACGAGTTAACACAAATTACTAACTGTGGGATCTAAATATGAAGGTCTTCAATGGCTTAATAGTCCAGCTCAATTATTCCATTGACCTAATGGTTAACAACTAACAGGAAATCACCTACAACTGACATACTATTTCATTAACCTAACAGAGAATCGACAGGTTTATGAGAGTGACAGAGAAAACTACTTCATACAGTCCAAATACAGCTCCATGGAATAAAACATACTTAACAGTTCTTCTAAAAACGAAATCAAAACAAAATAAACAGCCAAGTATATCATAAACAGCGTTCTTCATTTCAACTCTTAGCATGGAGGATCTACATCACATTGAATTGAGAATGTGTACCTGGAAGTGAGTTACAATAGAAGAAGGAGAGGGTTAGCTTCACTGAAGAGCTATTTAGCACAGCAAACAGCAGTGACAGGAGATTCAAGCTCACAATTATCAATAGATGTTGACAGAAAACACGTAAAGCAAAAACCACGAAGAGAAGTAAATTTTGCTCCAGAAAACACTCAGCCAAACCAACTTGATTTGAGAAATACTCAGCTAACAACCAACACTTGCATTCAAATCCAAACTCAAAATCAAACAAAATCCAACTCAATTGGACCCAAAAACAAGTCGAAATCAGTAGATGCAATTAACAGACTTTGGACTACTAATGGAACAGTAACCTTTTTTGAGTTTTTCTATTAGATTTCTATTGTTTTTGGTTTTTTTTCGAAATCAAACTACTACTTCAGATCTGGAAATAAACTAATGAAAGGTAATTGTTTCTGAATCGAAAAATAGCTGACTCCCAAAAAAAACCCTAACAGGGCAAATCAAATCCCTTTTATAGACAACACAAGAGTGAAAAATCAGAATTTTGGGTTTCTTTTTTAGTCCCTCCCTATTTTCACCTTGATCCCCTTATTTCTAACTTGTTACTCAAGCAAATGCCCTTAATTTGTTGAAACCTACACTAAAGTATCATTCTAGAAGGCCCTAGGATACTCTTATACCCACAAAATACCTACACTACCCTTACCCTTACTTTGGAATTACTAATCCTAAAGAAACTACCTTTTTCTATGCCTAAAATGCCCTTCCACTAGTCTGAAATTTACAGACTAGAGTTAACTGATCCCAACCCCTCATCCTAGCTAAAATTTAACTATAGTTAATTAACAAATGATCACTCAGCTATATCCAAACCTTTAAATCTAATCAAACTGCAAATGAAGACTGAAACTCAATTAAACTAAACTTAAACTAACAAAATTATTAATTCAAATAAACAAGAATCAAACAATTTCAAGGCGGGCTGGGATCAATAACGAGAAGAAACTCTATTGAATCTTTGAATTAGGAAGAAAAGACCTTGACTCAGAATTTGCTAACAATAACAAGACGAAACTCTATCGAAATTAAACTAACAATTAGAATGTCTGGAAATTGAATTACACATGAATCAAATTAAACAAAACTTAACATGCAAAGCGACCTCACTGATTAAGACAGATGAAAGAGAAGCAACAGAGGAATTAACTAAGAGAATCGTAGAGCTACAAAATACTTATTACAGAAAGCACTCGACCTTGAAAAATCTCCTCGAAACTGGTTCAATTCCCAAAACTCTAGACCCGCAATTCAGGGCCTTCTGCTTGGATTCGAGGGGTTCTAGGCGTGAAATAGCAATGAGGGAAGGAAGACGGTTGCCTGGTATGTTTTTTGGGTTCATTTGGGTCAACTTGTGACTTGGCCGGAAAACTTCAATTGTAGATTCGACGAGCTCAGGGAATATTCGACGGAAAACATTATGGGGGTTGGAAAGAGGAGTTCATAGGGAACCTACGGTGTTTCTCTGGTGGCCATTGGCGTAGGTAGCATTTCCCTCCGGCGAGGATTCCGGCGAAGAACAATGGTGGAGGCGGAGATGGACAGGGTACGAGGTGGGGGTACTTGTCTCTAGGGTTTCTGAAGGAGTTTGGACAGTTATATTCCAATCACAAGAGTAGCTTGTGACCGTTGGATTAAAGGGCTTTGATGGCTGAGATCTAACGACGCCAAACGGCGTCGTTTGGCAAAGGAACAGTGGACCGGGTGAAAAAATGGTTTTGGGCTGGACTGTATAGGTGTTTGGGCCAGCGGATTAGGTGCAAAAGTGGTCCAAATTTAGCCTTTAATTAAAGCCACTCCCTTTGTATTTTAATTTTCTTTTTAATTTATTTTTTTTCATTTTTTTCATTTTGTAATTTTGTATTTATTTTTTCTAATTTTTAAAAAGATGCAAAATTAAACTAACAATTAAACTAAAACCAATTAATGCCTAAAATTTACTTAATAACTATTTGCGACAGTTTCACAATTAAAACAATAAAAATGCTAAAGTGAACTATTTTTGTCATTTTCTTCATATCCTATTCTAAAACAAATAAATACCTAATTAATACGAAAGCATGAAATTAAATCCTAAATGCAAATGCATATTTTTATGTATTTTATATGAATTAACATGCACAAATAAAATGCAACAATTATCAGAAAATGACACCAAAATGCACAAAAATTGTAAAAATGAAGAAAAATCATTTTGCTTGAATTTTTTGGGAATAATTCATATACAGGGCAAAAATCACGTGCTCACAGCTGCCCCTCTTTGCTCGGAAACACGAAGAGTTTTCGTGCAAAGATAAGTGAGCAAATACGAGCGATTTTTGCCCGTTTAAATATTCCGTTGTGAAGCATTTTGAAAAGTTTTGACCGCACCCTGCTTCAGAGGTTGCCTACATATCCTGGGCTAAACAGGAATCAGGTCAGTGTAGTTCGGGAATGTCTGGTAGCTGGGACTACCAGGAGCTGTGATTTCACTGCACTTGCTGCTGCTACTGCTTGCTGACCTCCCTTATTACACCATGTCAAAATAAAAGAAGCTAGACTAAGCTATGAACTATGAATTACAAAAGTCCTATCTAAATTCTTCAAACTTGCTCTTGTACTTCCTTGTTGCTTTGTTGTCTTGTGTTTTCCTGTTGCCTCGTTGTCTTGTGTTTTCTTGGTGAAATCCCTTGTTGTTACTTCAACTTGCTGATTGCGATGTTGTTCCTTCTCTCCAAATTGCTGAACTTGAATAAACTTGAACTTGAATGTATTCCTCTATTATCCAGGCGGGCTCCTGGCTACTGACCTTGCAATTGAAAGTATTCCTCTATTATCCAGGCGGGCTCCTGACTCTATTATACAAGCGGCTTCCTGGCTTCCGAAACTTGAATTGTATGCCTCTGTTATTCAGACGGGCTCCTGACTGCTGAACTTGTAATTGAATTTATTCTTCTATTATCCAGGCGGCTCCTAACTTCATAACTTGAATGTATTCCTCTGTTCTCCAGGAGGGCTCCTGATTTCAAAGAAGTTGATTGAAAACTAAAATTTGAATTGTATCACCTCTGTTCTTTAGACGGGCTCCTGATTGCTGAAACTTGAACTGTATGTCTCTGTTCTCCAGGCGGACTCCTGACTTCAACTACAACTTAAGATATAACAACCTCCATTCTCCAGGCGGGGTCCTGACTTCAGCTACAACTTAAGCTATAACAACCTCCATTCTCCAAGCGGGCTCCTGACCTCAATTACAACTTAAAATATAACAACCTCCATTCTCCAAGCGGGCTCCTAACTTCAAAATTTGAACCGCGTGCCTCTATTCTCCAGGAAGGCTCCTAACTTCTGAACTTGAAATGTAAAGGCTTTGAAACTGAATGTATTCCTCTGTTATCCAGGCGGGCTCCTGATTTCTGATTTTTGAAACTGAATGTATTCCTCTGTTGTCCAGGCGGGCTCCTGATTTCATAAAAGTAGACAAAACAAAGAAAACTTTCTGCCCCAGTTTGGGAGAACTGGGGCTTGTTACCACATACTAACAAGGGTTGAAAACTAAAACTTGCATGCTTTGAAATTTACAGACTGAAATGTATTCCTCTGTTATAGGGGCAGGCTCCCCACTTCAACACTGTACAATTTACTCTAAAATGCAGACCTGAAACAACTTACATCTCTCTATGCTACTCCTCATTTTCTTGTATTTTAACCATGCCACACTTGCGATTAAACTTGATTAATACCTGCTCTTCCCTCATGGAGAATTCCTCCTAACAAATTTTCTACCCCTGTTTCAATCATCGAAAATTTTGTTAGTTTAAAAATGGTGGTTAGTCGATGGCATTATTGTTGCATCGTCCTTCCGTTGCCTTGCTTTGTATTGCTTGACTTCCTCAAACTGACCCGGAACCGCTTGACTTTCTGATTGACTTTCAAATTCCCCAATTCCTGACAACCTGAATGCTTTTGTACCCATGCTATTGTTTCACTTTTCCGACCCTTTTTGCCTGAACCTTTACATTTTCCGCAACATTTCCCAATTATTCCACCGATGAAACTTCCGGAGACTTCCCCTATTCCACTTTATATCATATTGTTGTTGACATGCTCTAACCACATTATGCTTTACCACTTCCGGAAGTTGGTAGTGGGCTTTGAAATACTTTTCCCCTTGCTTTGAACATAACTGACATTGGAACATTTTAGACAAACAAAACCCCCAAAAGAGAATGAAATGCAATAATTTATGAGTTGAGGATAAGAAGAATCCAAAACCAGATGACTGTTAAAAGGAAAAACGAAAAGAAACTTATCTGACCGGAACAACTGGCACTAATGATCATGACATGCATTTCGGACTAACCGGACCAACCGATCCAACTAAACAGCTCTCAGTTGCCATACCTCATTGCCCAGAACTTCCATCACTTGTTTGCTTTACCCAAACCTTAACCTTGTTTTCCTTGCGGTGCCACGAAACAGTTTCCACCAACAGACCCTCCTCAATTTGCCATTTCTCAACTCACTTTCGCCTTAAGGTGCCCGTGAGGGTCTTCACCACTAAGACTCTCTCATTTTATTTTTCTCTCAGCTCCCGTCGCCTTACGGTGCCTGTGAAGGTTTTCACCAATAAGACTCTCTCATTTTTTACTTTGTTTTTCTTGCTTGAACCAAAGTGTTGCCCCTATCATGAGTTACTTCTACTTGATCAACTTGGCATTTCTCAAAAACTGATCAGAAGGTCTTTCTTTGGACCGTAATGTAGGCTTTTGGATTGGGTTAGAAATAAAGGTATAAAAGGCTCAAAACAATTCAAATGGGTTCAAATTACAACTTTCGGAATCCAACTTCTCACAACAATCACAACTTCTGCTCCAGTTTCTTGCTTGGGGACTTTTGGGTTTTATTTTGGTCTGACTGAACCTTAGAGAGGCTGCCTACGTACCCTTTCGGGATCAAGTCGAACGTAGTTCACTCCATAGAGACTACGTTGTTATGTTTCTCTTCTTTCTTTCTGTTTTTTTTTTCTTCATTTTTCCTTTATTTTCTTTCTTTTCCTTTCCTTTCTTTCTTTTTCTTTCTTTTTTTTTCTTTTTCTTTTTCCCTTTTTTTTTTTGATATCCGACACTTATGTTTCCTGATTATGCCGTTGATTCCGAAAGAGGGGTATGAACGAAAACAATTAAGACTCAAAGGGGATAATAATGGATAAAGTGTTTGGATCGCAGAACAAAACGCATTCGTCATTTCAATCTTTAAAAGGTGCCAAATACAAACAAGTACATTCAGAATAAAGAATCATACATAGTATCTCTTGACCGCATCGGAATTGATGGTCATTTCTACACATTTTCCTTCTATGTCTATCAGATATAGTGCACCATTAGACAACACTCTGGTTACAACAAATGGCCCCTGCCAGTTTGGGGCGAATTTTCCTTTTGCTTCAGCTAATGCTGTACTGTGGGCCGGTCTTGAACCGGACCGACCGGGCCCGCGGTCTTAACGGGCCTCACGGGCCTGGTGGGCCGGTCCTAACGGGCTCTTAAAGCCCGAGGCGGGCTGGTCTCCTTTGGTAATCCCACGAGCCCGGGACCGTTTAGCCTGGGACCGGCAGGCGGGCCTGGTCCGGGCCCAGCGGGCCTAACGGCTATATTTTAAAAAAAAAAATTAAAAAAAACAGCCCAACGGCCATATTTAAAAAGTAGCCATTTGATGCTTTTTTGACCGTTTGGTAGTTTAGAAAATGGCCATTTGGCCCCCAAACTTTATTTTAACCCCAAACTTTATATAATTACATTTTTCCCCATTTCTCAACTATAAATACCCCCTCATTCTTTCATTTTTATTCACCAATTCATCAATATCTCTCAATCTCTCTCAATCTCTCTACTACAATTACTTAATTTATTGTTGAAATTTCGTGAAAAATTGTGAAGTTGTTGAATTGAAGTTTTCAAGTGTTCAACGATTTTCAATTTTCAAGAAGTTGTTCGGCAATCCGGTAAACTCGTTTCAACTCTTACGTTTTAAGAATATATTTTTGTGTGGTTTAGTTTGCATAATTATAATTAATATGGCATTTTCTTTGAAAAAAATGTTTGGTAAAGGAAAAGATAAAACCGGTGAAAGTAGTGGCCAACCAACTACCCTTCCCCCGGCTCCCCGACCTAGAAAAGATAAGCAAGTTGAAAGTAGTCGTCAACCTAGACGTCTTCCTCCTTCTGTAATTCTTGATAGTGATCACCCTTGTTTTCAATTTACCGATAGTGAGTTTTGCCATAATGTTGCACCAGGTGAAACATTAGATGATGAAATTATGAATGCTCTTTATCCTAATGAAACTATCTTAGAAAATAATGAGGAAAATGAGGATGATGATAAAACCCAAGCACCAGATTTAGATGATACACCTACTAGTCCTCTTAATAAACCAACTGATGCACCGGCCGACCCACCTGTAGAAACTCCTACTTTTAATAGAGAACCTGCTAAACGCCTAGAAACATCATTAGTTTGGAATTGTTTTACTCAAGTAAGAGAACAAAATAAGGCTAAGTGTAAAACTTGTGGGAAATTAATGTCGCATAAATATACTGGAGACCGTAGCGGCACGGGTAGTTTGACTAGCCACATAAAAACACACCCTAGAGATAAGGCTAGATTTTTACAAATGAAAGCGCAGCTAGAGGGGACAAGTGTAGATTGCCTTTTTTATTCAAACCGTAGAAGTAGACTTAGAGAGTATTTTAAAAAATGTGATGAATATGGCCTTAGAGAAAGAAAGGTTCCTAAACCTTGCCCGACTAGATGGAATTATATGTACGAAAGTTTAGTAGTTGCATATGAATATAGAAACCCAATTAATGCAACGTTTAATTCTCGGGTAGGTGGTGAGGATGATGATGAAATGCTACTACTCAAGATTGGACGAATGTTAAAATTCTTTTAGATTTTTTAGAACATTTTCAAATTGCTACAAATGCATTTTCTGGGCAATATTATCCTACTATTTCAAACTGCAAATAGGTGATCATAGAGCATCTATGAGGGATAGCTTGGAAAAATCAGTATTGTTTAGAGATTGGATCCGCTCGGAAAGAAAAAACTTTGGAATTGCATAATCACAACCGGCGATAGATGAAGCTTATGAAGAAATGATAGCGGAACTTGCGGAGGATTCGGCTTCGCCCGGAAGTGGTGATGAACAAGCTTCTTTTCCACCACCACCAACGCAACCTCCTCCGAACCTTGAAGGATTTATGAGATTTGTTAGAGATAATACATAGACTAATATGTAACTTGTATTTTGGCACATCTTCTTAGGTTTTTTTCCTTCTAATGGTGGTATTAGTACCTTGTTGTGCTCATTCCATTGGGGGAAGGAAGACTGAGAAAGATATGCCATTTTTTGGTAATAAATATTATAAGACATACCCTTGAATATCTTTTCGCAATATTTCATTGTCTTTACTTAGAATTATTTATAAGCTACAATATATACCGCAGATCATATCTGCTACCTAGAAAAAATTGATCAAATCTACTTCTTTATTGAATTTTCTATCCCCTGGATCTATAAATGGACTCCGAAATTAGGTTATACGGAAGAACAAATCCCTTGTTTATATAGGGTATTCTACAACAATTTTTGGGACAAATTGATGAAAACTGATCCCAAAACAAAAATGTTATATGGACAAGAATTACTGGATTCTATCAAAACACAAATTCAATTATATGTAACGGCGCCTCAAAAGAGGATAATAGAAGAGAGCACAGTTAAACATATTGCTCGAAGAATCTCAATTCAAGACGGAGATAAAATTGATTTGATAAATCAATACTTAGAAGGATTGAAAAGAAATCTGCTCCAATCACTAGATCAGTGCGAAAAATCAGACACTTCAATGAGAAGTGAAACGAGTGGTGATGACCTCGTAGAAGATACACAACCAATACAGCCAGAAATGATATTATCGGACAGAGATATCGACAAGGTGGAAGAATTCCAAGAAAATATATAAGAGAATATATATACATAAGATACAATATATACTACATGAAAATATATAAGAGAATATATATACATAACATACAATATATACTACAAGAAAATATATAAGTAATAAGTTATAATATATATACATAAGATACAATATACATACTACAAGAAAATATATAAGAGAATATATATACATAAGATACAATATATACTACAAGAAAATATATAAGAGAATATATATACATAACATACAATATATACTACAAGAAAATATATAAGTAATAAGTTATAATATATATACATAAGATACAATATACATACTACAAGAAAATATATAAGAGAATATATATACATAAGATACAATATATACTACAAGAAAATATATAAGAGAATATATATACATAACATATAATATATACTACAAGAAAATATATAAGTAATAAGTTATAATATATATACATAAGATACAATATACATACTACAAGAAAATATATAAGAGAATATATATACATAAGATACAATATATACTACAAGAAAATATATAAGAGAATATATATACATAACATACAATATATACTACAAGAAAATATATAAGTAATAAGTTATAATATATATACATAAGATACAATATATATACTACAAGACAATATATTATACATGACAATTTAGTGTTTTACTATTGTTTTGTTATTTTTCTTTTTCGTCAAGCACTTTAAAAATTAGATCTACATATGTACTACATATATATTTTTAATATAGCCATGATACTACAAGAAATTGCCTTAAAAAAAACCGCTAGGCCCGCGAAGCCCACGAGCCCGGCCCGTTTAGCCCAGGGCCACATGGGCTTAGGCCCGTCACGGGCCGGTTCCACCCAGTGAGCCCACGAAGCCCGGGACCGCCAGAGCCCAGGCCCAAGAAGCCCGGCCCGTTTGGCCTACGAAGGCCCGGCCCAGAATACACTCTTAGCTTCAGCCCAATGAGGCAGAATACGTCTCAGCACTAACTGTCCGACTTCAAACTTCCTCGGACGCAATTTATTGTTGTACGCTCTTGCCATTCTTTGCTGGTACAGTTGACCATGACACACTGATGCCAATCTCTTCTCGTCAATCAAACTCAACTGCTCGAGACGGCTTTTCACCCATTCATCATCATCGATCTCAGCCTCCGTGATGATTCGCAAAGACGGGATTTCCACCTCTGCAGGTATTACTGCCTCGGTGCCATACACCAATGAATAAGGAGTCGCCCCCACCGAGGTACGAACGGTGGTGCGGTACCCTAACAATGCAAAAGGCAACTTCTCATGCCACTGTCTAGACCCTTCAACCATCTTCCGGAGTATTTTCTTTATATTCTTGTTGGCTGCTTCAACCGCACCATTTGCCTTGGGATGGTATGGAGTATAATGCGTATGGGTAATCTTAAACTGCTCACATGTCTCCTTCATCAAATGACTATTAAGATTAGCCCCATTATCCGTGATGATTACCTTCGGAATCCCAAACCGACAGATGACATTTGAGTGCACAAAGTCGACCACAGCTTTCTTAGTCACAGACTTGAACGTTTTAGCTTCTACCCATTTGGTAAAATAGTCTATAGCTACCAGAATAAACCTGTGCCCATTTGACGCTGCTGGATCAATTGGCCCAATAACATCCATGCCCCATGCAACAAAAGGCCATGGTGAGGACATCGTATGTAGTTCTGATGGTGGAGAATGAATCAAATCTCCATGCACTTGGCACTGATGACATTTACGCACAAAACTGATACAATCCCGCTCCATAGTGAGCCAATAATAACCTACTCGGAGAATCTTTTTTGCCAGAACGTACCCACTCATATGCGGTCCACAAACTCCGGAATGTACCTCAGTCATGATAGATGTGGCATGCCTTGCGTCCATGCATCTCAACAACCCGAGGTCTGGAGTTCTTTTGTACAACACTCCTCCACTAAAGAAAAACCCGCTTGCCAATCGTCGAATCGTTCTTTTCTGATCACAGGTGGCCTGTACCGGATATACTCCCATCCTGATGTACTCTTTGATATCATGGAACCACGGCTCGCCGTCGAGTTCCTCTTCTATCATATTACAGTAAGCATGCTGATCACGGACCTGAATCTGCAACGGATCAACATAAGCCTTATCTAGATGATGCAACATCGACGCCAAAGTAGCCAAAGCGTCGGCAACCTCATTATGAATCCTTGGAATGTGCCTGAACTCTATAGACTGAAACCGCTGACAAAGCTCATGCAGACATTGCTGGTACGGTATAAGCTTTAAATCCCATGTTTCCCATTCTCCTTGAATTTGGTGTACCAGTAGGTCCGAGTCACCCATGACCAAGACTTCCCGTACACCCATATCTACAGCTAATCTCAATCCTAATATACATGCCTCATATTCTGCCATATTGTTCGTACAGTAAAAACGAAGTCGAGCTGTAACAGGGTAATGCTGACCTGTTTCAGAAATAAGTACCACTCCTATTCCCACGCCTTTCATATTTGCAGCCCCATCAAAGAAAAATTTCCATCCCGGCTTCTCAACTTGTTCCAATTCCATCAATGTGCATCACCTCTTCATCAGGGAAATAAGTTTTCAAAGGTTCGTAATTTTCATCGACGGGGTTCTCAGCCAAATGATCAGCTAATGTCTGTGCTTTCATCGCAGTCCGTGTCACATAGATAATGTCGAACTCTGTAAGCAGGATCTGCCACCTTGCAAGCCTCCTTGTGGGCATAGGCTTCTGAAAAATATACTTCAATGGGTCCAAGCGAGATATGAGGTAAGTGCTGTAGGATGACAAATAATGTTTCAACTTCTGTGCCACCCAAGTTAGGGCGCAACATGTCCTCTCCAGATGAGTATACTTAACCTCATAAGATGTGAACTTCTTGCTGAGATAGTAGATAGCCTGCTCCTTTCTGCCCGTAACATCATGCTGCCCCAGTAAATAGCCGAATGAATTATCCAAAACCGTCAGATATAGAATCAAAGGCCTCCCTGGTTCTGGTGGGACCAACACGGGTGGGTTCGACAAATACCGCTTTATCTTATCAAAAGCCTCCTGACATTCATCAGTCCATTTGACTACAGTGTCTTTCTTCAACAATTTGAAAATCGGCTCACAAGTTGTCGTGAGCTTAGCGATGAACCTACTGATATAATTCAATCTTCCCAACAAACTCATCACCTCAGTTTTGTTTCTTGGAGGCGTCAATCCCTGAATAGCTTTGATCTTTGACAGGTCTATCTCAATGCCTCGACGACTGACTATAAACCCCAACAACTTCCCAGATGGCACTCCGAAAGCACACTTTGCAGGATTGAGCTTAAGATTGTACCTGCGAAGCCTTTGAAAGAACTTTCTCAAATCTCTGACATGGTCGGACTGCTGTCTAGACTTCACGATCACATCATCCACGTACACCTCAATTTTCTTATGTATCATATCATGGATTATTGTTGTCATGGCCCTCATATAAGTTGCCCCAGCGTTTTTCAAACCGAACGGCATGACCCGATAACAGTACGTTCCCCACGGCGTCATGAATGTCGTCTTTTCTACATCTTCCTCATCCATTAGAATTTGATGATAACCCGCGTAACAATCCACAAAAGAACCAATATCATGTTTGACACAATTGTCAAACAGTGATAGATCTCGATAGACCCGAGTGGTCGTCATCTTTTGACGATAAATCTCGATTCCAAAAGTCAATTCCCCACTAAATATCATGTTTGGACTCGCCTTGTTAAGATCTCGATAATTGACACACACACTGGTCTTGCCATCTTTCTTCGGCACAGGCACAACATTAGCTAACCAAGTGGGATACCGTGTAACCCAAATGACCTTTGCATCAAATTGCTTGGTAATTTCTTCTTTGATCTTCACACTTATGTCCGTTTTGAACTTTCTCAACTTCTGCTTGACAGGAAAGAGTGCTAGATCTGTGGGTAGTTTGTGAACCACTAAATCAGTACTTAGACCTGGCATATTATCATACGACCACGCAAAAACATCCTTGTATTCGAACAATGCTTTAATTATCTCCTCCTTGAGTCGTGGCTCCAGATAAACACTTATTTTAGTTTCGCGAACATTATCTTGGTCCCCTAGATTAACTGCTTCTGTGTCACTTAGGTTAGGTTTGGGTTTTCCTTCAAAGTGACTCAATTCTTTACTAATTTCCTCATAGGCCTCATCATCGTCACATTCCACCTCATCATCACACTCGATTTCTTGCATTATTATTTCTGAGTTAGATTGGCTTTTAAAACTGGGCCGAAGATTCCTCATGCATGTCAAGTCATTGATATCAGCATAAAAAGAACTGTACAAAAAAAAAATGGAAACAAAGTTAGGAATGAAGAAAGAAGAAAAATTGCTTTTCATTGAAAGTAAAGATAACAGGGTTTTAACTCATCCAAACGGACGGAACATAGCAACTGAATTACAAACCCTGGAATAATCCAGGTGAACTAAAGGAAAAAAACCCACTACCATGACTCCCTCCGAATTGGAAGAGGAGTAGCTTCTCAATTGTTGACATTAACACATGGTCCGATGTACTGTATATATGCTTTGCTTGACCCTTCCCCGGCCTCAACCATGTTCACTTCAGCAAATACCCTCTCGAACACCTTATCCAAGTTCCCCTCTGCACCAATCAGTGGACTCGACACCTTTGCCAATGACTGCTTCTTGACACCCGGCCTGACGAAGGACCCGGACAAGCGTGGAATCGGTTTGGGAAGAACCCAAGCTTTCTTTTTCAATTTACGAGCTCTTCTAACATCTGTCGTTGTTGTTTTGAACCCCAGTCCGAAGGTGTCCAAGTTTTTGGGCAGAGAAACAGGTTGAACAATGCCCTGAAGCTCAGCGCCCAGACCTTTTCCTGGCACGAACCCTTTACTCAGCATTTCTGATACTACCATGACTGTCGCAGCTGCCACCCTGGGACATGGAATGCTTTTACCCTCGGGCACTCTGTTCACCGGAATCGTGTCGAAGACCTGATAAACCCATGGTCCCTTATCATCTTCAGTTTCTATAAAGGGCACAATGGCATCATTCTCGGCGCATGTGGGATCTTCTCCATGTAACACGATTTCTTGTTTGTCCCACTCGAACTTGACCATTTGGTGCAGTGTGGAAGGCACTGCTTTGGCCGCGTGGATCCATGGTCAACCCAACAAAAGATTGTAGGACACTGCAGCATCCACCACCTAAAATTCCATAGTGAACTCGACTGGGCCAATAGTCAATTCAAGTATAATATCCCTCATTGTGTCTGTTCCCCCTCCGTCGAACCCTCGAACACAAACACTATTTTTATGGATTCTATCGTCATCAATCTTCAACTTGTTCAATGTGGAAAACGTACAAATATTAGCAATTGACCCGTTATCGGTCAACACCCGAGTAACCATTGAATCTTCACACTTGACCGTCAAGTAGAGAGCTTTATTATGTTGTGTGCCTTCCACAGGCAATTCATCATCAGAAAATGTTACCCTGTTTACCTCAAAGATCTTGTTGGCAATTGTCTCCAGATGGTTCACTGAAATTTTGTCGGGCACATGAGCTTCATTCAATATCTTCATCAAAGCTCGGCAATGCTCGTCAGAATGGATCAATAATGACAACAACGAGATCTGGGCCGGTGTTTTTCTCAATTGTTCAACAATGGAATAATCCTGCACTTTCATATTTTTCAGAAATTCCTCTGCCTCTTCTTCCGTCACAGCCTTCTTGACTAGCACTGGATTGTCTTTAGCGCCCCTAGCGTTTCTCAACTCTTCGGGAGCAAAACAACGTCCCGACCGAGTTAATCCCTGTGCTTCACAACTCTCTTCCTCAATTTCCTTTCCTTTGTATTTCACCACTACCTTGTCATATTTCCACGGCACGGCTTTGCTATCAGCCACGGGTAATTGGACTACCGGCTTTATGACAACTGGTTCTATGTAGGCCCCTTTCACAACAACCACGGGTGCAAATGATGACCCTGGTACCACTAACTTGACTGGCTCTGGCTTCTTTGCAGCAACAAATGGTCCTTTTCCCATTACCAACACTGGCTTATCTTTTATCGCTTTTAGCTGAACCGTTGGCCTCGCGCTAACTGTCTTTTCTGTGACCTTGGCTTCCGTAGAAAGGATCACCATGACCGTCTGCGAGGGTTTTGTAGGCTTTGTCCCCTTATGTATCAATTCGATCATATTGGCTTTATAATGTGCTGGTAACGGGTTTTGATTGATGTTTGGAGCCTCTGGAGCCTGTACTTCAATACGGCGATTATCAATGAGTTCTTGTACCGCGTTTTTCAATTTCCAACATTTTTCAGTATCGTGCCCCGGCATCCCTGAGCAATACTCGCAGCTAACAGAATGGTCTAGGTTTCTGGGAGGGGGGTTTGGTGCTTTGGGCTCAATTGGGGTCAACATTCCCAACTGTTTCAATCTATGGAAGAGAGTGGTGTAAGATTCTCCCAGTGGAGTAAATGTTTTTCTGTTTGGGTCCTTCTCACTTCTAAAAGCTTGGTTTGGGCGGAAGCTGGTTCCTGGTCTATTTGTCCTAGGAGGTGGATCGGTGTTTTGTGGGGGTGGATATGTGTTTTGGGGAGCCGGTGCACGCCATTGCGAGTGCGCCGGAGGTTGAGTGTATGTCTGGGCGTGGTGGATAGAAAAGTGTGGTTCTGGTGGTGGATAGTAATGTTGCGGTGGGCCATATGGGGTATATTGGTAATTTGGGTGGTGGGGTCTGGGTTGGTTGTAGTAGGGCGGAGGGTTGTTGGGCCTGGACCAAGTACTAGTTTCAACTATGGCAACTTCTTCCTTCTTCTTCTTTCCGAGTACACCACTAGTACCGCTTTAGATGGCCTGGGTAGTTGCTTTCAATGCCGAATAACTCAAGATTTTATTAGACTTCAATCCCTCTTCAATCATGGCTCCAATTTTTACCACTTCATTGAATGATTTTCCAACGGATGTCACCATATGACCAAAATAGGTCGGCTCCAATGTCTGCAGGAAATAGTCTACCATCTCATTCTCCCTCATCGGAGGATCAACTCTTGCTGCCTGTTCCCTCCAACGGAAACCAAATTCTCTAAAACTCTCCGCGGGCTTCTTCTCCAACTTTAACAATGACAGACGATCGGGGACTATCTCAAGGTTATACTGAAAATGGCCAATGAACGCTTGTGCCAAATCATCCCATGTATACCATCGGTCAGGGTCCTGTCTCGTGTACCATTCCAATACGGACCCGCTCAGACTTTGGCCGAAATAGGCTATCAACAATTCATCCTTCCCCCCAGCTCCTCTCATTTTACTACAGAAACCTCGGAGGTGGGCCACCGGGTCGCCATGGCCCTCATACAAATCAAACTTGGGCATTTTGAAACCTGCGGGCAATTGGACATCCGGGAAAGGGCACAAATATTTGTACGCAACACTGACTTGGTTGCCTAAACCATGCATGTTCCGGAATGATTGCTCCAGGCTTTTGACTGTACGAATAACTTCCTCCTGTTCCACATTCTTAACCGGTTTCTCAACTTCTCCCGGGATCTCAAAATGGGGTGTATAGGTATATGGCTCGGGCGCTTTAAAAGTGGGTTCGGGAGGGTAATATTGGGTGTCGTGAGCTTGGAATAGCGGCTCACTGGACGATCTATGTAATGGGGTTGGGGGAGGTGCCACAAAGACTGGAACCATGGGTGGTGGAGGGTTCGGTTTGGGTGGTGGAGCTGGAGGAGCATATGAAGTAGTACCATAGCCCTGGGTGTGATAGGGAAAGGCTGAAGATGCATGGGGAGTAGTGGGCTCCTGAGCCAGAGCCAGAGGTGGGATGTAAGATGAATTAGCGGGGTATAGTGGTGTCGGGTGCCCCTGAGACCATGTCCTATGCATTTCAGCCATTTGCGCTTTCAATTTCTGCATATCTTCTTTCATAGCACCCACATCTGTCACCTCAACTTCATTTGAAGGATCCATAATACTGGTATCCGAATCCTGTCCTGTCATGTTTATTTTATCTTTCGACCGGGTGTTGTACGGGTGAGTTGCCAGAACTGCCAATTAACTAACCACTTGCCTGGACTTACACATGTTGACAACAATTTCGTTAGCGATTAGGTTTCAATGTATTAGATAACCGCACATTGGGCATGAATGCACCTATACAATTAACCATTTCTATTATGCATTTGTTCAACCGCATGCGTCATCCCGGCATTTTCCTTATTTCTAATTGCAAAATTTCTCTCTTTTCTGTTCCCCTCTTCTTTTTCTTTCTCTTCTCTTTCATCTTTTCTTTCTGCATTCTATTCCTTTCTTGTTTTTTCGCTCTTTTCTTTCTTTATCCTTTTCCACCCCTCTTGTTTTTCTTCTTTCTTTCCCTCTCCATTTTATTGTGGTTGAATCCTATGGAGATTGCCTACGTATCGTGACCCCGAACGAATTAGACCAGACGTAGTTCGTGAAAATAAGTACAAAAATAAAGGAACAAATTTTTGGGAATTTTCAGATTTTCATTATCACGACATTCTATTACAAACTAAACATTTTGAAATGAAAAATAACGGACTCCAACTAAACTCAAATACAAACTCTGAACATACTAGCATACTTGGACGCAAAAAGAAAACAGACTGACAAACAACAAACTCTAGAATGGAAAATACAGACTCGATCTATGAATACATTAGTGCTTCAAAAGTGGGTGCCCGCGGGGCATCGTTCGGCCTCGCCGCGGGCTTAGGTGCCAAATCCCTTTCAAGTTGCTCTAGCTCATACATGGTTCGCTTGACATAAATTATTACTACCGAAAAGAAGGTAGTGCGGGTCATGTCTTCACATGCCCGACATCTCCCGAGGATGGCATCGGCAATGGTCTCAATCCTGTCTCTTGTTCGACCCTTTTCTATAAGCAATCGCCTTACTTGATTATTGCGAGCCTCCAACACATAAGAATCCTGAAGATGCTGATCCTGCAGCTGCTGTATTTCTACTTCCATCCGGGCTAGTAAATTATAGCAGTGCCCACTTTCGGTCTCAAAAGCTTTAGCTTGCCTAGCTGCCTTATCCTCAAGGGTGACCACTTTTCTTTTCAGACTAGCAATGGTCTTTTCATAATCCTTCTTTAATTGTTGCATGCAATGGGTGCGTTCTTCTATTCTTTTTACCCACTGTTCCCGGAGTCCCGCTATGGTGCCTTTGGATTTTTTCAGCTCATCCCGGCACTCACCAATTTCCCTTTTCAGCCCTTTTATCAACCGCTCGTCCGACCGGCTCTTTTGTTGATTATTGGCAGCTATTCTCATTTGCTGGATTTGGGCCCTAAGCGCCTCGTTTTCTTGGGCCAACCTGTTCTTTTCTCCCTGATCAGCAGCAACTTGCATACTGTTCTCAAATTTCAGAGCTCCGATCTGTTGTTTTAACTTGCTGATTTCGGCCTGATAGCCTTCTTCTTTTGCTAGCCAACCCCATTGTTCTTGTGATGATTCAGTGAAGTCCTGGATGTGGGGTCTTTTCGCTGGCCTCTGATGCTCAAGTTCTCTTCTGTACCATGCGATGTATTCTGGCGGCATTTCTCCTTTGCGATCCTGCACACAAGTATCTGCTTGTAGGTATTGACATTCATTCCAAATCTCGCGGACTTACGCTTCGGGAAACTGTCCGTCAGGGCCGATCTCAATCACTTGAACACTAAGATCTTCCTCCCGTGGCACGGTTTGGTATCTCCTGAGTTGTCTCAGAACCCGACAGGGAGCATAAGGCTGGATTCTCTTAAGGCCCATCAAAAGAAAATGCGACCTAGCTGCTGGCATGTATATGATTTCTTCAATAGGCAACCATCCCAACGTCCACTGTATCTGACTGTCCGTGAGAGTACGAAAGTATGATATCCATGATGTTACTCCTTCAGGCAGACTAACCTCGTCAATCCTTGTGTAAAACTCTCCTATACATGTCTTGTTAGACAAACCATAGCTCAAGAGCGGGGAACGGTAACATAGATGCTCGGTCATCCATATTTGTAGCAACAGGTTACACCCCTAAAAAAAGTTGCCTCCAGCTCTGCAGGCTGTGAGAGCCCGGAAAATGTCAGACACGATCATAGGTGCAAGAGTGCTTTCATTTTGAGCAAGTAAGGTACTGACGACCCCGGCTATTTTTATATCAATATTCTCGTCTTCCCTTGGGAACACTAGGAGGCCTAAAAAGGTTATCATGAAAGCCACCCGTCTGTGCTCATCCCATTTTCGACGATTATTTTTACTGCATAGCTTGATGTCCGTCTTGTTAAACCCTCTCACGTGGCAGTACCTGTCGTATATGAAGCCAAAGTACAGAAGCCTTTGGCCAAATCTGGATTATGGACTGTCCTGAGTATTTTTAATGAATCTAAAAACCGATGCACTGTGATGGCTCTTGGAGCAATCAGATATTTTTCTCTTAACGGAACCTCAGCATTTCCGATGTACCCGGTGATTTCCTCCAGAGTTGGGGTTAGCTCAAAATCTGGGAAGTGGAAGACATTGTGCGCTGGGTCCCAGCAAGTGACCAACGCTCTTATAATATCACCCCGAGGCTTGATTTCCAGCAAACCCGTAAGACCTTTCAAATATTTCTTAACTTCGTCTTGTCCTTCTTTGCCTAAATCATTCCACCAAAGATGCAACTCAAAGGGGATTTTAGTCATTATTGAGAAAGGTTCATTTTGCATCGTGCTCATCCTGCACATTTATTAAAGTGATTTAAGCAAAACTTTTATTTGATCAAGACAAAATTAACTATTTCTCTTTTTTTTCAAATTAAAAATGAAAGACTCGATTTTCAAACACGGCCTTTCAGCACTCCCAAGAACGAAGATTTTCAGGCTGTGAGAGTCAACCGGTCAAAATAAAAAAAATGACCAAAAGTGGCCGTCTTTGCGAAGTCAACCTTCTGGCGTCCCTTTCGGGAACATTCGGTTGTATCTGATGAAAACGGCATCACCCGACTTATTCATGCAAAAAAAAAATTAAACTTTAAATATTTTTGGCTATTTTTGCAAAGGGGAGGTTGGACCCGATGAGGGTTGCCTACGTATCTCACATCCAGTGAGAATCAAACCTGCGTAGTTCGGGCAAATTAACCGAACCATTTTAAAACAGGACTCTTTTCATTTTCATTTTTCATGGCAAGACAAACTATTTTTCCTTTTCTATTGTTGAAAACAAGACAAAATAATGACTCTTTTTTTTTCAACAAACAATAAAACAACCTATTTTTTAAACTAAAACAAAGACTCTTTTTTTCTTTTTCTTTTTCAACAAACAACTTTCCAAAAATAAAGACTCTTTCTCTATTTTTCTTCTGCTTTTTAGTAAAACAAACTATTAAAAATATTTTTTTCATTTTCTCAAAATTTCAGCAGAGTTTCGACAGTATTTGGGCATTGGTTTTTCTAAAAACAAAGCAATTAACTCTCTACACTGTTATTTCTCTCTTTTTCTCTTTTCTAAATTTTCCAATATTCCCAATTTTCAGAGGCCGGTCAGCATGCAAGTCTGAGGCAAATAAATGCGTAAAACAAGTAGGATGCATCAGGATAGTCTTTTCATTTCAGGTTGCTAGTCCTAGACGGACCCAACCCCTATGTTGAGTCCCTTAAGTCAAATGCAACATGATGCAAATAAGCGTTCCTACTAGGGATCCGGCATGAAGTCAAGTTATTCTAGGTTCAAAACCTGGGTATGTGTTCTAGACTGTATACCCGAGCAGACAACTCGAGTCGAGGAGGGGGCAGCGTACCGGGACCCGCGAGATCGTCCGGCTTTGCAACTTATCCGGCCTCTTTCTTATTTCAGGGTATGATACTAACAGAATAGGGAATCTCAACCAGTAAGCACATCCCCGGAGGTGAAGAGAGAAAGGTGTCGGCACAGTTTATATACAGTTCAGATAATATCAAAGCGGTAACATTTAGCACATTAAGTATGAAACATGTAATATAATCATATATAGCCAAATACAACAATTTATCTAAGCTCGAATTCTGAACCCTGAACCAGATATTCTGGGTTCGGTCCCCAGCAGAGTCGCCAGAGCTGTCACACCTCCTTTTTCATGTACACCCCGCAAGGGCGTACAGGAGTTTTTCCAATTAAAGGACAATCGGAACGGGATTTATTATTAAGTGATTCAGAGTCGCCACTTGGGAAATTAATGGTGTCCCAAGTCACCGGTTGAATCCCGAACCGAGGAAAAATATGACTCTATTACAATCCGCGAACCAGAAATCCGAGTAAGGAATTCTGTTAATCCGGGAGAAGGTATTAGGCCTTCCCGAGTTCCGTGGTTCTAGCACGGTCGCTTAACTGTTGTATTGATTTTATCTGATTTTGATACATGCTAGACCATGTGATTTTTATTTATAAACCGCTTTTATCATTATTTTAAAAGAATTGCAACGTCATGAAAATGTGTCTCGAACCACGTCGCAATCAATGCACCCATGGTTGTTAACACATTTCGACTCCGTTGAGATTTGGATTTGGGTCGCACCAATGCGCACCCGAGTTTAAGAGAGTAATTTAATTAAATCATGCCTAAAGAGTCTAGCGCAATATTATTTGGGGAAAACCGTGAAATTCGCTAAACGGCCCTCCCGAATTCTAAGCATTTTTATATAGTGTTTATTGAGGGCCCTGCATTTTATATTTTATTTAGCGAGGCTAGTCTCATTTTATTTTAAAGTCAACCTAAAGTAACTATATTTCTCTACTTAGTTTGTCTCTAAAATAAAAGGAAAAGAAAACTTTAATTAATTTGCTTTAAAATAAAAACACTTCAATCGCTGCATACATACTAACAAATCAAAGTGTTGTTGCACACTTGGGTCTATCAACCCAATATGCACGTTGGACCAGACCTTGTAACAGTCACAGAAATGGGCCTGAGGCAAGCCCAATCTGAACAACGTTGGAGCAAACCTCCTTAAGGGCCAAAGGATCGATTCCCTGGACTGACATATCACATTTGGACACACTAATTCAACTAAATCCAACCCAGCACATTCGAACGAGTGAGGCATGGTTGGAAGCTAAAACCACCTTGACTCTTTGGCTACTGATTCATTGCGAGAACTACTGAAGGTGAAAGGCTAAGCATATTACAACCTGAATTTTAAGTGAAGACTCATACCATTTATTAATGAACCCAGCAGATCCTGAGTGCCAACAGTAATGACCTAACTTATTTAAAATTGTATTAATGTTGTAAAGATTAACCAATCCAACTTAGTCTAATTCGAATTGAGCAGAATCCAAAATATAATATTCTAACACTATGAACTAACACAAGTTAACACAAATTACTAACTGTGGGATCTAAATATGAAGGTCTTCAATGGCTTAATAGTCCAGCTCAATTATTCCATTGACCTAATGGTTAACAACTAACAGGAAATCACCTACAACTGACATACTATTTCATTAACCTAACAGAGAATCCACAGGTTTATGAAAGTGACAGAGAACACTACTTCATACAGTCCAAATACAGCTCCATGGAATAAAACATACTTAACAGTTCTTCTAAAAATGAAATCAAAACAAAATAAACAGTCAAGTATATCATAAACAGTGTTCTTCATTTCAACTCTTAGCATGGAGGATCTACATCACATTGAATTGAGAATGTGTACCTGGAAGTGAGTTACAATAGAAGAAGGAGAGGGTTAGCTTCACTGAAGAGCTATTTAGCACAGCAAACAGCAGTGACAGAAGATTCAAGCTCACAACTATCAATAGATGTTGACAGAAAACACGTAAAGCAAAAACCACGAAGAGAAGTAAATTTTGCTCCAGAAAACACTCAGCCAAACCAACTTGATTTGAGAAATACTCAGCTAACAACCAACACTTGCATTCAAATCCAAACTCAAACAAAATCCAACTCAATTGGACCCAAAAACTAGTCGAAATCAGTAGATGCAATTAACAGACTTTGGACTACTAATGAAACAGTAACCTTTTTTGAATTTTTCTATTAGATTTCTATTGTTTTTGGTTTTTTTTTTTCGAAATCAAACTACTACTTCAGATCTGGAAATAAACTAATGAAAGGTAATTGTTTTTGAATCGAAAAATGGCTGACCCCCACCCCAAAAAAAAAAAAAACCCTAACAGGGCAAATCAAATCCCTTTTATAGACAACACAAGAGTGAAAAATCAGAATTTTGGGTTTCTTTTTTAGTCCCTCCCTATTTTCACCTTGATCCCCTTATTTCTAACTTGTTACTCAAGCAAATGCCCTTAATTTGTTGAAACCTACACTAAAGTATCATTCTAGAAGGCCCTAGGATACTCTTATACCCACAAAATACCTACACTACCCTTACCCTTACTTTGGAATTACTAATCCTAAAGAAACTACCTTTTTCTATGCCTAAAATGCCCTTCCACTAGTCTGAAATTTACAGACTAGAGTTAACTGATCCCAACCCCTCATCCTAGCTAAAATTTAACTATAGTTAATTAACAAATGATCACTCAGCTATATCCAAACCTTTAAATCTAATCAAACTGCAAATGAAGACTGAAACTCAATTAAACTAAACTTAAACTAACAAAATTATTAATTCAAATAAACAAGAATCAAACAATTTCAAGGCGGGCTGGGATCAATAACGAGAAGAAACTCTATTGAATCTTTGAATTAGGAAGAAAAGACCTTGACTCAGAATTTGCTAACAATAACAAGACGAAACTCTATCGAAATTAAACTAACAATTAGAATGTCTGGAAATTGAATTACACATGAATCAAATTAAACAAAACTTAACATGCAAAGCGACCTCACTGATTAAGACAGATGAAAGAGAAGCAACAGAGGAATTAACTAAGAGAATCGTAGAGCTACAAAATACTTATTACAGAAAGCACTCGACCTTGAAAAATCTCCTCGAAACTGGTTCAATTCCCAAAACTCTAGACCCGCAATTCAGGGCCTTCTGCTTGGATTCGAGGGGTTCTAGGCGTGAAATAGCAATGAGGGAAGGAAGACGGTTGCCTGGTATGTTTTTTGGGTTCATTTGGGTCAACTTGTGACTTGGCCGGAAAACTTCAATTGTAGATTCGACGAGCTCAGGGAATATTCGACGGAAAACATTATGGGGGTTGGAAAGAGGAGTTCATGGGGAACCGACGGTGTTTCTCTGGTGGCCATTGGCGTAGGTAGTGTTTCCCTCCGGCGAGGATTCCGGCGAAGAACAATGGTGGAGGCGGAAAGGGACAGGGTACAAGGTGGGGGTACTTGTCTCTAGGGTTTCTGAAGGAGTTTGGACAGTTATATTCCAATCACAAGAGTAGCTTGTGACCGTTGGATTAAAGGGCTTCGATGGCTGAGATCTAACGACGCCAAACGGCATCGTTTGGCAAAGGAACAGTGGACCGAGTGAAAAAATGGTTTTGGGCTGGACTGTATAGGTGTTTGGGCCAGCGGATTAGGTGCAAAAGTGGTCCAAATTTGGCATTTAATTAAAGCCACTCCCTTTGTATTTTTATGTTCTTTTTAATTTATTTATTTTTCATTTTTTTCATTTTGTAATTTTGTATTTATTTTTTCTAATTTTTACAAAGATGCAAATTAAACTAACAATTAAACTAAAACCAATTAATGCCTAAAATTTACTTAATAACTATTTGCGACAGTTTCACAATTAAAACAATAAAAATGCTAAAGTGAACTATTTTTGTCATTTTCTTCATATCCTATTCTAAAACAAATTAATCCCTAATTAATACTAAAGTATGAAATTAAATCCTAAATGCAAATGCATATTTTTATGTATTTTATATGAATTAACATGCACAAATAAAATGCAACAATTATCAGAAAATGACACCAAAATGCACAAAAATTGTAAAAATGAAGAAAAATCATTTTGCTTGAATTTTTTGGGAATAATTCATATATAGGGCAAAAATCACGTGCTCACAGTGGCAATACGGCTTCGACTCCATAAATGAGTGCATAAGGGGTCACTTGTGTTGCGTGCAGTGAGTTTCCAAGTCATTCACTGCTTCAATGCATAGACAAGCATCCTACCATTACACCAATACTGTGCGATAGCAACGCACGAATCGTCATAACAATTAATGCCAAATCTCAAAACCTTAGGTAATATTGATATTGAGCAGAAACGACAGAACAGCCTTCCGCAAGGCGACGACAATAGCCCAATCAAATACGCACGGAGGAACATCCCGTACCATATTTGTAGTACCATTACAATTTCTCAATTCTTGATCGATATAGAAAGCGCTTCACGTTGTATAAGATTGAGTAGGAAATAAACAAAGGCATAAGCCTCAAAGGAATCAAACCGCACGATGAGGAATCAAGAAGGGAAGTGCTCCTAACAGCCTTGTAGCCTCTCGAAGATAAGTACAGACGTCTCCATACCGATCCGCAAGACTCTACTAGACTTTCTCATGACTCGTGAGACCTAAGTGAACCTAGTGCTCTGATACCATGTTGTCACGACCCAAAATCTACTAAGGGTCGTAATGGCGTCGGACACCGTTGCTAGGCAATCCAACCATAAATACTTAATTTAATTCTTAGAAATTCATTTATTAATTCAATGTGATTTAAGCAATTCAATATGTCCATAAGATTACAAATATTCCAAGTATAGCATGCTTTTGGGTCCTAGACTACCCGGACTTAAACATAATAGTGGCTACGCACAGACTCTCGTCACCTCGTGTGTACGTAGCCCCCCCCCCCCAAATAGTAGCACATAACCAATTATTTCACCTATGGGGACAATTCTCTCTTACAAGGTTAGAAAGGAGATTCCCCTCGCTTTGAAGTTCCATAACCGGCATTCCACGCCCTTCCGAAGACTCAATTCGATGCAAAAATTCTCCAAAACTAGTCAATAATTAAGCAAACCCATTAATATACGTTCAATTACTCATTATAATCCAATTTATAACAATTCCTAACCCTGATCGAAAAGTTGACAAAATTGCCCTCAGGCCCACGTGCCCGGATTCCAAAAAATTTCGAAGATAAAGTTTATCCATAATCTCACAAACCCAAATATATTATTTGCTCTCAATTTCATGCCCAAAATCGTGGTCAAAATTCAAGAATATCAAATTTCTAGGTCTTCCTCAAAACTCCAAATTTCCACTAATTTCCATGTTAAAATCCATACATAATCAATATATTTAAATCCTAATAAGTGGGGATAACTTACCTTGCCATTGAATGATGAAACCTCCTCTTGAAATCCTCCAAGAATCGCCCAAGCCAAGAGAAAAATGAAATAAATGGGCCAAATCCCGTCTTAAAACAACTCACTACACAACACTGCCCTTCTTCGCGAACGCGGAAATGCCCTCGCGTTCGCGAAGCACAACCTCCTTCAGCCCCAAAATTTCTTCATCGTGTTCGCGACCCTACGCTCGCGTTAGTAAAGGTCATCCTCAGACCCTACACGTTCGCGTTCCAGGCCTCGCGTTCGCGTAGGCCAACGGCCTCAGGCCCAGTTCTCCTCTTTCCTTCTACGCGTTCGCGATTTCCACTTCATGTTCGCAAAGGCCAAAACCAGCAGCCTCCCACTTTCCTCTTTGCGAACGCGAGACTCTATTCGCAAACGCGGGACTCTCTTCGTGTTTGCGAAAAAGGAAACCAGATACCAGCAATCAGCAACAGCTTTTTATCAAAATTCAATGCGAAACCACCCTGAAATACACCCGAAGCCCCCAGGACCCCGTCCAATCACACAAACCAGTCCCATAACTTAACATGGACCTGCTCGAGGCCTCAAATCAAATAAAACAACATCGAAATCATGAATCACACCCCAATTCAAGCTTAATGAACTTTAGAACTTCAAACTTCTACATTCGATGTCAAAACCTATCAAATCACGTCAAATTGATCTCGAATTTTGCACACAAGTCACATTCGACATTACGAACCTACTCCAACTTCCGGAATTGGATTCCGACTCCGATATCAAAAATTCCACTTCCGGTCAAACTCCTCTAAAACCTTCAAATTTCTATCCTTAACCAAATGACTCAGAAATGACACATGGACCTCCGAATTCACTTTCGATCGCGCTCCCAACACCAGAATCACCATACAGAGCTATTATTACACTCAAAATCCCAAACAAACATTGATAACACTGAAATGCACTTCAACCCAAATTTATGAAATTCTTCCAAAAATGCTAAATTCAATAATAGTTGCCGAAACGTTCCCGGATTTTCCAAAACCCGATCCGGACATACGCCCAAGTTCGAAATCATCACACGAATCTGTTGGAACATTCGAATCCCGATTCGGAGGTCGTTTACTCAAAAATCCAATCTTAGTGAATTCTTTCAACTTAGAGCTTCTGAAATGAGAATTTTCTTTCCAAATCAACTCCGAACTTCCCGAAATTCAATTCCGACCATGCGTACAAGTCATAATACCTTAAGTGAAGCTGCTCATGGTCTCAAACTGCTGAACGACGTGCTAGAGATTAAAACGACCGGTTGAGTCGTTACAAATGGCATACAAAACTCACATAGTCTTTGAAAGAATTTAGATCATTCCTCAAAGAAGATACTTCATCTATTTTAGAATTTGTCGGCTTCTTATCATGCAACACAGTTTGATTGACTTCAGATATACCAGCATCAGGAGTCTTGGGTTTAGTATCTGCCTCTGAGTGATCTATAATCTGCTTTTTGCGCTTCTTGTGGGACAGAGATGAAGAAGGTCCAACACTTGCATTATATTTCTTCTCAGGCTGAAGATGCGGTGTAGGACTAAAATCATCTAAATCATCTGAATCATCCTCATGCTTGTCTGAATGAGTATTGGTAGGACTGTTATCTACCTCAACGCCTCCCAGAGGAATCCGAATAACAGCAAGCTCTACATCGCTTGGTTGGATGTCGTTGTAAATAATCTAAAAATTGAAATTGTATGTTATATACAACCTATATTTACTTTTGATCACTGTATTGAAATGTATATTGTGTGCAACTGTAGGATGTATGCAAATGGAAATTATAGTTTGTATGCAGATGAATGGTGTATGCAGATGAAAAATCTAGGTTGTATTTAGATGTATGTTGTATGCATATGTATGATGTATGTAGATTTTATTCTATGTAGCTGTATGGAACTGTAGGTTGTATGCAACTTGAAAATACAGTACTTATTCAGATGTATGTTGTATGCAGATCTCTATACTTAGCAAATATTTTATGCAAAATTAAATTTCAGGAACTTATGAAATAGTAACTTACCATGTTTCCCTGGTCTTTGAATATGTCGTTCATCAGATAAGCATAAGTTGGTTGATTGATAGTGGTTCTCCAATTGAGTAATCTGGGTACCCGATTACCAAGGCGCTTTACAATTTTGGTGTCAACCTTTGAACAACACTCATAAAACCAAACTTGCATAGCGAGAGGCATCCCAGCTATCCTATAGTACTTCTTGTGATAATCCATTTTCTTACTAATAGATGTAATAAGGTAGATGAATGCAAAAGTACCCCATGGATAATCAGAGTATCTCTCACTCTCGAACAAGTCAAAATATAGTCGTGGGATGGTTGTGGTTTTCTTCTCTGATGAAAATATCCATGTGTGTATGAGATACAGCAATGCTATCTTGATGGCATCCCCATCGTTGTCATCACCCCATTTCTTTTCATCAAAGCATGACAACAAAGCTTCCTATTTTACCAGCTTTACACCGCCAAAGTATGTTTGAACAATACGGTTGGGCACCTCTGTGTTGAACTTAAATTCATGTGGGCCAGCAACACATTTGAGACCAATGACGAGCGCATGCTCCGTGATTGAGAAGAAAATTGTTGTACCATTGACATGTATTGAAAATACGTCATCAGTACTTCCTTCTAACTGCAAAACCATGAAGCACCTGAAGAGTTGATGTTGTACCTCACACTGATCCATATCAAGGAGACTTCCAAAACAAGTAGAACTCAATAGTTTATACTGTTTTGGAGTAAGCTTTTCTTTGATATCGGATACTATATTTGTGTTTGTATATGAACAAATATGCAGTGATAATCTTGGCGGTTGTTTCACAAACAGTTTAATTTCCTGCATACAAACAAGAATTTAAAAAATGTTTCATATTCAGCATCAATACATAAACTCATTAAGTGTTATGAATACATATAAATACAACTAGATACAATATGAAAAACACATTGGAGTAAGAAATACATGCTGGAAATAGTTGTGTATATATATATAAATACATCAACATACGAAAATCAAATTCATACCATTGAGTAAAAACAATGAATATCTACATACAACATACAAGGAACACTATAATAAGTACGGAAATACAGTGAATGTAAATTTGAATACATCTAAATACATTTAAATACAACATATAATAGACTAAGTAAGCACAACTCAGTGAATGACATTGTAAATGTGCAAATGAGTTATGGATTGTTTGAGTACTTATGAATACATCTAAATACATACGAATACATCAACATACATATAAATCACATCAATAATTATGAATACATCAATGTACACATAAATCACATCAGCAACTTTGAATACATATTGATACAATAACAATTACCTTTTCATGCCGTGTATCCGAGCTTTTTTTTGCATCAACTTCCTTAACCTTGACACATGAAGCATCATTCATAGGTTTTTCCTTTTTTATGCAACTGGAATTATTCTTTCTTTTGAAGATTTCTCAACTTGGACTTCTTTCGATTTGTCATTGTGTAATTTAGTTCTTCTCTCTGAATCTGTAGTTGCTGATACACCTGCAAATTCTGACTCCGCTTGAGTTAATTTGCAAAGAGAAAGGGGTCCCATCAAAATTGAGTATTTTGGTGGGTATACCTCTGGTTACCATCTTGTGTGACGTTGAATCCGATATTGGAGAGAAAAACGATAGCTTTCTGTTGAGTAAACAGTAACAATGGTTATTGTTTAAGAAGCAAACAAAAATCTGTATCCAAATCTAAGAAGCTAAATACTTATATCAAAATCTAAGAAGCTAAATACTTACCACAAGAACTTGTATCGGAAAAAAAATGAGATTTTAGAGAGAAACGAACTGGGAAGTGAGAATGGGGGAGACCTAGTCAATGTTGGTGGGAGAAGAAGTTTGAATCGTGATTTTGTGGGAGAAGAGAGTAAAGTGTGTCAAAATAGAGAGGGAGAGAGAGAGAGAGAGAGAGAACATGGTTTGTGAATTTTACCGTGATTATGTGAGAGAAAATCTGAAAAAGGAGAGAGAAAAATAATAATTAGTTGTGATGACCCAAAAACCTCTTTCGGCATTACCTCGATTTGTGTGCACAATCCGGGAGCGTAGCTAGAAAGCTATTATGTGAAAATCTGTGAAAAATGATGAATTTTGACTTTAAAATCGATTTAAGTTGACTTCGGTCAACATTTTGGGTAAACGGACCCGGACCTGTAATTTGACGGTCCCGAAGGGTCTGTAGGAAAATATGGGACTTGGGCATATGCCAATCGAATTTTGAGGTCCCAAGCCCGAGAAATGAATTTTTAAAGAAAATTATTTTCTGGAATTATTTATGAGTTTTGGAAATGAAATGTGTTTAAAACTTGAAGGTATCGGGACCGTATTTTGGTTCCGGCACTCGGTACAGGTCTTATATGTGATTTAAGATAAGTCTATGAAATTTGGTAAGAAACGTATTTGAAATGACGTGAATCGGATCGTATTTGAGAAAATTTGGAAAATTTGAAGTTCTTAAGAAATTTCATGATGTTGATGCTAAATTCATAGTTATTGATGTTATTTTAGTGATTTGAATGCACGAGCGAGTTTGTATGATGTTTTTAGGTTAGGTTGCATGTTTGGTTTGGATCCCCGAGGGCTCAGGTGAGTTTTGGATATGCCACGGAGTGAAAATTTCACTTAGGAATTTGCTGGTATGTTGCAGGCCTGCAGGCTTCACATTTGCGAAGCCTGGCTCGTAAATGCGAGCTCGCAAATACGAGCATTGTATTGCAAATGTCAGAAGTGGCCTGGGCTGCCTTATTCGCAAATGCGAAGAAATGGTCGCAAATGTGACATCGCAAATGCGAAGGCATAGTCATAAATGCGAAGGCACAGTCGCAAATGCGAAGAGGCCTGGTTTTCCTTAGGGTTAGCAAATGCGAAGTTAGCAGAATTCTGGGTTCGCAATTGCGAACCCTGGTCGCAATTGCGACATCTACAACCTGCAATTTTATAACTTAGCCGAAAATCTTTCATTTTTCACACTCTTTCAAAACCAAAACACTCTTGGGCGATTTTTCAAAGACAGCTCTTCTTCCAAATCAATTGTATGTCAATTTTAACTCGTTTCCTTCAATCATTAACATCCTTTCACATGATTTCAACTCAAAAACAATGATTTTCATGGGGAATTTGGGTGTTTTGGGTAGAACCTAGGTTTTTTCAAAAACTGGGGATTTGGACCTCGATTTGAGGTCCAATTTCAAAACAAATTATATATTTGGGTTCGTGGGGGAATGGGTAATCGGGTTTTGGTTCGAACCTTGGGTTTTGACCATGTGGGCCTGGGGGCAATTTTTGACGTTTTGGATAAAACTTTGGAAAACTTATTTTCATGCATTAGAATTGATTCATTTAGCGTTTATTGATATAATTAAGTAACTTGTGGCTAGATACGAGCGAATTGGTGGTGGAATCAAGAGGTAAAGCGATAGTAGAGACTTGAATTGTGTTCGTGGCATCGAGGTAAGTGTTTGGTCTAACCATAGCTTGAGGGATTAGGAGTCGAGTCTTATTTGCTATGTGGTATTTGTCGAGTACGACGTATAGGCATGGTGACGAGTATCTGTACGTTGGTGTCAAGCATGTCTGTGAGTCTTATATTGTGATTATTGTGACTTTGTTGTATTATTCATGCTTTGATGATGATTTCTATTATTGGGTAAAGTTTGTGGAAGTAATTGAGACATTTGAACATCGAGGAGCGTTAGCTCAAGTTGTACAATGAAATGTGAAAGTATAAGTGGTAAGTGAACCTTTTGGAGCATTGGCGCAAGTTGTAAAGTAAGTTGTGAAGTAAAAGTGAGAAAAAGAAGAGAATTATTACGTAGCCTCCCTTGCCGGGATATTGTTGCTTTTGATGTTATCTCCCTTGCTGGGATGTTGATGTTTCTTTTGATGTTGTTCCCTTGCCGGAACTTGATTGTTGAACTATTATTCCCTTGCCGGGATTCTTATTGTAATTTCATTTATTCCCTTGCCCTATTGTTTGTGATTGTTGTTTGGGTGAGGAAGAGTGATAAAGCATGAAGGGTGATGCTGTATATTGTTTTGGTGAGAGAGTGTTAAAGCACGAAGGGTGATGTCGTGTATGATTTGTGAGGAAAGAGTGTAAAACATGAAGGGTGATGTCGTGCCGCACGATGTACAATTTCGTGCCGATTATATTGATTATATGGTGAGGACGAGAGTAAAAGCACGAAGGGTAATGCCTTGCACATTTTCATTACTTGATTATTTTGGTGAGGACGAGAGTAAAAGCACGAAGGGTGATGTCGTGCACTTATTGATTTCTGATTCTTTGTTGATATCTGAGATATGTTGTTTCTTTCACTTACCTGTTGTCTTTCTATTCTAAATTGATAGTTCCTCCGCAGCATGTTACCCCTCCCATACTTGCCTGTATATTACTGTTCCTCTTTTTCATTGTATATAGTTAAATTGCATAAGTTTATTTGGTAGTCTGGTCCTAGCCTCGTCACTACTTCGCCGAGGTTAGGCTAGGAACTTACCAGCACATGGGGTTGATTGTGCTGATACTACACTCTGCACTGTGTGCAGATCCCCGAGCAACAGCTTTTGGACCGTAGATTGGGTGGCTGCCTTCAGTCCACGCGGAGATCCAAGGTAGTCTTGCAGGCGTCCGCAGGCTCTGGCGTCTCCCTCTATCCCTTTACTCCTGTTTCATTTCCTTAGTTCAGAAATAGTGTATCTTTTATCTTTCTGACTTTGTATGTAGTACTCTTAGATCGTTTGTGAAACTGTGACACCAGTTTTGGGTGATCGAGACTCAAACAGTTGTATTAGATACATATTTCAGATAGTTTGCTGCATTTCTTCCGCTTATTGTAATTTTCGTTGTCTACACATTATTGCTTTATAATTGTTAAAGGATATAAAATTGGTAAAAAGGTAATTTGTTCAAATAGTCGGCTTGCCTATCTCACATTAGTAGGCGTCATCACGACTCCCGAGGGTGGGAAATCTGGGTCGTGACATTAGCGTATATGGTGGCTTAAGGGTAGGATGTAGCCATAATTAGATATTTTGCTATAAAGGGTAAAAGGTAGCTATATAATACAATTTTTTAAAATGATATTTATTTAAAATAAATAGGGTATTAAGCTTTTCTATAGGGTGTAAAAATTCCTAACATATATTCCACAAATGAATGAACATAAGATTTAGCAATTGTATCATGTAATCAAATACAATTCAGATATACTTTTTAGGCAATTTTAATACAATTCTTCTAAATTTTTATACAATTCTGATATAATATTATATTACACTTGTTTTAGTATTATATCATGTTATTTTATGTTTGATGTATCATATATAATTTATGTATAATTATCATACATTTATGATATAGTTTGAAAATAATGTTAACAAATTATGGTACAATTGTGATACAATTCTGAACTTTTCCTCTTCAAGTTTCAATATGAAATTCTGCCTAAAACCGGCACAAACCACCAATGATTATAGCTTTTATTTTCAGATTGAAATTCGAAGAGGAAAAATACATCACATACAAAAAAAAAATACAAACCAATAAAAGATTAATACAATTCTGAATGTTGCTTGTATCAGTATTGTATCAGGTATTCGTTTTATGTATTGATACAATTCAGATATAATTATAATACAATTCTGATAGTCCTGAAATAATTCTGATATAATTATCATACAATTATTATATTATTATTCTTCGAGTTTTAATCTAAATTTTACCTAAAACCAACTATAAACTTTATCAGTCTCCCTTAAAATTGAGATATAAACTCCAAAGTGTATTCTCATTCATCTGCGAGAACACTCAACCCAAGCAAATCATAAATTTATAAAATCTGAATGTCGATACAATTGTGATACAATTATCATATAATCGTGATACAATTTTGAAACTTCTTCTTCTTCTTCGAGTTTCTATCTGAAATTTTATTTATAACCAAATTTAATCTTAACCAATCTCCCTCAAAATAAAGATATAAACTCCAAGGTATATTCTCAATTATTTGCTAGAACACCCAATCCAAATAAATCACAAATTCGTAAAAACCTGAATATTAAATTTAAAGCTTCGAATCTTTTTAATGGATGTTGATGGAGAACCTTTTGCTGCTGTAATGTTAGGGTATGTTTGGAAAGCCACTAGGTAATTGGAATTGGTGTAATTACTAGGGTAGTAATTACACAGCCTAGTAATTACACAGTTGTATAATTACGACAACCGGTTTGTTTGTCATAGTATAATTATAGTGTAATTACAAGTTTACTGTTTGGTTGCACAAGTGTAATTATGTAGTTAAATTAAATTTTAAATGAAGTAATTATAAAAATTTAAAAGTTAATATAATAATTGTATACCTATAATTTTTTATAAGTACAAATGATATTATATTTGGTATTTAAGATATATATTTTTTCGTGAATATACATTAGTTGATAATCATATATTTATAACTAATATTGTAAAAATAATTTTTATATATTTTCAAATTAATAATATTTAGTTTAGATACTTACAAAAACTAAAAATATACGTTTTGTAAGGACGTCATGGAGTTCATGTTTGATAAAATAAATTAATATTTATAAATATAATGTCATAACATTATTCAAATATTTGACAATACTAATCTATCAACTCTAACTAAAAAATGAACAACATGTAATGTGAGCCAATACTACTAAAACAAGTAAATTAGAACAATGAACTAACACAATTACAAAATCCAAAAAAAAAAATAGTTTAACATATGTCAAATTCCAACATAATAATAGTAAGTTCCACTACAACTTAAGATTAGGAAACACAATAAGTTTATAACCACATTCAATAACGCAATTTCACTTTAATTGCATCACTCATTATATGTCAAGTTTGTTAATGACTCATTATTTCAAGTATTAGAAGATATAGTTTCAGAAAATAGAATAATAAAATAAATAATAAATAAAATATAAGCAATTACACGGAATCACAAAAAGTAAAGGTTGAGAAATAAAAGATAAATAATGTACAAAGAAAAATATATTTTAAAATTTCAAAAGAAATTAAAAAGTAAAAATAAAAGTAAAAAGTAAAATAATAGAAATAAAAAGTTATAAAGAAAATAAATTAAAATAAAAACAAAAAGGCAAGAAACTAAAAAACAACCTTGTAATTACACAGTGTAATTACCACCAATTTTTACCTCCCCTTTGAAAATTGGAGAGTGTAATTACACCTCTCAAATTATACTCAATTTCATGCTGACCAAGTAATTACTTGGCCAAACAAATATAACAAACTGTGTAATTACACCCAAATCCAATTTCTAGGTAGATTTCCAAACATGCTCTTAGAGATAATATCGATGAATGTGTGTGAAGAGGGTGAGATTTGGGTGGATTTGTATGAAAGAGAAAGAAATATTTTAATTTTTTTTAAAATAGGATGAAAACATAATTTTAGGGGCTTTGTATAAGTGATATACATGAGAGTGATAAGGGGAGGGGGAAGGGGGCGACGCAATGATGCCAAACTTTGGGTCACTTCAATATTTTTCCCTTTGTTCTTGACGTAAGAATTTTGTTTAGATTTGTTGGTTTCTATGTAGTAACTTAAATTTACTTCAAGGTGAAAGCAAAATAATTGCAAGGACGAAATACAAGGAAGAAGCGGATAGTGTTTCCTATTCCGAAGAAATTATTGTGTAACTAGTATTTATACTCGCGCGTTACGCAAAAAATATTTTGTACTATCTCGTCCAGCATGAAATTTTTTTAAAGAATAACAAAGGCAAACGACATTTCTTCGATGTACTTTGTGCTATCAATCTTTGTATGAAACTTGTAACAGGCAACATAATTCTTAGAAGTTGTAGGAAAGGGCATAATCAATTTGCTAATTTTATAATTGATCTCATCGTCCAAAAGAAAGTAGAAGAGTTCTTCTATTGTAATACTCATGAATTCTTGAATCACACTTGTTCCTTCAACTATCGATGTGTTCTCTTATTTTTAGCTATATATTATATTTGAACTCTTTGCTTACTTTTAAATTCAGATTTTTTCAAGAAATTTATTTACGTATCTAAATCTTTCTCTTTTTTTAGTCCTTCCATTCCGAAACTCTTACCTCATTTTTAGGTTTTCCATATCTTTTCAAAATCAAATTTAGTTGATTTTGCATTCTTGAATATTAGGGACTAATTAAATGAATGTACCCAAATATAAGGAAAATAATTAAAATTACTATTTGGTCTAGCGTGAAATTTATTTTAAAAGGTAAAAAAGGCGAACTACATTTCGCTAAGGGCCTTCGTATTTTTAATATAATACTAGTTTTTACGTTTGTGCGTTGCACGAGATTTTTAAGTAAATTATTTATGAAAGAGTTTCAAATTAAATTTTTAAAAATATTATATACAAAAAAAAAATCATTTTTCAAGTAAATGATGCGGAAAAAAAAGTGATATGTAGTGATTCGATCAGTTATGAATCTTTTCCTATTTCATAGTGTCGGTTAAGGAATCCAGACATAATACTATGTGAATTCTTTGTATAGATATATCTGTGCTTCGTCGTGTATTGAACACGTTCCAAAATAATCAATGAGCATGGTTTGATTGATATTGTCCAAATTAATATTTTAATATTTGGTCATTTAGTAAAAGATTAAACAAGGAGATTGTTGGTATAACTGTGTAGGAGATGTGGCTGATGGCCGGAGGTAAGCATATGTTTGAATATTTACGTAAAGAAGAAATATAAATTATATGGCTCTCATCTAGGATAACAAAACTAAAAATTCTTTAAAGTACAACAAGAGTGCATAACTTTGTTGTTTAAACATACACCATTAGTTGATATGTTATTCCTACTAACTTCATCAGCCATTCTCTTCGGATGATGCCACAAATTAAACCTTTTCCATTAATTAATATATTTGCGTCTTCCTCTTCAAGTCTCCTCCTATTACAACAATAAAAGAAATTAGTTTAGGAAGTATCTTGTATATAAGAAAGATGAAATAACAGATGAACATACTATCAAGTTAAAAGAGAAGAAAACGAACTATAGTCCTACTTACTCATAATTCGATCACGCACTCGAACGCTGTTTATAGTTATGTTGAGCAAAATATTATAATATAGTTCCTTTGGGTGGGAGTTGTAGAGACCGTATTCCCACTATATTCCCACTATTCCGAGTGTTGCTTAATTCAATCTTTACATTAACATCCCACCCACAAACAAACAAAAATCTTATTTAATAACCCATAAATGTGGACGAAATAGTAGCCTTTTTTTTGGACGTGTTAGAGAGCCAAATCTAATCTATAAAATATAATAACAAAAGAGACGAGAATTAACTCTAAAATGATCCGAGCGTAGATGTTTTTTGTTGCAAGCTTGAATACAGTGAAATTGTTTATGTAGAGGTAAGTTTTACAGAGCAGTGGTTAGGCCTGCCATGTTATATGGAACTGAATGTTGGCCGGTAAAGAACTCACACATCCAGAAGATGAAAGTAGCAGAGATGAGGATGTTGAGGTGGATGTGCGGGCATACAAGAATGGATAAGATTAAGAATGAAGATATTCGAGAGAAGGTGGGCGTGGCCCCCAGGGAGGACAAGATGCGGGAAGCAAGACTCAGATGGTTCGGGCACATTCAGAGGAGGAGCACTGATGCACCGGTGAGGAGGTGTGAGCGACTGGCGGTAGTGGGCACGCGGAGAGGTAGAGGACGACCTAAGAAGTATTGGGGAGAGGTGATCAGACAGAACATGGCGCGACTTAGGATTACTGAGGACATGGCCCTTGACAGGGAATTATGGAGGTCGAGTATTAAGGTTGTAGGTTAGGGAAGAGTTATGAATATTTCTACAGCACAATAGAGTGAGACTAACCAGTTAGGAGTTAGACTAAGAATGTCATTGGTCGTCTATTGATGCAGGGCTTTACCTGCTAGTTTTACTATACCAGCCATCTTTTTCGTATTTTGTATTCTGTATTTCATATCTATTGTATTGCTGTTATTTTATTATGCATTTATATGGTACTAATATAGCGGCTTCTGTTGCTTTTTGAGCCGAGGGTCTCCTGGAAACAGCCTCTCTACCCTTCGGGATAGGGGTAAGGTCTGCGTACATATTACCCTCCCCAGACCCCACTTGTGGGATTATACTGGGTTGTTGTTGTTGTTGTTGTTGTTGTTGTTGTTTATGTAGAGGATATATTTGTTTCACTATGGAATCTGAGTGGGATTATTAAGGGTTTGAAACTCTAAGAGCACGTGGAATTCTACTATTATTCCGTGTAATTGTCCAGGTACAATTAGTATGGTATTAGAACTTTACATTCAATTATTAATTCTAAAGAAATTCTATCATTAGTTGGTATTAGATTAAATATTAGGCAAATTAATTAGATATTACTATTTTATTCAATATGAAACTATCTTTTCTGACAAAATATTTAAGGGTATAAAAATTGATTAATATTTTAAGGATATTTTTGTTGTTCAACATTTAGCATGAAACACTCGTGCTTTTATAATAATATAGATACGCGCTTTGCGCGTGTACCCTATTGTAGACGATAAATTATGTCAAGAAAATAATCGAGATCGAAAAATATCGCAACAATCATAATATTTGATTTTAAATAATATGAATGTAACGATCCAACTGGTCGTTTTGTTTTCTAAGACCCCGTTCTCCTAAATAAGACTTCTCGTACTTGCTTTAACTTATTTATGACTTGCGAGGATGGTTGGTTCGAGATTTGGAAAAGTTTGGATTGAAATCGGAACACTTAGTTCCTTAAGGTTAGCTTAAAAGGCCAAGTTTGACTTTGGTCAATATTTTTGGTAAAAAGACTCGGACTTGTGTTTTGACGGTCGTGGAGGGTCCGCAGTAAAATATGGGACTTGGGCGTATGCCCGAAATCGAATTTCGAGGCCCGTAGCACGAGTAATGAATTTTTGTTAAAAATTGTTAAATTGAAAATCTAAGGATCTAAAGAAATGGAATAATGTTTGATCATGTTGGTATCGGGCCTGTATGTTGGTTTCGGAGCCCGGTACAGGTCCAATATAACATTTAAGTCATGTTTGTGAAATTTGATGAGAAACGGGACTGATTTGACGTGATTCGGATGTCCGGTTGAAAAATAGGAATCTCAAATGTTCTTAAGGATTTCATGCGCTTTGGTGCTAAATCTGTAGTTTTAGATGTTATTTTGGCGATTTGATCGCATGAGCAAGTTGGTATGATGTTGTTAGACTTGTGGGAGTATTTGTTGTGGAGCCCCGAGGACTCGAGTGAGTTTCAGACGCGGAGAAGGAGTTGAAAACACACCAGATTTCTGGTGTTCTTAGTTGCTGCTGCAGATCTTGCAAATGCGAGAGAATTGTTCGCAAATACGAACCTCACATTTGCAAGGAGGGCTTCGCAAGTGTGAAGGAGCCCGACCCAGGTAGAGTTCGCATTTGCTATAACTCTGTTGCATTTGCGATCCCAGCAGAAGTCGCATTTGCGACCACAGCAGCAGAGGCCCAGGCTTCGCATTTGCGACCCTCGCATTTGCGAACCTGGTGTCGCAAATGTGACATCATAAGGCTGTGTCTAGCTTTTAAAAATGGGACTTAGGCCATTTATGTCATTTCACTTCTACACTTGGGCGATTTGGGAGCTTTTAAAGAGGGGATTTCAACCTAGCATTGTGAGGTAAGTTATTTGTACTTAATGTGAGTTTAATACTTGGGTTTTGGGTAGATTAACACACAAAAATTAGTGAAAATCATGGGATTAGAGTAAAAACCTAGGATTTTGATAAAAATAAGATTTTACCACGAAATTTGTTATGGAATGAAGTAAAAATTATATATTCTTGATCCTTAGGTTATGGGTAACAACTTCCCTCAAACTTTTTCTGGAATCCGGGCACGTGGGCCCGGGGATGGATTTTAGGAAACTTGTATTTAGGGTTGGGAAATTACTTTAATAGTTAGAATATGAACTTTTGAGCTTATATTGACTAGTTCTTACCCCGTTTAATTAATTTTGGATCGTTCGGCTCCAAATTGAGGGTTTGAGCACGTTCTTGATATTAGAAGTAAGCTTTGGAGCGAGGTGAGTCTCCTTTCTAACCTCGTAAGAGGGAAAGAAACCCCTGGTGAATCTAATAAATGTATGTGATTGTCTGTGGGGGCTACGTGCATATGTGGTGACAAGAGTCCATGCGTAGGGATTGAAAATAAATATAAATGAATGTATGCACTTTCTTGAGAACTTGTACGAATTTATTTGACTATAAATGTGTCTTTATGTGCCTTCTTGATAATAATTTCTATTTGTGGATCGGGCCGATCGCCTCAGGAGAAATAGTTGCATCTATTATTCGTGTCATTCGACCCTCTGGCAGTGCACAGTTATTATTATGTTGAACTGGGCCGTACGACCTCGGCATAATGTGCGCATGATATTATGTGGAAATAAATCCGTGATTTACTCTGTTTAAATGCTTTGAAGTGCAAATTATTATATGACATGACTAAAATTGATATATTATTTTTCTCCTAAATTCTGAGATTGTTGTTATACTCATGCTAAACATGTTTAGTGTAAGCCTTATATATTATTATTTATATTGACCTTAGTAAGTGTCAAGTCGATCCCTCGTCATTACTTCTTCGAGGTTAGACTGGATACTTGATGGGTACATGTTGTTTATGTACTCATTCTACACTTATGTACTTAACTGTACAGGATCTGAGGTGGGTGCATCTAGTTACCCCTCCGGCACGCGTTCCTGATTCCTGATCGATATCTCACGGTGAGTTGCCCCCTTCTGAGCCGTTCAGCAGCATACCGGAGTTCTCTCTTTTTTTTGTTATTATTATGTACCGTCTATTTTGTTTCAAACTGTAGGATAATGATATTTTTGTACATTCTACTAGGTGCCCTAGTACTTGTGACATTGGTTCCTGGCACACACTGTAGACTATTATTTTGGGATGTATTTATGTCATTACAAACTTATTGATTATCGACTGTTAAAAGCTTAACTGTTAAGAAAAATATTTGGGTGTGTTGGTAAAATAATGAGGACTCACTATTTTATTAGGATTGGCTTTCCTGACAATGGTATTGGGCGCCATCACGACCGATAATGGAATTTGGGTCGTGATAATAAATGTACAATTTCTATGGATCCTCTGATTCTTCTTTCCAATAGTGAATAAATTCAAGAGTCTTTGAGCTTGATCTTGATTTGTTCTTCGTTCTTGAGCTTGAACTTGATTTGTTCTTCGTTCTTGAGCTTGAACTTAAACTTGATTGCTTGAAACTTGTGGAGGAATTTGCAATGTTTGATCCACGAGCTCTTTCTTTCTTCTTGTTATCACTTCTGGTGTCTTTCTGAGTTATGCATACTCCTATTTATAGTTGCAGGAGAGAAGAGTTATGATAAGAACAAACTCTTTCCGACCAATCAAATGAAGTGTGACAAAGTCGCATTTGATTGGCCAGAACATGTCACTTGCACGCCTGGCGCGATTTCATTAGCCTTTTAATGTGACTTAGCATGCCTTGTCATTTTGACACGTGGCATGATCCTATTGTCTCTTTCGCTTGACTTGACGTGTCACGTCATATGACACATAGCACCAAACTGGGCCTCTAGGAAGATGACATCTTGAGCTTAATGAAGTGGGCTCATCATTTTAGCCCAATTAAATGAGCTAGCCCAATGGATTAAGACTTATTTATTTAATTTATATATATTGGACTTATATAATTATTTCAATTCTATTAGCCCATAATATTTATTTGGACCAATATATCTTGAATTTAAAATATAGTCCAAATTATTTTATGGATTTAATTTTAATAAAATTTGTATGCCTATGTATGCCCCCTACTTCATGGCTTGTTGGGGTATGAAATCATCAAATCTCCGAAGCTAGGCTTGAAGTATCTCATAATACACTTTAGAGCACATTTGTTTACATGACTTCTTCCTAGCATTATTTCAAAATCATAATTTCCAATCAGTTGGCATGATATTTCTTGCCAAAGTACAATTTCAATTTTCATAGGAACGGCTTGTCACAACACTTTAGGACCAAAACATGCGCATAAGTAGAAAAAATAGGAAAAGGATTTCAATTCTCATAGGAGAAGGAAAACTATCACACTATTGCCGCCTTTCCTTACATAATCCCACATCAGAAACATCGTTTTAACATCGTCTTCCAAATATCTATATAAACCCATACTTGCATTTGTTGAGCATCAATTTGCAGTATTTGCAAGCAATTTGAGTCTAATTTTGTAGACTCAAAAGCATTGACGCGAATGTAATTTTTTTTCTTGTGCTTTTCTTCTTTTGTTATCCTCTTTAGATTTTTTTAGGTCAAACAAGAAGGATGTATTCTTGTTTAACGAGATGATCCATGGATGAAGAAGACCATCTTAGGGTACGAGGGGATGAGTACTCTTTCCTGCCCAAATATCGGAGAGATTACTCTCAATGTGGCCCGACTATCGGAGAGATTACTCTCAATGTGGCCCGACTATCGGAGAGATTACTCTCAAGACGACCCGACTATTGGAGAGATTACTCTCAATATGACCCGACTATCGAAGAGATTACTCTCAAGGTGGCCCGACTATCAGCGAGATTACTCTCAAGGTGGATCGACGATTACTCTCAAGGTGATCAGACTATCAGAGAGATTACTTTCAGGATGGCCCGACTATTGGAGATTACTCTCAGGGTAGTACGACTATCGGAGAGATTACTCTCAAGGTGGCCCGACTATCGGAGAGATTGCTTCTCATTTGCTTTACTTTGTCCAACTTTTATCTTAGTCGCATTTACCATTATCAGCTTTACGCTCTTATAACAAAGATTCATATCTTGCTGTGGGGAAGTCCAAATAACGAACTATTTGATTTCTTGAAAATTAGACTTCAATATCTAAGACATATCCGAAACTTAGAATCGAACACCTTCATAATCGCCCTATATACTATTTTGAAACCAGCTTTAGATTCCACCATATTGAAAATTTCAGATTTGCGCAGTCTAACCAAAAAATTAATATCTTGGTGTAGAAATATCAAAATTATGAACCGTTTGATTTCATAAAAACTAGACTTCAGAATCTAAGACATGTCCAAAATTCGGAATCAAACAATTTGAGAATCATCCCAGATATTATTTTGAATCTACCTTTAACTTCTGACACGATGATAGTTTTAGATTTGTGCAGTTTCACTAAAAAAATTGTATCTTGGTGTAACAATGTCGAAATTATGAACCGCTTAATTTTATAAAAACTAGACTTCAAGATCTAAGACATATCCAAAATTTAGAATCAAACACTTTGAGAATCGTCCCAGATATTATTTTGAATTTAACTTTAAATTCTGACATGTTGATAGTTTCAGATTTGCGCAGTTTTCACCAAAAAAATGTATCTTGGTGTAGAAACGCCGAAATTATGAACCGCTTAATTTTATAGAAACTAGACTTCAAGATCTAAGATATATTCAAAATTCAGAATCAACATATCCAGAATTTTCCCAGATAATATTTTGAAATTAACTTTAGATTCCGACATGTTGATAGTTTCAGATTTGTGCAACTTTACCTAAATATTTGTATCTTAGTGTAGGAATATCAAAATTATAAACCGTTTGATTTATTGGGAACCAAACTTCAAAGTCTAAACTATACCTAAATTGTAAGATTTAATACTTTAAGTATAGTTTGAGATAATATTTTGAATTCAACATAAAATTCCGACATGCCGACCATTTCAAACTTGCGTGACTTCACCAAAATTTTTATATCTTGACATAGGAATGTTTAAATCACGAACCGTTTGGTTTCTTGAAAACAAGACTTCAAAATTTAAAACATGTCTAAAAAGGTAGGATTTAATACCTTAAGGATAGTTTCATATAGTATTTTGAAATCAACATCAGATTTTTATATACCGATAGTTCCGAATTGACGTGACTTCTTCAAAACTTTTATGTTTTGGTATGGAGGCCTCGGGATCACAAGACTTTTTTTTCGCTATCAATCGAAATTCAAGAGCTCCATTCTAACAAATATCTTGGGTTCAAGTCTCACTGAACTTAAAATATTGTGCCAAGCAATCTTTCTTCTTATATTTGTGTTTCCTTTTGATGCCTCTCTTTTCTTCCCTTTTTTTTTGGGCAGTGAGCGGCATTGAAGACCAACAAACTTGAAGGTTATGCGAACATAAAGACATAGCGAATCCCCAGACTTCAATGCAAATACTTTGTAGCCTCCTAAAAGGCTATAATTTTTGTGGGTCGTACACAATTTAGACTCATGCGGGCCAAGAGTGTAGGAACATGCAGTTTAAGCTCACGCATCAAGGAGCTTTGCAACTTCAAGAATAATACTTCTTCAAAAACTTGCCACTGATAGGACCGATTCTCATGCCATCTACATTAACTAGCTTGTAAGCCCCACTTGAATAAGCTTCTTGCACGATATATGGCCCATCCCATTTTGAAGTGAACTTCCCTACAGGTTTATGGGAAGTAATAATGGGTCTTCGTATGGCAAGGACTCGATCTCCTACTTGAAAGGATCTTGGGCGAACTCTTTTATTGAAGGTGCGAGACAATCGAGCCTGATAACATTCAAGACTCCGTTGAGCTTCCAACCTCTTCTCATCAAGAGCGTCCAACTCTACTAATCAGAGTCGAGCATTTTCTTCATCAGTGATCCCTTCTTGAATAGCTAATCGTAATGAAGGTATTTGACGCTCGAGTGGCAATACGGCTTCAACTCCATAAATGAGTGCATAAGGGGTCACTTGTGTTGCGTGCAGTGAGTTGTCCTATATGCCCACAAGGCTTCTTCCATACGGTCATGCCAATCTTGTTAGGATTTGGAGACGAACTTCTTTAACAAGTTTCATAGAGTCTTATTGAATGCCTCGGCTAGACCATTGGCGGCAGCATGGTACATAGACGAGTTATGTTGCTTTAAGTGGCTATTTAAAATTTGGCCTTATTTTATTTCAATTTTGGCCTTAATTTTGACCCAATACCCAGCCCAATCTCAACCTAAACCTACCTATCCCAAAACTAAATGCCCTACTCGGCCTCAATCTCATTTAATCTTTGCCGTTGATCATAGAGATCAACGGCCAAAATTGGCCCCTTCCTTTTTTAGTCCCAAACGACCCCCCAACCCCTCTCATTTCTCACCAACCGCTGCCCTGAAATCCTTTTCCTCTCAAAAGCTCTCAAACCCTAAACCTAATTTACCCACATCACCGGTCATCTGCTACCTTTCATGGTGTTTCCCCACTACCACTAGGCCTCTAATGGCCTCCCTCATGCTGGTATTGCCATCTCTAAGGTCCTCGAGGGACCAGGGTCAGTCTGCTTACATCTCTAGCCCTTTCTTGCCTATTTCAGGCTGTTCCAATTTGGTTCCGGGTAAAATCTCCCTATATCGTCATGAATCTAGGGGTTTCTAAGCTTGCTTCTTCATCTATGTGATTGTTCTTCTCGAAACCCTAATTTCTTTATTCTGAACTTCTTAGATCTGTACAGATTTGAGATGTTTTGGACCTATTTAATATGAGTTTTACAATAACCTTTTGATTCTTTACAAGAATCATCTGATTTTCGAATGATTTTTCATCTTTCTCTAAACTAGGGTTTCCGGAAATTTCTTTTTCCAAAACATTTGATGATTTGGGTGTTTAATATTCTGTTTCCAATATGTTTTAACCGATTTCTTTAGGTTTGCTCTAACTTCAACTCGTTTACACTAAATGCCCTAATTTTTTCGACTCTTTTGTTTGGTTTCTGAATTACTTGTGTACTGCCTTTGTTCTTGCCTTGGTTCTTGTGATTTATCTTTAGCCATTTAGATGTCTCGTGATTTTCTTATCCTAATATGCCTCTACTAAGTTATTGGTTCAACTTTTCTACTGATTTTATATGTTTATGTTCATTCTGACTATTCTTTTCTTGCTTTATTTAAGTTTTCTACAATATTTGCTGACTCTTTACGTGATTTTCTCCTTAGTTAAACCCTTGATTATTCTGAAGTTCTTATTTTCGGTTTGAATTGAGCCATTTTCCATAACAAAGTCCTTGATTCTTACTACTCTACTCGGTTTGATTGAACTTCTTGCCTTAATTAGTTTCCTCTTGCCTTATTCGTTATTTACTGATTCTTGCTAACTATTTCCTTAATTGGACCCCTGTTCATTCACCCCTAATTACCTTACTTGATTTCCTTCCTTAAAATATATGTCCTATTTTTACCAGTGATTGATTATCCCTTCATTAAAGGGAAAACTCATTGATTTTACATGTGATTGATTCCATGAATTTTCCTAATTGCTACTTAATTGATCCATTACTTTATTTTGTTTAACTCTTGATTACAATATAAACTCCCTCTTATTTTAACTGCTGGACACGAACAATAGTTCAGAAACTATCACCTTACACTCTAAAAGGCTCTCTCTCTACTCTCTCTACTCTCTTTGCTACTTGTGATCCCTGTTATTCTAGCCGGCTGCAAGCCAGGGTTGGAAATTGCACAATACCTTGCTCACATCTTGTGTTTTCTTTCTTTAACTAGGTATGTTTCTGATTAATTTTAAGAATCAAAACCTATGTGTTTACTTACTACTTTAGTTCATGTGGCCTGATGTCCATTCTTGCTTTTGTCTACTGCTCAACCAGCTCAAATCTATTATCAGCATGTTTCCACTATGCTCGCTTGCTTGCTGTCTTGTTTGACAGATCTACATATGTAACTAGGCATGTTTGTCTAACTACTGTTTTTCCTAACTCTGCTTCTATGTAATTAGCATGCCTTCATTTGTTAATACGTGTCTAGCATGCCCATATAAGTCTTTTCCTATTCTGCCTCACTCATATTAAGTTAATTACTCACCCTAGAATGGCTTCAACATGCTTCTGTTGTAATCTTTGTTGCATTCTACCTAACCTACTAGTTCTATAGAACCCTTCAAACTTTATTTATCCTGTTGTTTGTGTGTTCCATTGAGGTGTATTCTCTGTATTCCCAAACCCTCTTCTCTTATGTGAAAGTTGTTCCTAAAGCTTGTTTTGTTCTATGACTTGTGCTCTGATTGCAAACCGTTTCTTTACACTTTCCTCAAACTATTTTATCACTAAAATCAGCACTATTTTTTAGGAATTCTTTTCAATCCTAAGACATTTCTTTATACTGTCAATTAAACTCTTTCAAACCATTATGCACTTCCACTTACTCTTAGAATACTAGGTCCTACCCCTCTGATATGTGTACTGCCTTGAGACCCTTGAGATCTCTCTGAACTCTGGCATGTCAGGGCTGGCATTTTCACACTACACCTAAATCAGTTATTATTTGAGAAAGGTCTAGGTCTGAGCACTGTTCGGGATCCTTGAGGTCCTTAGGGAACTCTAACACGCCTAGGCATGAATTTGGCTCTATAACTTTGGGCATTTGAGACCAATGAAGGCTTGGTACACCATATTTGTGTTGGGCCTGCTTCAAGCTACCTATAGTTTAACTTCCACTCTATTTATGTAATTTATATTCAGTTTTTGGTCTGTAATAATTACTGTAAACAAATATTGGGGTGATTAGTGAAAAAGGTTGGGCAGTCGCATATTGTGGGTAAATTGGGTAGATAACATGCTTATATGGTCTATTTCGATTCAAATATGTTCGTTAGATAACATGCCTATAGGATCTGCTTTGGTCTAAAGTAAATTCCGCATGCTTTACTTTCACACAATTAGAGGTCATGCCTATAGGGTCTAAATCATCTTTATAATTAGATATCATGCCTATAGGGTGTAAAGTAATTGAAGTTCATTACAGCATGTGTTCAATCCGTCTCCTTAGAAATCATGCCTATAGGATTAAAATCAGCTTCAATAGAAATCATGCCTATAGGGATTTCACTTTGGTCAAATGAATTCTTCTTGCTTCACATTATGTTTGATTAGAAATCATGCCTATAGGGCTTAAAACTAGTTTGGTTAGAAAATCAGTTTAATTCACGTTTATTCTGAATCAGTTTAGTTAATTAATCTATCTGCTCCTTTAATAAGTTTTCAACGCTGCCCTAGATACTATTACTAGGAAGCAAGCCTATAGGATCCAAATTGCCCGTTTAAAAACTGTTTACTGATTTACTGTCTTCCTAATCAATAATAGATATCATGCTCTTAGGACATCACTATTATACACTTACTAAGCCTATAGGGAGCTCAAAAATCCTGCAACTGTAAAACTGTGTTCTGTTATCTGTGAATACTCATATTCAAACAGGTCTAAAATCAGTAGGCAAGTTGAATAGGTTTTTGACACTTTGGTCCTAATTCAATATTGTATACTCTCTGCTCACCTAGATGTCATATTCTAAGGTTTTCTCTTAAATACCTGAAACTGTTGTTTGAAACGTGCACTTACTTGTTTTGTTTGTGGAGGTAAATGTGAGCCTTTAATTGTTCCCTCTTTAAGTGCAGTCCTAATTGTCTTGATTGACGCTTAGACTTTTCTCCTTTAAATACCTTAGGATGGTCTAGAACCACCTAAATTAGAGGTCCTAAATACCTCCAGGGCCACAAGGAAGGGACAGGTAGTGCACGCATAGGATATCTTTCAAGGTTGCTAGAACGCTTAAGGCTATGACCAGGGGAGGGGATTGGGTATATGGATATGATGACCACGCGTTAATGTCACATGTAGCCCCTCATTGAGGAGTGTTTACCGGGCATTGTGTGGATATGATCCTATAGGCTAACCAACCTAGGAACCCTCTTTTCCAATTCCTGTTGTTTAAATAAATTTACTTTTCTTTATGTATGTGCAACTTGTTCGAACCTTTTCCCTTGTTCAATTACTTGAATCATACATGTGCTTAGAATGTCAAAAACATGTCTTTACTTGCAAGTACGTGTTAAAACTATGTATTTGTTAAAATGACTAATTCACATAGTTTAAGTTCGGTCGGGACCCACCGTTGTGGACCGCGAGGGATGCCTAACACCTTCCCCTCAAGGTTATTTCGAGCCCTTACCCTAGAGCTCTGGTAATGCAAACTAGTTCATGAGTTAATTGCTCAAGGTGCCCTAACGCACCATAATCCGTTAGGTGGCGACTCTTCAAATACCCAATTCCCAAAAGAAAACGAGTTATTTCCCCCAAGAATGTCGAAACCCGGATTTCCCAGTCAAGAAGGAAAAAAAGGGAGCGCGACAGCATAACGACTCTGCTGGGGATATTTTTAGGCTCTTACCATAACGAACTTATCTTTTGTGAATTAGTCCAAGCATGTTCTATCCTACGTACCATTTCCCCTTATTTGAATTTAACTGTCTATTTTTCAAAGTATTTATGATTCTTTTATTTCTGAAACTGACTTGTCTCTTTGTTTTCTTTTCTGTAACTGTCCTTTCAATTATTTAAATACTGCATTTATCATTTCTTACATGCAAATACTTGACAACATGCTCTTTATTGCAGCATAAATCATGCTCAACATCATACTCCACTCGTGCGTAATTAATCATATAGCAATGCTTGATGAGTGTTTGCGCTCTTCTTATATATCACCCTTTAAATTCGAAAAGGCGTATTTGCGGGAAAACTAGTCGATCAGCGGTGCGTTTGACGGTTCCGTGCCTTTCCCCCTCAAGTTGTCCGCTTGAGGGTCCCAGTCTAGACCTCTATAGTAACTTTACTCTGATTAAATTGTACATGCATCATGGTCAAACTTAGTCGGGTTAATATATTGTCCACATAATAACCCTTTAAGACAAGCCTTGTCCAAAGTCCATCGGGTTTTCCATAATACCAACGGACGTAACCACGATTATGTGCATTAATTTGGAGAAATAAGTGCCAATATGCTAATCATTACTGTATAAATAGATGAACCTGGAGGGGGAAAGGTCCTAACTCTCTTTGTTTTGCAGAAAATGAGGCACGAGATCCCCAGATTCGGTATGGTTAGTACACCCTCACTTTTGCTAGATTGGTGGAGGGATCTTCCTTCATGTGACCAAAACCATGTGAAACGAGTCCTAGGAAACTTGCCTTCTCTGATGGATCTTCAGCTTAACAAAATGTTGATCGAGGCTGAAACTATGTTTTGGGACAAGGAAAGGGTTGTGTTCCATTTTGGGAACATAGAAATGACACCCCTTCTAGAAGAGATAGGAGGATTTGCTGGGTTACCTTGGGATAGTCCTAATCTGTTGGCACCTGAAAATCGCACTGATAGGGGGTTTCTGAAGATGGTAGGGCTGAAGAAAAATGACAACTTGAAATGCCTAAAGGACTCCTACATAACTTTTGAGTTCCTTTATGAAGATACGGTCACATCAGCTCCTACCATATTTTTTATGATGAGTTCTCAAACACTTCTTTAGGTTGGATTCATCGTAGGGTCTTCGTATTTATTATGTGTTTTTTTGGCAAGCTGGTATTCCCAATCCAAGGGGATAGGATCTATACATGGCCACATGATAACCAAAACTCTGATGGACGGGATCGAGAGGGAGATATACACTATCGTCCCTATGATTGTTGCAGACATGCACCGGGCTTTGGAGTGATGTCAGAAGGGGTTCAGGTTCTTCGAAGGTTGCAACTTGCTGCTACAAGTGTGGTTGTTGGAACATCTCCAAAAGGGACAATATCGTCAAGAATTTTTGCGAAGGTCGTGGAATGATTACATAGCCTTCCATCATCCCAAAAGGATGAATTATATTCTAGACATGTTTGCTCAGCCAGAGGACGCTGCAGGATGGGTACAGCTTTTTGAAAATTTGACTGAGGATCAAGTTGTCACACCTCCTTTTTTTACCCCCGAAACAAGGGTATAGGGGAGTTTTTCCAATTTAAGTGACAATCGAAACGAGATTATTTTATTTAAGATTCAGAGTCGCCACTTGAGATAATTTATGGTGTCTCAAGTCACCAGTTTAAAATTCCGAATTGAGGAATGTTAACTCTTATTTATGGTCCGGCAAACACAGAAATTTGGGTAAGGAATTCTGTTAACCCGGGAGAAGGTGTTAGGCATTATTGTATTCCGTGGTTCGAGAACGGTCGCTTAAACTGTTAATATTGGCCTATTATCTAATTAATTACGCATTTTTAACCTATGTGCATTTTTAGCTTTATCACCGCTTTTATTTATTTAAAGAATTAATTCAAGGTTATTTAAAACATATTGCAAGTCACGCTACATGAAATGCACCCGTGATTCACGACACGTTCTATTTAACCTTGTTGGAAATTAGAATCGGATCACATGAAATATACAGCCGGATTTATAACATATTTATCTTATTATTATTCAAAACTAGAGCAGGGTCACATAAAATGCATACCCGAACTGAGATTTACGTATCATGACCATGCCACGGGAACCGTATCCATGGCCATGATAACTTATTATTGATCGCGTCTAAAACAAGCTACGATGTTTATGATTATTAACGGCCTAAGCATGTTACTAACGGGTGATGTAATAACAAAAGTAATAGATAATAAATGAATAAACAAAAAGAACTAAATAAGAGAAGATTTCAAATCATTCTCAAATTCAATTGATTCTATAACCCAACCCCACGTCCCATTTAATGCAGTTGCAACATTTTACACCAAAAATCTCCGTTTTTAACATGCTAAATCGGGATAACAGTGGTATAAGCACAGAGACATAAAGATCAAGCGAGATTCAGACTCAAAAATTTCAATAGGAACTAATAATCAAAATTAATTAAGAACAAAATGAGAAATGGACCTTACGGCTTTGAATCGCCAAAACTCATCGGATGGACAAGACCTTGACCGGATCAGAAGCCACGAACGGAACCTCGGCTAAATCGCACTTCGATATGGCAAGACTCTTGGGAAATCTTAAAATAGAAACCAAAAAAAAGAATCTCGAGACCTTACAAAATGCGAGTTCCGGAATCCGAACCCGACGCAGATTCAGAATTTGGTGAACTTGTTTTCTGTCACTCCATCACTCTCAAATATTTGTATATGTATCGAGGGAAAAATCAGAAATGTCCAAAACGAAGTAAAAAGGAAACACTGTCGCTGCTCTTCCTTTTAAATACCAAACCAGATCCTTTGTAATATATGCCAAAATTATCTATGGCAGTAGGTCAATTATTCCCCTAATTCCCTTAATCTCTATTAATTCAATCTTCATGTATGACAACTTTCAATCTCTGGCTCGGTACTTTTACTGTTGGAAGTATCTTAGACTTCCAATTTCTCTTGAAGTTCAGCGATTTATTTTTTATTTTTTTTTAAGTTTTCCGTTGAGTTTCCTTCAATGGCGTGCGGCTGTTTTTGTCTTTTTTAGATCGAAGCTTCAGCCTTCAAAATGTGAAAGAGACGAAGAATGGTCTAGCCTAGATATTAAATCGTTGATCCTCTAATTACAGGGGTCTTGGAGTTCAGGGGGTAGTGGTCGTGTTTTGTGCTGAAGAACGACTAAAATTCGATGGGAGGGGGGGTCTGTCCCTTGGTTTTTGCGGCTGGTTTTGGCGAGTTTTTTTGAAGGGGGTGGTGTGTAAAAGATGAAATACAAAGGGAGTGGGGTCTTTTGATGAATACCGCTGATCCCCAATTGTCTAGGTCTAGGTTAGTTTTTTAGGGTTTTTTAGGTTAACGGATATGGACCTAGGAATTATGGGCTTGGGAATTATGGGTTAGGTCCGAAAATTAGGTTTAAAATGGGTTGTTGGAGCCCAAATTTTATTCTTTCTTCATGAACAAGACTAAAAATACGACCTCATTTACCAATTAATCCTACTTAAGTAAATAACTATTAAGATAAGACTAATTGTTAAAACAAACCTTTTTTTTGGTATTTTCAATGATCATATTAAAATAAAAATACGATACTATTTTTTTGTATTTTTTAGTTTTACGAAAGGTATATAAACTAACAGCAACTAAAAAGAAGAAATAATTTTGTAATTTTTATTTTTTCATAAAATAAAGTAAAAGTGTCAAAACTAATTAAATATCGATATTAAGTCTAAACTAAATATTTTACGCTAAAATGGGTGAAATTTCAGGGAGGGTCAAAAATCACATGTCTACACAAGTCCAGTGGATGTTCGAGTGGTTCTTTACCGATGAATTCATCATTAGATCCAAGGATTTTCCGCATTTGGTGTTGTCAGGTTGAGGGGAATATACCCTTACGCTCCTCTCAGGGTTATGAGACAAGCAGGCAGGAGATAAATCATACCACGAGTCGCCAAAATGTGTCACTTCAGAGCCAATTTCCAAGGTGATGTCATCTCGTATAAGAATGAAGCGCAACACATGTGAACCTTAAAGATTATTGTGGAGAAGGATACTATTGAGCCTGACCGATATCACGCGGGTCACTCATACCTTTACCCTTCGTGGTTGGAGGACAACATAATTGGGGTCGTTGAGCCAAGGGCTGGGCCAGGAAACAGGGCTATAGACGAGGTTATTGAAGCAAAGGTGAAGTACAACAAGCTGCAGAAAAGAGTTCAAGAGTCTGAAGCCGAGCATATGGCACTGCACAAGGCTGATATGGAGATGATTAACGAGTGGAAAGAAAGAGCTGTTAAATCCAGTGAGAGACTGGAATACATGGAGTACAGTTTAATAGAGTTGGAAGGGAAGATGAGAAAAAAGGTCACTGACTACCAGAACGCTGAGGGAAATGAAGGAGGGCATCTTGCAAGGTAATTCCTGCTACTGAACCTACGCGAGTTGGGAGAGTTGATCGACAAGAGCATCCAGTCTGGAGAGGGTCCTTCTGCGACCAAGTAGATTAGATTTATTTGCTTTCCTTTCAAATGTAATAAGGCCAAGAGCCATTAGTGACATTATCTTATTTAGTTTCATTTTGGTTCGTTTACTTTTACTTTAATGAAATGAGGCAATTATTGGCACTAAATTTCTCCAAATTTATTTGTCGCTAGGCCTACCTCGGGCACAACGAGGCTCCCAAATTAAGACACGAATTTACATTCCCGCAATATATGTTTAAATATTACAAAAATTTTAGAATCCTTACTGACTTGTTTACCTTTTTGTTTTTCTTTATTTCTTATTTCCATCCCCTAAGGTTGGTTCGCTCATACTGGCATCATCAGTATATCACACCAGATCTAGAGGCCCTCCACCACCTCCTTTTCCAAGCAATACAAAAGGCAAAGGAAAAGCAAAAATGGACTATTTAAGTGGTATTCGAAAGGAGAATGCTGAGAACGCAGAAGCTTCAGATGGCCGGAGTACCCCGACACCAAATGACCTAGTCTTGAGTTTGGAACAAAAGATATTAGAGCTACAGGGAGAGCTTGAGCAGGTCCACAACTTGGCAAACTTATCACTCACCTTGAATGTCCCCGACATCAACGAACAAAACACAAAGAGTCCAGCACCTCCCCAAAACACACTGGAATCGACAACCGCAAAATCCTACTGCACCGCATCAATACGCAACCCCACCCCAAAATCTCAATCCCCTATCAATATCAATTCCGCCACAACACCATCATCAACCAATTTATTATCCACCAACCGCCACTTATCATACTCCCCAAAATACACCACAACTCATTCCTGATCCTCAAAACTCTACCAATGACCATCATTACGCCCAAGTCCCTAGCACCCATCAAAGCAACTGTATATATGGGGAAACCATACCTCACTCTATCCAACCAATCCCTTATACCCCAGAATCCTCCGAGAAGGACCTGCTCATTAAAAACATAGCTGAAAAAATCAAGAAGTTGAAGAGTCGAGTTCAGGGTGTCGAAGTCGACAAGGGAATAAAAGGTTTGAATTATGAAGACCTATGCATACAGCCAGATATAGAACTGCCGGAGGGATACAAACCTCCTAAGTTCGAGATGTTTGATGGTACAGGTGATCCCAGGGTTCATCTGAGGACCTATTGTGACAAGCTTGTCGGGGTCGGGAAAGACGAAAAGATCCGAATGAAACTCTTTATGAGGAGTCTTACTGGAGATGCTTTGTCCTGGTACATCAGCCAAGATCCCAAGAAATGGTCCAATTGGGTGAGTATGGCGTCGGATTTCATGGACCGGTGCAGGTTCAATACAGAGAATACACCATATGTTTTCTACATCCATAATCTCAAGAAGAAACTCACCGAAACCTTCCGCGAGTGTGCTACTCGTTGGAGGTCGGAAGCGGCCAAGGTCAGGCTATCTTTGGACGAGGAACAGATGAACAAGTTCTTCGTCAGAGAACAGGATCTGCAGTATTATGAAAGATTGATGGTTATTGAAAACCATAAGTTCTCTGATATCATCAAGCTTGGGGAAAGAATTGAGGAAGGAATCAAAAGCGGGATAGTAACAAATTTTGAGGTATTACAGGCCACAAATGATGCATTGCAATCAGGCGACATATCGAAGAAAAGAGACGTTGGGGCAGTAATGGTGGCTCAAGGCCCGAAATCTTCACTTACATATCAAACACCTCCATGCACATATCAAACACCTCCACCCACATACCAAGCATCACCACCCATATACTAAGCACCCCCCACCCACATATCAACCCTCATCTCCCAGATATTCTCAACCAGCCACTGTCTATTATACTCATAATTCCCAACCATCCCATTTCCAATCACCTCCAGCTCGCCAAAATTTTCCAAGACTACAACCAAACTTTGACCGCAAGGCACCCAGACAACACACCACCATTGTTGAACCCATCGACCAACTGTATGAAAGGTTGAAAGCCATTGGTTATGTCACCCCCATTCCTGTTGTGGCATTAGAGAATCCATCTTAAAGGGTCAACCCAAACAAAATTTGTGCATACTATTTCGGTATGAAGGGGCACACCACTGATGAGTGCCAAACATTGAAAGATAAGATCCAGACGCTAATTGACAACAAGGTCATACATGCAAAGAAAGCTACACCCATTGTCCACAACAACCCTCTCCCTGATCATAAGTCACACTTACTCCCATTGTAGTATAGACTCAGTCACCAATCGAGGTTAAGGTAGCTGCATCAGTTCCATTTGAGGTAGAGATGGCTCCGCCTACGGACACCCCTGCTCTGTTTGAAGTAGAAGTGGTCACACCTTTCACAGTGACAGTATCAACCACACCTCCTTTCCACTCAAAAGCAATACCTTGGGATTATGTTGCCGAAGCTCAGTGAAAAGGGAAGGCAAAGGTAGAGGAATTCGATGTTCTACAAGGAATGACCAGGACCGGAAGAGTCTATACACCTGAACACCTGGGAGGACCAAGTAAGGATGTCGCTACCAAGAAGCCTGTTATTGAAACAGGGCCAGATGACCTTTGGAAGAAAATACAAGCAAAGGACTATTTCGTCATTGACCATTTGAACAAAACCCCAGCTCAGATATCCACCCTGTCACTGCTGCAAAATTCAGAGGCGTATAAGAACGCTTTAATAAAAGTGCTGAGCGAAGCTTATGTACCCAACAACATCACCGGCAGAGAGATGGACAATATGGTAGGGCAGGTACTAGAAAGTCATAAGATCATCTTCCACGAAGATGAGCTACCACCTAAGGGGTTGAATCACAATCGAGCATTGCATATCACAATGCAATTCGAAGACAAATTCATTTCTAGGGTCTTGGTTGACGGGGGTTCAAGCCTCAATATTTGTCCGCTAGGGCTGTGGTATCCACACTACATCAAGCCGTGAAATTCGAATGGAATCGTCAGGAGGTGATCATTCATGGAGATGGGAGTAACCCCATTTACACCAGTCAAACCATCCTAGTTATTAGAAATAGAAGAAGGCTAGGAGGGGAGACCTATCATCATATTGAACGTGTCAATGCCGTCGAAAAAAGACAAATGGTGGAGCAGTAAAATAGAGAGCATACTGGCATGGTCTGGGCATGAACCCGGCAAAGGGCTGGGGAAGAATCTTTAGGGTATCACTAAACCCTTACGGATGAAGGGTCATGGTACTACCTTTAGGCTCGAATATCAGTACACATGACAAGAATACAATGATTGGTTGCCTCCATGGCGCGGACTATAGTACCCTCTCGAGCAACCAGTGCCACATCTGGATCAAGCTTTTTACCAAGCTGATACAATATGGGGAATTGTAGAAGAGGAGGCATTAACTGGGCTGAAGAATTTGTTCTTGGAAGAGGAAGACATGGACTGCAGTGTCATAATTGAGGAGGAGGAGGAGGAAGAAGGCCTCACTATTCAGACTGTGGAGAAGGGAGTTATTCTCAGGAACTGGACCGCCACACCGTCCCGGGCCCACCGAGTCCCTAGGTAGCTTGGCAGATTTATTTCTATAGCCATTTTAGGCATTTAAGATTTTCAACAATTTGTTTTTAAGATTCACTTGTTTCAAAATAAATGATCGATTCATCGAGCCGTACTCGTTTAGATGTTTTAACTATCAATCAAATGCATCGCTCTTTATTATTTATTGCTCCTTCCATTTCATATTAAATGAAGTACTTTCCTTTTTAGTCTGTTCCAAAATAAATGACACATTTCTAAATTTGGAAATAATTCAACTTTAAACTCTTTCATTTTACTCATTTACCCTTAATGAGAAGTTTTTATAGCCACACAATTGTCATGGCCCCACAAACTTTTTACCCCTTAAGCTTTTAAGACCACAAGTTTTAAAAATCTTCTTATTTTTTCTTAAACTCCGTGCCGAGTCAAACTACCTCATATAATATGAAACGGAGGGAGTATTTATCTTTCATATTTTTCTTTCTACAGCGTTATTGTTAATTTTCCTGATGAACCAGTGACTGTGATATGTAATAAGGCAACGCAACATGAGAATAGTGATTTGGATGAAGAAGACAAGATACCTAAGGAAGTTGTAAGGGAAGTTGAAAATTTTGAGAATAAGCCTAAGTCCAACTTGGACGAAACCAAAGCAGTAAATTTGGGGTATGCCGAGACCGTCAAGGAGACTCGCATCAGCATTCACTTGTCACCAATAGAGAAAGAAGAGTACATCCATTTCTTAAAAGAATATGAGGATATTTTCACATGGTCCTATGATGACATGACCGGTTTAAGCACATCCATAGTGGCTCACAAGTTGACTACTAATCCCATGTGTCCGCCAGTGAAGTAGAAACTCAGAAAGTTCAAACCAGACATGAGCCTGAAAATCAAGGAGGAAGTTACCAAGCAGATCAAAGCCAAAGTTCTCAGGGTGGTTGAGTACCCAACCTGGTTAGCTAACATTGTGCTAGTACCGAAGAAAGATGGGAAAGTCAGAGTATGTGTTGACTATCGGGACTTAAACAGAGCAAGTCCCAAAGAAGACTTCCCATTGCCAAATATACACATCCTGATTGATAAATGCGCCAAGCATGAACTTCAATCTTTTGTAGATTGCTTCGCCGGTTATCACCAGATTTGGATGGATGAAGAAGACACGGAGAAAACCACTTTTATTACACCATGGGGGGTATACTGCTACAAGATGATGTCATTTGGTCTCAAGAATGTCGAGGCTACCTACATGAGAGCAATGACAACCATCTTCCATGATATGATACTTAAAGAAATAAAGGTGTATGTGGACAACGTCATTATCAAATCCAAGAGGGTCACAGATCACATAGCAGACTTGAGAAAGTTCTTTAATAGGTTAAGGAGGTATAACTTGAAACTGAACCCTACAAAGTGTGCATTCAGGGTTCCCGCAGGAAAGCTACTGGGATTCATTGTCAGTCGTCAAGGGATCTAGCTGGATTCGTCTAAAGTCAAGGCTATTCAGGAATTGCTACCACCTAGGAGCAAAAAGGACGTGATGAGCTTCCTAGGACGTCTCAACTATATCAATCGCTTCATAAAATAGTCCACAGTCATATGTGAACCCGTCTTCAAAATGCTGAGGAAAGATGCCGAGATAAGCTGGAGCTAGGATTGCCAGAAAGCTTTTTACAAGATCAAGGAGTACTTGTCCACACCACCAGTGTTGGTCCCGCCAGAGCTGGGACGACCTTTGCTACTCTATCTATCTGTATTAGATGGAGCCTTTGGATGTGTTCTGGGACAACATGACGAGACAGGAAGAAAGGAGCAAGCCATATACTACTTGAGTAAGAAGTTCACACCCTACGATGTACGGTACTCTCTGCTAGAACGCACTTGTTGTGCTTTGACCTGGATGGCCCATAAGTCGAGGCATTACTTCTATGCCTATACTACATACCTCATATCCAGGATGGACCCTTTGAAGTATATATTTCAGAAACCCATGCCAACTGGAAAGTTAGCCGAATGGCAGATACTGTTGGGTGAGTTCGATATCGTCTACATAACCCAAAAGGCGGTTAAAGGACAAGCATTGGCAGATCATCTTGCTAAAAACCGGTGGGAGGAGAATACGAACCCTTGAAAATGTATTTTCCTAATGAAAAGGTGTCATTCGTAGGAGAGGACATTACCGAAGCATACGATAGTTGGAGGATGTTCTTTGACGGAGCTGCAAATTTCAAAGGAGTGGGCATTGGAGCCATTTTGGTATCAGAAATGGTTCAACATTATCTGGTATCTTCTAAACTCAGATTTCCCTGCACCAACAACATGGCAGAGTATGAAGCCTGCATACTAGGACTCAATATGGCAGTCGACATAAATATTCAGGAGCTTCTGGTAATCGGTGATTCAAATTTGCTTGTGCACCAGGTACAAGTAGAGTGGACCACCAAGAATTCCAAGATATTGCCATATCTGCGCCATGTATAGGAATTGAGAAAGAGGTTCACGAAGTTAGAGTTTCGACATGTACCCAGAATTTAGAATGTGTTTGCCGATGCATTGGCTACTATGTCATACATGATACAAAATCCGGATAAGAATATCATTGATCCCATCCCAGTGAGAATCCATAATCAGCCAGCATATTGTGCTCATGTTGAAGAAGAAACAGATGGAAAACCTTGGTTCCATAACATCAAGGAGTATTTGGCAAAGGGAGAGTATCCGGAGCATGCAAACCACACTTAGAAATGCACACCTCGGAGATTGTCCAATCACTTCTTCCACAGCGAAGGAAATCTGTACGGAAGAACTCTCGATTTGGGATTACTAAGATGTGTCGACGCAAAAGAAGCCTCTAAACTACTTGAGGACGTACATGTTGGGACCTGTGGCCCGCACATGAATGGTTTTGTCTTGGCTAAAAAGATACTTAGGGCCGGTTACTTTTGGATGACCATGGAGACAGATTGCGTCTAGTATGTCCGCAAATGCTACCAATGCCAAGTGTATGCTGATATGATAAAGTGTTGCCAAATGAGCTCAACACAACAAGCTCACCTTGGCCATTTGCCGCATGGGGAATGGATGTCATTGGTCCAATTGAGCCCACTGCTTCAAACGGATACAGGTTTATTCTAGTAGCCATTGATTACTTCACGAAATGGGTAGAGGCTGCATCTTACAAAGTTGTAACCAAGAAAGTCATCGTAGACTTTGTTAAGGATCATATCATTTGCCGGTTCGTAGTTCCCGAGTCCATTGTTACTGATAACACTGCTAACCTCAACAGTGATCTGATGAAAGCCATGTGTGAAACTTTCAAAATCAAGCATAAAAATTCCACAGCCTATAGACCTCAGATGAATGGAGCCGTAGAAGCCGCCAACAAAAACATCAAGAAGATACTAAGGAAAATGGTAGAAAACCACAAACAATGGCATGAGAAGCTATCTTTCGCTTTGTTGGGATACCACACTACAGTTCGCACATCGACCGGGGCAACTCCCTACATACTGGTTTATGGTACCGAGGTTGTTATCCCAGTCGAGGTAGAGATTCCTTCTTTAAGAATCATATAGAAAGCTGAACTCAACGATGCAGAATGGATAAGGAGCCGCTATGAACAATTGGCCCTCATAGATGGAAAAAAGATGAATGCAGTATGTCACGGTCAGCTTTACTAGAACAGAATGTCTGGAGCTTTCAATAAAAGAATTGAACCAAGGCAATTTGCACGACAGCTGGTATTGAAGAAGATCTTCACACATCAAGACGAAGCCAAAGGGAAATTCTCTCCCAACTGACAAGGTCCTTACATGGTTCATAGGGTGCTGACAGGAGGAGCACTCATACTTGTAGAAATGGACGGAGAAATTTGACCAAAACCAATCAATTCAGACGCAGTCAAAAGATACTATGCTTAGACTATTTACATTTCCTCATCTGATGTAATTGAACTACGTTTGACCTGATTCCCATTTAAGAGGGGATACGTAGGCAGCCTTATGGGTTCGGTCATATCATAATAAAATTTCCATTTCCCCCATGATCATAAACTGGGGCAAAATTTTGAGGAGCACCCTCAAAATTCCGGAGCAAGTCCAGCAAATGCCAACATATGTCAGACTGTCAGAAATCGATTAAGAAACTGAGGCAGAATTTTGAGGACCCTCAAACTTCTAACATAAGAAAGTTGCAATGTCTCTGAAACGTGTTACAGTAATTAGTTCATCTAAAACTCACTTGATATATCAATATGACTCTATTTTTATCAATAATTGCATATTTTCGAAAACTTTATTTCCGTAACAGTCAGGTGTTACCCAGGGAAACTCGAAAAAGGCCTTCGAAATAGAGCAAAGCAAGGCTAGCAGACAGAAGCACGGACCAACCTCCCCTCACGAAACTTACAATTTTTTCATTGAACGCAGGCACATCCGATATAGCGATAGCATCCGTACATATATACACGTAACAAGATCACTATTAATCAGGCCATCAAACACCGAACATATCCCCAGCTAAGACATATGCTACTTTTTTTTTGGTTGCTCTTTGCATGAGGCTAATCCATGCCTTCATATTTGCATGAGGCTAATCCTTGCCTCCATATCTGCATGAGGCTAATCCCTACCTCCATATTTGCATGAGGCTAATCCCCGCCTCCATATTTGCATGAGGCTAATCCTTGCCTCCATATCTGCATGAGGCTAATCATTGCCTCCCTACTCGCATGAGACTAATCCTTGCCTCCATATTTGCATGAGGCTAATACCTGCCTTCATATTTGTATGAGGCTAATCCTTGCCTCCATACCTGCATGAGGCTAATCCTTGCCTCCCTACTCGCATGAGGCTAATCCCTGCCTCCATATCTACATGAGGCTAATCCCTGCCTCCATATCTACATGAGGCTAATCCTTGCCTCCCTACTCACATGAGGCTAATCCTTGCCTCCATACTGGCATGAGGCTAATCCCTGCCTCCATATCTGTTTGAGGTTAATCCCTGCCTCCACATCTGCATGAGGCTAATCCCTTGCCTCCATATCTGCATGAGGCTAATCCCTGCCTCCATACTTGATTGAGGCTAATCCCTGCCTCCCTACTTGCATGAGGCTAATCCCTGCCTCCACACTTGCATGAGGCTAATCCCTACCTCTATATTTGCATGAGGCTAATCCCTGCCTCCACATTTGCATGAGGTTAATCCCTGCCTCCACACTTGCATGAGGCTAATCCTTGCCTCCACACTTGCATGAGGCTAATCCCTGCCTACATACCTGCATGAGGCTAATCCTTGCCTCCCTATTTACATGAGGCTAATCATTGCCTCCATATTTGCATGAGGCTTATCCCTGCCTCCATATTTGCATGAGGCTAATCCCTGCCTCCACATTTGCATAAGGCTAATCCTTGCCTCCACATTTGCAAGGGACTAAGCATTGTCCCTCTTTACATAAATATTGCTCTATTCTGGTACTATCTGTTTATTTTTCGATCGGGCTAAGCCCTGACCTACATTTCACAAGACTAAGCCTTGTCTTGGTAGCATCATATTATTGCATCTCATGGGCTGAAATATTGCCAATTTATCCAAATGTATCATAGTCTAAAAGGCATCATCCTCATAGCCGGAAGACATCATGCCATGGCCTGAGGACCCTCAAATTTGCATATCATTATTGAAAGGCGTCATGGTTCGGAGGCACCAACTGCATGGCCCGAGAACACCATTTCATGGCCTGCGAATCCCTCACTAAATAATTCATGGCCCAGTACATCATGGTCCGAGGACGTCATCCTTAACCATCCAAAGACAACTTTCATGGTCCAAAGGGAATTTGCATCATGTTTAAATTTCCGCACAAATACATGTCTGTAGAATCTCTTTATCTGCAGGTGACCAGCAAGCAACCGCTATCCTAGCAGGAACGACCTTGCTCCAGTTCCTTCAAATTACCTCACACCTAACCGTTCACCATAACTGTTTTTGCGTCTCGTGTTCGCTCTTACAATGACTTCATCGGTATATTTCGCCAATGAATCCAGAACTACACATGGCCTGACTCCTGTAAAACCAGGGATATGTAGGCAACTCAAGACCGGAGTCCGGCTTCTATCTTTAAAAAATACCCCATTCAGTCAAAATTGGTCATTATTTCTTTACCCGAAAACTCTTTCATCCTTCCCGGGTAAAGAGGGGCAGCTGTTGATACCCAATTTTTCCTCACATATTTTAAACACATATATATACTTTCAAAATAGTACATATGTAGTTATGAGCATGCATAAGTATTTTTTGTAATTTTTCTCTATAGTTTTAAAAGATCCAAATTAATTTATTTCTTCTCTTTTTATTATATAAATGTCCAATAATTATCCTTTAAATTACTTTTATGATGATTTAGACATTTAAATTCATTATTTATGCCAACATAGTACTTAAATATTTTTAGTGCATTTTTGTAATTATATTTACATTTTTTAAACTAAATTGCACATATTTGCAATAATAGCTCTTACTAATGTATAATTACATTATTTATATATAAAATGGTCTTTTATATTTTTTAAATGTTAAATAACTATTTTAAATTATTTTAGTACACAAAGATATTTTTGGTACTCATTTATTATTTTTTATAAATTATTTAGGTATTAAAAGTGGCTATTTAAAATTTGGCCTTATTTTATTTCAATTTTGGCCTTAATTTTGACCCAATACCCAGCCCAATCTCAACCTAAACCTACCCATTCCAAAACTAAATGCCCGACCCGGCCCCAATCTCATTTAATCTCGGCCGTTGACCATAGAAATCAATGGCCACAATTGGCCCCTTCCTTTTTTAGTCCCAAACGACCCGCCCCCCAAACCCTCTCATTTCTCACCAACCGCCGCCCTAAAATCCCATTACTCTCAAAATTTCTCAAACCCTAACCCAAATTTACCCACATTGTCGGTCATCTGCTGCCTTTCATGGTGTTTCCCCACCACCACCAAGCCTCTAATGGCCTCCCTCATGCTGGTATTGCCATCTCTAAGGTCCTTGAGGGACAAGGGTCAGTCCGCTTGCATCTCTGACCTTTTCTCGCCTATTTCAGGCTATTTTGGTTTGGTTCCGAGTAAGATCTCCCAATATCGTCATAAATCTAGGGATTTCTAAGCTTGCTTCTTCATCTATGTGATTGTTCTTCTCGAAACCCTAATTTCTTCATTATGAACTTTTTAGATCTGTACAGATCTGAGATGGTTTGGACCTATTTAATATGAGTTTTAAAGTAACCTTTTGATTCTCTACAAGAATCGTCTGATTTTCGAATGATTTGTCATCTTTCTTTAAACTAGGGTTTTCGAAAATTTCTTTTTCCAAAACATTTGATGATTTGGGTGTTTAATCTTCTATTTCCTATATGTTTTAACCGGTTTCGTTAGGTTTTCTCTAACTTCAACTTGTTTACACTTAAAGCCCAAATTTGTTTCGACTCTTTTGTTTGGTTTCTGAGTTACTTGTGTACTGCCTTTGTTCTTGCCTTGGTTCTTGTGATTTCTCTTTAGCCATTTAGATGCCTCGTGATTTTCTTATCCTAATATTCCTCTACTAAGTTCTTGGTTCAACTTTTCTATTGATTTTATATGTCTATGTTCATTCTGACTATTCTTTTCTTGCTTTATTTAAGTTGTCTGCGATATTTGTTGACTCTTTACGTGATTTTCTCCTTATTTAAACCCTTGATTATTTTGAAGTACTTATTTTCGGTTTGAATTGAGCCCTTTTCCCTAACAAATTCCTTGATTCTTACTACTCTACTCGGTTTAATTGAACTTCTTGCCTTAATTAGTTTCCTCTCGCCTTATTCATTATTTACTGGTTCTAGCTAACTATTTCCTTAATTGGACCCCTGTTCATTCACCCCTAATTACCTTACTTGATTTCCTTCCATAAAATATATGTCCTTCTTTTACCATTGATTTATTATCCCTTGATTAAAGGGAAGACCTACTGATTTTACAGGTGATTGATTCCATGAATTTCCTTAATTTCTACTTAATTGATCCCTTACCTTGTTTTGTTTAACTTTTAATTACTATATAAACTCCCTCTTATTTTAACTGCTAGACATAAACAATAGTTCAGAAACTATCACCTTACACTCTAAAAGGCTCTCTCTCTGCTCCCTTTGCTACTTGTGATCCCTGTTATTCTAGCCGGCTAAAAGCCAAGGCTGGAAATTGCATAATACCTTGCTCACATCTTGTGTTTTCTTTCTTTAACTAGGTATGCTTCTGATTAATTTTTAAGAATCAAAACCTATATGTTTACTTACTACTTTAGTTCATGTGGCTTTATGTCCATTCTTGCTTCTGTTTACTGCTCACCCAGCTCAAATCTATGATCAGCATGTTTCCACTATGCTCGCTTGCTTGCTGTCTTGTTTGACAGATCTACATATGTAACTAGCCATATTTGACTAACTACTATTTTTTCTAAACTCTGCTTCTATGTAATTAGCATGCCTTCATTTGTTAATACTTGTCTAGCATGCCCATCTAAGTCTTTGCATGTTCTGCCTCACGCCTGTTAAGTTAATTACTCTCCCTAGAATGGCTTCAACATGCTTCTGTTGTAATCTTTGCTGCATTCTACCTAACCTACTAGTTCTATAGAACCCTTCAAACTCTATTTATCCTGTTGTTTGTGTGTTCCATTGAGGTGTATTCTCTATGTTCCTAACCCCTCTTCCCTTATGTGAGAGTTGTTCCTAAAGCTTGTTTTATTCTATGACTTGTGCTCTAATTGCAAACCGTTTCTTTACACTTTCCTCAAACTGTTTTATCACTAAAATCAGCACTGTTTTTTAGAAATTCTTTTCAATCCTAAGACCTTTCTTTATATTGTCTATTAAACTCTTTAAAACCACTATGCAATTCCACTTACTCTTAGAATACTAGGTCCGGCCCCTCTGATATGTGTACTGCCTTGAGACCCTTGAGATCTCTCTGAACTCTAGTATGTTAGGGCTGGCATTTCCACACTACACCTAAATCAGTTATTATTTGAGAAAGGTCTAGGTGCGAACACTGCTCGGGATCCTTGAGGTTCTTAGGGAACTCTGACACACCTAGGCATGAATTTGGCTATCGAACTTTGGGCATTTGAGACCAGTGAAGGCTTGGTACACCAGATTTGTGTCGGGCCTGCTTCAGGCTCCCTATAGTTTAACTTCCACTCTATTTATATAAATTATATTCAGTTCTTGGTTTGTAATAATTATTGTAAACAAATATTGGGGTGATTAGTGAAAAAGGGTGGGTAGTCGAATATTGTGGGTAAATTGGGTAGATAACATGCCTATAGGGTCTATTTCGATTCAAATGTGTTCATTAGATAACATGCCTATAGGATCTACTTTGGTCTAAAGTAAATTCTGCATGCTTTACTTTCATACAATTAGAGGTCATGCCTATAGGGTCTAAATCAGCTTTATAATTAGATATCATGCCTATAGGGTGTAAAGTAATAGAAGTTCATTACAGCATGTGTTCAATCTATCTCCTTAGAAATCATGCATATAGGATTAAAATCAGCTTTAATAGAAATCATGCCTATAGGGGTTTTACTTTGGTCAAATGAATTCTGCTTGCTTCACATTATGTTTGATTAGAAATCATGCCTATAGGACTTAAAACTAGTTTGGTTAGAAAATCAGTTTAATTCATGTTTATTCTAAATCGGTTTAGTTAATTAATCTGTCCGCTACTTTAATAAGTTTTCAACGCTGCCCTAAATAATATAACTAAGAAGCATGCCTATAGGATCCAAATTGCCCGTTTAAAAACTGTTTACTGATTTACTGCCTTTCTAATCAATAATAGATACCAAGCTTATAGGACATCACTATTATATGCCTAGGCAAGCCTAGAGGGCGCTCAAAAATCCTGCAACTGTAAAACTGTGTTCTATTATCTGTGACTACTCATATTCAAACAAGTCTAAAATCAGTAGGCAAGTTGAATAGGTCTTTGACACTTTGGTCCTAATTCAATATTGTATACTCTCTGCTCACCTAGATGTCATGTTCTAAGGTTTTCTATTAAATACCTGAAACGGTTATTTGAGACGTGCACTTACTTGTTATGTTTGTTGAGGTAAATGTGAGCCTTTGATTGTTCCCTCTTTAAGTGCAGTCCTAATAGTTTTGATTGACGCTTAGACTTTTCTCCTTTAAATACCTTAGGATGGTCTAGAACCACCTAAATTAGAGGTCCTAAATACCTCCAGGGCCACAAGGAAGGGACGGGTAGTGCACGCATAGGATATCTTTCAAGGTTGCTAGAACGCTTTAGGCTATGACCAGGGGAGGGGATTGGGTAGTAAGGAATATGATGACCACGCGTTAATGTCATGTGTAGCCCCTGGTTGAGGAGTGTTTATCGGGCATTGTGTGGGTACGATACTATAGGCTAACCAACCTAGGACCCCTCTTTCCCAACTCCCGTTGTTAAAATAAATTTACTTTTCTTTATGTCTGTGCAACTTGTTCGAACTTTTTTCCTTGTTCCATTACTTGAATCATACATGTTCTTAGAATGTCAAAAACATGCCTTTACTTGCAAGTACGTGTTAAAACTATTTATTTGTTAAAATGACTAATTCACATAGTTTAAGTTCGGTTGGGACCCACCATTAAGGACCGCGATGGGTGCCTAACACCTTCCCCTCAAGGTTATTTCGAGTCCTTACCCTAGATCTCTGGTAATACAAACTAGTTCATGAGTTAATTGCTCAAGGTGCCCTAACGCACCATAATCCGTTAGGTGGCGACTCTTCAAATACCCAATTCCCAAAAGGAAACGAGTTATTTCCCCATGAATATCGAAACTCGGATTTCCCCTTAAGAAGGGAAAAAAGGGGGCGCGACAGGAGTCACCAAAGACTTGCAATTGCAACTGTTTTATTTCTACAGCCATTTCAAGCCCAAGTAGTAATGCTTGATACTCATCAACATTGTTAGATCAGAGTTGCGTCAATGTAAAGGAGTAGGTCAAAACTTCACTTTGAGAAGTGATAAATACTACGCCAGCACCAGCTCCTCTGTGATGTGCAGCACCATCAAAGTACATTTTCTATGGAGGTTGAACTTCAATGACCATTGCGTCCTCATCAGGTAGTTCGTCAGTTAGCTCCCAATCATCAGGTATAGGGTGATCTGCCAAGAAGGTCGGTAATACTTGTCCTTTTATAGCCTTTTGAAGGATGTACATAATTTCAAAATTTTGAAATTGGAGATACCATCTTACTAATCGATCACTAAAGATAGGTTTTGACATCACGAACTTGATCGAATTTGCTCTAGATACAAGACGAACGACATGAGCTTGAAAGTGGTGCTTCAACTTTTGGATTGAGAAAACTAGTGCCAAACATAACTTTATTGGCGAATAATTTAGCTCATTTGGTGTCATCATCCTGCTCAAGTAGTAAAGGGAATTTTCTTTCCCTTCACTATTTTCTTGGGCCAACATCGCTACAACAGACCTTTCTTGTGCTAAATTTTATAGTATCAACGGCTTTCTAGGTATAGGGACTGCCAAAACAGAAGGCTTCATCAATTAAGTTTTGATACTTTCAAAGGCATTGCTACAAGCTTGTTCCCACTTGAAAGGAATGCCTTTATTCATGAGGCGACTGAATGGTTGGCACCTCCCAGCTAGGTTTGAGATGAATCTTCTAAAGTATGCCAGCTTTCCTTGCAGACTTTTCAATTCATGAATATTTCGAGGTTCAGGCATTTTCAAAATGGCATCCACTTTGTCTTGATCAATTTCGATCCCTCGATGTGGGATAATGAAACCAAGGAACTTTCCAAAAGTAACTCCAAAGGTGCATTTCAATGGATTCATCCTAAGTTGGTACCTCCGGAGCAATTCAAATACCATCCTTGAGTCTTTCAAGTGATCGCCCCTCTTTCTCGATTCTACCACCAAGTCATCCACATAGCATTCGACATTCTTGTGGAGAAGGTCATCAAAGATATTCTGCATAGCCCTATGGTAAGTAGCACCAGTGTTCTTCAAGCCAAAAGGCATTACCCTATAGAAATAAATACCCTTGGGTGTGGAATGCAGTAAGCTCTTCATCCTTTGGTGCCATGCGAATTTGGTTATATCTCGGTGAACCGTCCATGAAAGACATTGCCTCATAACCAGTAGTAGCATCGATAATCAGCTCTAGTATAGGAAGTAGGAATTCATCTTTGAGACACGCATTGTTGAGATCCCTGAAGTCAATACACACTCGAATCTGTCCATTATTATTCTTTATAGGAACAATACTTGAGACTCATGTTGGGTATTTAACTTCACAAATAAATCCAGCTTCGATGAGTTTGTTAACTTCGGTTTCAATTAGGGGAACCAAGTCCGGCCTAAAACACCTTTGAGCTTGCTTAATAGGACGAGCACCATTTCTAACTACAAGGTGGTGGGCTGCTACTTTGGGATCCAAGCCATGCATCTCTTTATAACTCCAAGCAAAGACATCCTTATACGCCTTGAGTAACTCAATATAAGTGCTTTCTTTGTCGAATGCTAGTAAAGCACTTAGGTAGGTGGGTCTTGGTTCTTCATCGATGCCAAGGTTAACTATTTTTAAGGCATCAACTGTTGTCTTCACCCCTTATTCATGTTCGGGTGGAGCATCTTTTGCATCTTCATCTTCTTGAGGGTCCCCATCGTTGAAGGATATATGATAACACGGTGAAACATCTTCCCATTTATCATCATCCTCCATTAGAGACAAAATACTATTCTCGCCTTGTGTTGTAACATGATACAAAGAACCCACACTTTCTTTTTCTTCGCCACATTCCTTAGTATTGACCATAGTATATGGCTTTACCTATAATACTTCTTTACATGAAACCATAAGTTTTGTTTGTCGCCTCATTCTAGAAGGAACCAAACTTTGGATATCCTTAGAGATTTTCTGGATTCTAGGCGAAACGGGTGTTCTTATGCTTTGATAAATTCTTTGGAACTTGTTCCCCTTCTTTAATGGACCCAATCTCTCAAACACGGAAGTCCTCACAGTTGATTTTCCAAGTCGATCAAAGATAGAAATCTTGTTAGAAGTGGTAGATTCATCTTCTATAGTGATATAATTGATGCCCGCGCTTCTTATGAAGATGCACACTGGTGACGATTGCTTGTATCCCAAACCTTTGCGTGATTGCCTTCTAGCAGCTTCTAATGGGAGCTTCCTTAACTTTGACGGCTCATTGGGATTGTATCTAGCTTTTACAAATAGCCTGTAAGTTTTAGGATCAAAACCTTCATTTGTTCACTTTGTAGGGAGTGCCACATTTAGCAAACGATTTTGGGACACAAAACTACAAGTGGCTTTGAGGACAACTTTACTGCCTCAATTCGTTTTACCGGAAGAGTTAACACCTTTAGCATGTTAGTTTGGAGATTAGATGATTCACTTTCATATTTCTTCCTTTTAGGGAAATATTGGAGCGGGTGAGTTACTTTCTTGCCATAAGACTTAATATCTCCTCTATAGGATTTATTCGAGTTAGGTTGTACCTCCTCAGTAATAGCTTTGGATTCACGAGCAGTCACCTCAAATCTTTTAGTTGTGGGCTTGTCATTCTTGTTTTCATGACATTATTAGCTTTTAGCTCTTTCAGAATGCGGTTCTTCAAGTAGAACTTCGGCAAAGTGTGACTCAGCCTCGGTGAATGGCTCGTCATCAGCAACTATATTCTTCTCGACTTCACCCTCATAGTATTTCAAACATTGATGGTAGGTAGATGGAACCACTTTATTCTTATGTATCCAAGGCCTTCTAACCAAGACGTTGTATGAAGTTTTTGCGTCGACCACATGTAGCCATGCACTTGATTGTATATCTTCAATGGCGATTCCCAACCTGATTGCACCTATGGCTCATTGCTCGTCTTGGTTGAATCCTTGGATCATCACACGACTTTCCGAGATTTCATTCATGGGAATACCAAGTTCTTTCATAGTGCGAATTGAAAAAATGTTCATCGAGGATCCTCCATCAACCAAAATTCGATTTACCCTTTCATCACACAGATAGCCAACTAGATACAACAAGCGGTTATGAAAAGTGTCACCTAGTAGAAGATCGTCATTTGTGAACGTAACATTTTCCTCGCACGCATTAACTTCTTGAGGAATAGACACGATGAGATTTTCTGATGATGGTGCCAGCGGTAGGTCATCACTCTTTCCTTCACCTTTATCAATATTGCAACAAGAGGCCTTAATACCATCACAGGAAATCTTCATGCGGAACCAACATGGCAAGAAATCCTACAAGGCCACTAGATGTTGTGGCTTTTGAGGGTGGTACACCTCCACTTTTTCTTCCTTCAAACGCCTAACTGGATTCTGTTTTCTTGATCTTTTTACCATCATATTCCTTGTTAGTTGTTCTTGTAATGACCCGACCAGTTGTTTTTCTTTCTAGAACCTCGTGCCCCTAAATAAGACTCCGTACTTAATTTTAATGATTTATGACTTGCGGGGATGGGTAGTTCAGAATTTGGAAGAGTTTGGGTTGAAATCGAAACACCTAGTTCCTTAAGGATGACTTAAAAGGCCAAGTTTGACTTCGGTCAACATTTAAGTAAAGGGACTTGAAATTGAGATTTGACGATTCCAATTGGTTCGTATGATGATTTCGGACTTGGGTTATCCGGATCGGGTTTTGAATGACCCGGGAGCATTTTGGCGCCTAATAGTGAAAGTTGGTTCTTGAAGGTTTCAAAAGTTCTTTAAATTTGGTTTGGAGCGGGATTTGATGCTATCAGGTTCCAAATGGTATTTTGAGACTGGGAATAGTTCTGTAATGTCATTTAAGACTTGCACGCAAAATTTTGTGTCATTCCAGGTAGCATAAGTATGTTTCGGTGCATTGAAAATAAATTGAAGAACTTTAAGTTCTTAAGTTTGATTCAATTGGTTTTTAGGGTGTGATTCTTAGTGTTAATGTTCTTTCGGGCATTCCGAGAGTTCGAGCGAGTCCGTTTTACGATTCCAAACTTGTTGGTATGTTCGGGCGTAGCCCCGAGTGCCAATCGGACAAGGCTCGAACCAATTTGAGAATTTGGAACAACAGCTGAATGCACCAGATCTGTCATAATCACACTTGCGCTTGGCCAGCCGCAGGTGCGAGCCAAGCTGCACAGAAGCGGCCAAGGAGGGGCATCCCAAGTTTTGCAGGTGCGTCCCTCCTTTTGCAGAAGCGGTACCCGTCCGCGAGTGAGATGCCAGCCAGCCCAGGCCATTTCCGCATAAGCGGACACTTGTCTGTAGAAGCGAGGGCGCAGATGTGGCCCTTTGACCACAGGTGCAAAAAAGCTGGAGGCGATGAGGTTCTTTTAATACGGGACTTAAACCATTTTTACACATTTCACTCACTCCTTTGGAGATTTTTGGAGCTTCTTGAGAGGGGTTTTCACCTAGCTTTGGGAGGTAAGTAATTTCCACCAAATGTGAGTTAAATACTTAGATTATGGGTAGATTAACATGTAAAAATAAGTGAAAATCAAGGGTTTAAAGGAAAACCTAGGTTTTTGATAAAAACGAGATTTGACCACGAAATTGATTATGAAACTTAGTGAAAATTCATATATTTATGTTCCTAAGGTTATGTAATATTTTCTTCAAATATTTCCGGAATACGAGCATGTAGGCTCGGGGTGAATTTTAAGAATCTTGCAATTTGGGTTGGGTAATCACTTCAATAGTGGAAATATGAACTTTTGAGCATAAATTGATTAGTTTATGTAATGTTTGACTAGTTTCGAGTTGTTTGGCATCGAATTTGAAGGTCTGAGCGCATTCTTGAATTGGGAAGTAGGCTTTAAGACGAGGTAAGTCTCATTTCTAACCTTGTAAGAGGGAATTAACCCCATAGGTGAATTAAATAAATATTTATACCTATTTGTGGGGGCTACATACGTACGAGGTGATGAGAGTCCGTACATAGCTACTATTATGCTATTGTCTGGATAGTTTAGGATCCATATCATGCTATATTTGAAATGTTTGCGTCCTTACTTGCTAAGATAATCACTTATGTCATGTTAGAAATTGATAAAAAGAATTGTATAAGGTTAAATTCACTTACTTGAAGATTTGAATAGGATACTTGACTGTAAATGAGAAATTATGTTTTCTTAAAAATAATTGTTATTTGTGGATCGGGCCGAGCGCCTCGGTAGTAAATAGATGCATCTACGGTTCGCGCAGTTCGACCCTCCGGCAGTGCACAGTTTAAATATTTTGTTGGATCGGGTCCGACGACCTCGGCATAATTTGTGCATGATGATTTTTTGGCACCCTCCATGACTGATATTGCTTAAATGTCTTGAAATGTAAATTATTTAATGATAATACCAAATTTGGTATTTATATTTGTGAAAGAAGGACTCATATTTTTCCTATTTTTAAGCTTTCAGTATTATTCATGCAGATCCATGCTTAGTATAACATTTTAAGATATTATTGTTAGCCCTAGTGAGTGTCAAGTCAACCCCTCGTCACTACTTCTTTGAGGTTAGACTGGATACTTACTGGGTATATATTGTTATGTACTCATATTATGCTTCTGTACTTAATTGTACAGGATCTGAGGCCGGTGCATCTAGTTACCCATCCAGAACGCATACTTGATCTTAGTTCGAGACTTCACGGTGAGCTGCCCCTTCCCGAGCCGTTCAGCAGCATCCCGGAGTTTTCTTTTGCTTGTATCTGTCTATTCTATTTCAGGCAGTAGGATAGCCATCTTTTGTACATTCCACTAGCTGCCCATATACTTGTGACACTAGGTCTTGGCACACATGTAGACTTACGATTTTTGGGTTGTATTTCTATAGTTATGATATTCCTTAGTTTGTTTTCCGCATTTGGTTGCTTTAAGAAATTCGTTATTTATCAATTGTTTTAAATTTAAGGAAAGTTAGTTGTTGGAATCACTTAATAAAAATGGAAAATGACTAAGTTGTTCTCTGTTGGCTTGTCTAGCAACGGTGTTGGACGCCATCACGGCCTAGCGTGGAGTTGGGTCATGATAACATGGTATCAGAGCACTAGGTTCATGTAGGTCTCACAAGTTATGGGTAGACCTAATAGAGTCTTGTGGATAAGTACGGAGACGTCTGTACTTATCTTTGGGAGGCTATGGGGTGTTAGGAAACTACTCTTTATTCATCTTCTATCGTGCAGTTGATGGTATACTGAATTCTCTCTCTTATTCTCTCATAGATGGTGAGAATGCGCACAGCAGACGTTCCGGACCTGGGAGGAGCTACTCCCCTTGTTACTAGAGGCTGAGGTAGAGGCCGGGGGATGGCACCGGCCCGAGGTAGGGGAGAGGACGTCCTGGAGTTTCCCCAGTTGCACCACCAGCGGATCCAGCAGAGGATCCCATCATTGAGGAGCAGGGTGAGGTGCACGCAGTAGAGCCTGCCCCGGTAGATTTCATGACAGCATCGGGCTTTCAGGAGGTCATGGGTCGTATGCTGCGGTTCATGGATTCTATGACCCAAGCTGGTTTATTTCCAGCAGACCCAGCCACATCTCAGGCGGGAGGGGGAGCACAGACCCCTACTGCTCAGGCCCCTGGGCATGCAGCTGTAGTATATCAGACATTGGGTGCACTACCCGTGGGTGGAGCCCAGCCAGTTGCAGCAGATATACCTGAGCCTAGACTAGCTGCGGACGGCAGCCGTAGAAGCTATTGGATATGTGGACTAGATTACACCCTCCTGTATTCGGAGGCGAGCATCATGAGGATGCCCAGGACTTCATTGATAGCTGCAGGGACAGACTGAACAACATGAGGATATTGGAGTCTCATGGGGTAGATTTCACTACTTTCTAGTAGGAGGGCAGGGCCTATAGATGGTGGCAGTCTTATCTTCTTGGTAAACCAGCTGGTTCTCCTCCCATGACTTGGGGCCAGTTCACACGGCTTTTCTTGGATAGGTATATTCCACCCTCTAAGAGGAAAGAGTTGCTCTATCAATTTGAGGTGAGGTTTTCTGAGTTGTCCCCTCATGCACTTATGATATTTCCTACTGATGCATAGAGAGTGCAGAGGTTTTTTGCGGGGTTGCACTTTGGTATTAGGGCTAATATGGCCCGGGAGGTTGAGATGGGGACGCATTATCAACTGGTAGCGGAGATTGCTCCGAGGATTGAGGGCTACCGTCAGAGGGGTAGAGAGCAGATGCAATAGGACAAGAGGTCCTATTTCTCTAGAGAGTTTAGAGGTGCCTCGGCTAGGAGCAGAGGTCAGTTTAGGAGGGTTCAGCCTGGCAGGCCCCCATATTCAGCACCAACACCTCCTCGGGGTGCTCCAGTGCACCCCTATTTAAGCGCCATGCTAGAGAGTTCTTACCGCACACCACCCATCCAGGGTTCTTCCAGTGAGTACTTAAGCCACCAGGGTTCTTCCAGCTCCTATTTCAGTGCCATGCCAAAGAGTTCATACCGTTCACCAGCTATTCAAGCTTCTTCTAGTGGGTCTTTAGGCCATCAGGGCCAGACTTCATGGTAGCAGATCATCGTACTGAGGGGTTGTTTTAAGTGCGGAGATCTCAGTCACTAGAGGAGATACCTCCCCAAGTTTCGGGGCAAAGCAGTGCAGTAGGGCCAGCAACCCATGATTACAGCACCGGATGTCCAACTGCCCAGAGGCGGAGGGCAGGTTGGTAGGGGTCATCCTAGAGGTGGAGGCCAAGCATGGGGAGGTCAGCCAGCTACTGTTCATTCAGGCAGAGGCCGGCCAGCCAGCCGGCGCTCTAGCCAGATTTTATGCTTTTTCAGCTAGACCAGATGCATTGGCCTCAGATGTCATGATCACAAGTATTATATCCATCTGTAATAGGGATGCTTCAGTATTACTTGATCCAGGGACTACCTATTCGTATGTATCATCTTTGTTTGCTCATTTCCTAGATATTCCTCGTGAGTCCTTAGGTACTCTTATTTATGTGTCCACTCCTGTTGGCAATTTTGTGATTGTAGATCGAATCTATCGGTCATGTGTGGTCACATTCTATGGTTACGAGACCAGAGCAGGCCTTTTGTTGCTTGATATGACCGATTTTGTGTCATCCTAGGCATGGACTGGTTATCCCCATATCACTCCATTCTTGATTGCCATGTCAAAACTATTACTTTAGCGATGCCAGAGTTGTTGATATTAGAGTGTAAGGGTTCCTCCGTTAGTACAGCCAATCGGGTCATCTCTTTTCTGAAAGCTTGACATATGGTCGAGGAGGGTTGTTTGGCTTATCTGGCTTATGTTCGGGACACTACCGTAGAGTCTCCGACGATTGATTTTATGCCATTAGTCCGGGAGTTTGCCGATGTGTTTCCTTCTTACCTTCCAGGCATGCCACCCGATCGTGATATTCATTTTTGTATTAATTTGGCTCCAGATACCCAGCTTATATCTATCCCACTGTACCGTATGGCTCCAAAAGAGTTGAAGGAGTTGAAGGAGCAGTTTGAGGAGTTGTTAGCAAAGGGATTTGTGAGACTAAGTGTATTACCTTGGGGTGCACCCGTGTTATTGACGAGCTCTGGGCGTATATGATTTTTCTGCTCGTACTCTATCAAATTATAGTAAAGTTTAAGATATCATCCCACAGATATTGGAACCACCTAGGCTACAGATTTTTGTATTGTCTATGTCACTATTTGAGAGAATCAGATTGATAAAGAGAGAGTTGTTGAAAAAATAGTAAAATAAAAGCAATAAATATTGTAATAGTTTTATAAAAAAAGATAGAGGTTGGAATATTGTGAATCAACAAGATAAAACCATTATAATAAAGTCAAAAAATATTATTTATTTCTTTGTTTAATGAAATGATCGCTTATTTCTAATTCAACCAAATCACATACAAGTATCCAATTAATAACACCTCTTTTGATTAGTGTAGTTAATTGATTAGTAGTTTAACAGAGACCTTGATTAAAGAATGACCACTTATTTCTAAGACAATCACTCCATATAACAACAATACATAAATAGCATCGCTCGCGCTTAGTGTTATCAATTTATTGACACTTAGTGACATTAAATAATAATTGACTAATAACACCTCTTTCGATTAGTGTAGTTAACCAATTAAAGTAATGGCTTCAAACAAGAATTATCTTAGTTGAGTACACCAAATGAGAAAAAGCCTCTTTCGATTAGCCTTTGTTAAATCAATAAACTTGTTTAAATTTTTCTCTTCTCCCGAATAAGAAATAAAATAACAAGATAAAGATTTTGGTAAGTGAATATAATTATATCGATATAATCAATATCAAATACCTTGGTGTATAAAGATGATAAAGAGAAAATTTCAACATAAGATGATAATAAAATTAAGATAATTATTATAACACTTGTATAGCTTCATCTGGTATCCCAACCAAAGAAAATTACTCCATTATGGAGAAAAGATAAAGAATAAAAATGCTATCCTAGAATAAAAGAAATAACTTTTAAAACTAAAACAAGCCATATTAGAGTTGGTGTTCTATGAACACGAATCATTCTTTCTTCCACTGAAAAGTCATGCCTATTAATAGGAAATTACGTCCGTAAACTTCTAAGAGATGTCATCCTTGGATTGGGGATGACATCCCTAGCTCTTGATTCAATTTCTTGTACGTGCTTCTTTCCACATATGGCATCCTTAGAATTGAGGATGACATCCTTGGATTGGGGATGACATCCTTGGATTGGGGATGCCATCCTTGGCCTTTTTCCTGTATCTGCTTGAACACTCTTCTTTCTTCTCTTTTTCTTTTCTTTTCTTTTCTTTTCCTGCAACATATATTAATAATTTGAAGTCATATCTATAAATAAAGTATTTGTTTATTTAATATAATATATACCTAAAAACATATATAATATATACTTATCAGTTATTTGTGAAGAAGAAAGATGGGATTATGCGGATGTGCATTGATTACCGCCAGTTGAACAAAGTTACCATCAAGAACAAGTACCTGTTGTCGCATATTGATGATTTGTTTGACCAGTTGTTGGGTGCTAGGGTGTTCTCAAAAATCGACTTGAGGTCAGGGTACCATTAGCTGAAGATTCGGGACTCAGATGTTCCGAAGACCGCTTTCCGTACTAGGTATGGCCATTATGAGTTCTTGGTGATGTCCTTCGGCTTGACTAATGCCCCGGCAGCGTTAATGGATTTGATGAATAGGGTGTTCATGCCTTATATTGATTCCTTTGTTATTGTCTTCATTGATGATATCTTGATTTACTCACGTAGCCTAGAGGAGCATGAACAGCATTTGAGAGTGGTACTTCAGACATTGCGAGAACAAAAGTTGGTAAGCTAAGTTGTCCAAGTGTGAGTTTTGGCTAGAGTCAGTGGCATTCTTTGGGCATGTTGTATCATGCGAGGGTATTAAGGAGGATCCCAAGAAGATTGAGGCAGTTCAGAGTTAGCCTCGTCCCACTTCGGTGACTGAGATCAGGAGTTTCTTGGGGTTAGCAGGTTATTATCGCCAGTTTGTGCAGGGTTTTTCATCCATTGCAGCACCTCTAACTAGATTGACCTCGAAGGGTGCTCCATTCCGTTGGTCTAATGATTGTGAGGCAAGTTTTCAGAAGCTCAAGATAGCTTTGACTACAGCACCGATTCTAGTGTTGCATTCTAGTTCGGGGATATATAAGGTGTATTGCAACGCTTCACGCATTGTCTTGGGTTCTGTATTGATGCAGGAGGGGCGAGTTATTACATATGCTTCGCTTCAGTTGAAGATTTATGAGAAAAATTACCCTGTGCATGATTTAGAGTTAGCCGCGATTGTTAATGCTCTTAAGATATGGAGGCATTATCTGTATGGGGTGTCATGTGAGGTTTATACTAATCATCCCAGCTTACAGCATTTGTTCAAGCAAAGGGATCTCAATTTGAGGCAGCATAGGTGGCTTGAGTTACTGAAGGATTATGACATCACCATTCTTTATCACCCGGTCAAGGCAAATGTGGTCGTGGATGCCTTAAGCAGGAAGGTAGAGAGTATGGGTAGCTTGGCATTCATTTCAGTAGAGGAGAGGCCACTAGCTTTGGACATTCAGTCCTTGGCTAACAGACTTGTGAGGTTGGATATTTCAAAGCCCATCTGAGTTCTTACATGTGTTGTTGCCTAGTCTTCACTATTGGAGTAGATCAAGGCTCGACAGTTTGATTATCCGCACTTTGCAGTCCTTAGAGAGACGGTATTACATAGTGGTGCCGAGGAGGTTTCTATTGGCAATGATGGTATTTTGCGACTCCAGGGTCATCTATGTGTTCCTAATGTCTATTGCTTGAGGTAGAGGATTCTAGAGGAGGCACACAGTTCTCGGTATTCCATTCATCTAGGTGTTACGAAGATGTATCGTGACCTGAGGCAGCATTATTGGTGGCGACGGATGAAGAAAGATAGTTGAGTATGTGGCTAGGTGCCTAATTTGCCAGCAGGTTAAGTATGAGCATCCGAGACCAGGTGGCTTACTCCAGTAGATGACTATACCTGAGTGGAAATGGGAGTGCATCACTATAGACTTCGTAGTTGGATTGTCGCGGACCTTGTGGAAGTTCGATGCAGTTTAGGTCATTGTTGATAGGTTGACCAAGTCAGGACACTTCATTCCAGTTGCAACTGTTTATACTTCGGAGAGGTTGGCCCATATTTATATTCAGGAGATAGTTCAGTTACACGGTGTGCTTGTTTCCATCATATCAGATAGAGGCCCTCAGTTCACTTTGCATTTCTGAAGAGTCGTACAGAATGAGTTGGGGACCCGAGTAGAGCTCAGCACTGCGTTTCATCCTCAGACCGACGGGCAATCAGAGCGGACAATTCAGATCTTAGAGGACATGCTCAAAGCCTGTGTGCTTGACTTTAGGGGACAGTGGGATCAGTTCTTGCCTTTGGCCGAGTTTGCTTACAACAATAATTATTAGTCCAACATCGAGATGGCTCCATTTGAGGCTTTATATGGTCGGCGATGTCGTTCTCTCATCAGGTGGTTTGAGCCCGGCGAGGCTAAGTTATATGGTACTGATTTGGTAAAGGGCGCCTTGGAAAAGGTAAAGTTGATTCAGGAGTGACTTCGCACAGCACAGTCCAGATAGAAGAGTTACGTGGATCTGAAGGCACATGATGTATCATTTATAGTAAGCAAGAAGGTTCTCTTGAATGTCTCGCCAATTAAGGGGATTATGAGATTCGGAAAGAAAGGCAAGTTGAGCCCAAGGTTAATAGGTTCATTTGAGGTGTTGAGGCGAGTTGGGGAGGTTGCTTATGATCTTGCTTTACCTCCTAGACTATCAGGGGTTCATCCATTTTTTCATGTGTCTATGCTCCGGAGGTATCACCCGACTTGTCACATATGTTAGACTTCAGCACTATTCAGTTGGATGAGAGCTTGGGCTATGAGGAGGAGCCAGTTACCATTATTGCTAGACAGGATCGCCAGTTGAGATCTAAGAGGATTTCCGCGATGGAGGGGCCAACCAGTCGAGGAGGTGACCTGGGAGTCCGAGGAGGCAATGCGGAGCAGATATCCACATTTATTCAGCACTATAGGTATGAATCTAAACCCGTTCGAGAACGAACGTTTGTTTAAGAGGTAGAGAATGTAATGACCCGATCGGTCATTTTGCTTTCTAGAACCTCGTTCCACTAAATGAGACTTCCCGTACTTAATTTTACTGATTTATGACTTGCGAGGATGAGTAGTTCGGAATTTGGAAGAGTTTGGGTTATAATCGGAACACCCGGTTCCTTAAGGATGACTTAAAAGGCCAAGTTTGACTTCAGTCAACATTTTGAGTAAACGGTCTTGGAATCGAGATTTTATGGTTCCAATAGGTCCGTATGATGATTTCGGACTTGGGCGTATGTTTGGATCGGGTTTTGGATGACCCGGGAGCATTTCGCCGCCTAAAAGTGAAAGTTGGTTCTTGAAGGTTTCGAAAGTTCTTTAAATTTGGTTTGGAGTGGGCATGATGGTATCGGGGTCCAAACGGAATTCTGAGACCGGAAATAGTTCCGTAATGTCATTTAAGACTTGCACGTAAAATTTGGTGTCATTCCGAGTAGCATAAGTACGTTTCGGTGAATTGGAAGTAAATTGAAGAACTTGAAGTTCTTAAGTTTGATTCAATTGATTTTAGGTTGTGATTCTTAGTTTTAATTTTGTTTCGGGCATTCCGAGAGTTCGAGCGAGTCTGTTTTATGATTCCAAACTTGTTGGTATGTTCGGGAAAGGCCCCGGGAGGCCCGAGTGCCAATCGGACGAGGCTCGGACCAAGTTGAGAATTTGGAACAATAGCTGAATACACCAGATCTGCCATAACCGCACCTGCGCTTGGCCAGTCGCATGTGCAAGCCAAGCTGCACAGAAGCAGCCAAGGAGGGGCAGCCTAGTTTCACAGGTGCGGCCTTCCTTCTACAGAAGCGGGACCGCAAAAGCGGTACTCGTCTACAAGTGTGGCGCTAGCTGGCCCAGGCCATTTCTACAGAAGCGGACTCTTGTCCACAGAAGCGAGGGCGCAGATGCGGCCCTTTGACCGTATGTGCGAAAAAGCTAGAGGCAGTGAGGTTCATTTAATACAAGACTTAAACCATTTTTACACATTTTACTCACTCCTTGGGCGATTTTTGGAGCTTCTTGAGAGGGGTTTTTGTCACACCTCCTTTTTACCTACACCTCGTAAAGGGTATAAATACAAGGGAGTTTTTCCAATTAAAGGACAATCGAAACAGGATCGTTTATTTATTAAAAATTAGAGTCGCCACTTGGGATAATTTAGGGTGTCCCAAGTCACCGGTTTTAAAATCCCGAATCGAGGAAGTTGACTATTATTTATGGTCTGCGAACACAAAAATCCGGGTAAGAAATTTTGTTAACCCGGGAGAAGGTGTTAGGCACTCCCGAGTTCCGTGGTTCTAGCATAGTCGCTTTTGATTATACTTGGCTTGCGAAATTGTTTACTTTCTCATTTTGGAACCTATGTGCTTTCACCTCTTAACCGCTTTTAAATTTAAAAAAAAATCTTGAAACTGGTCACGCGTACGTGTATCCATTTTTTTGGCACGTCAAAAATCATGTCACACGAACGTGTCCACAATTAATAACGCTTTATTAAGAAAAGCCTGGCCAAAGTTGCGCGAACGCATACTCCGGTTTTTAACATGCTTATTTCATTATTATTATCCAAAATCATGGCAGGGTCACGTGAAATGTACACTCGAGCCCTTTTAATCTAATTGACATAGTTCAATTGATGAATAGCACCCAGTTTCTATACTGTGACAAAATCATGCTTAACTATAACCAATTTGAGTAAACATACGAGTAAATAGCTAAGTGAGCAAATTCAAAACTACAGAGAACAATTACATAATCAATGGGATCATATCACCAAACCAATAATTATTATCAAGCTTGAATAAAACAAATAGGAGATGAAAGAGTGAACCTCAATATAGGCGAAAAATTGATTGTTTCACTGTTTTGAACTCAAAATGTGACAAAGCTCAAACGGGAACCCAAATCGGCACCGAAAATCTAAAACCGGCGACGAACTCGAATCAACCTCGACTTAACTCCACTCCCATACTCGAAAAACCAAAAATCGGAACCAAATGAAAAACAGTAACATCTTCGTCGATAGAATCAAACTTAAGATGTAACTCCGGATCAAATATTTCCAATCAACTCTATCCTCGAAATCAAGCTTGACAGAATGAACCGGAGATTTTTTTTTTTTTTTGTATTCTTCTGATTGTATATAGAACTGTTTTGTTTCACATCCAAACTAGGACATTAAATTAGAGAAGTAATATCCAGAATTGAAGAACAAAGAAAAACAAAACCCGCTGAAATAGTGACCCCAAATCTCAACGGAAATGGGAACTCAAACGCGAACAGACATATGAACGCAACCTCAAGAGACCTTGTTTAGTTTCTGCCTCATATAATAACACAATCGCCAGAGAAAGAGGAGGAAAGAAACAAGGTTCCGTCGTCCGCCGGGTTCCTTGCCGGATCTGTCACTGGTGGCGTTGATGGTCTTCAAAAGAGATAGAAGGGGAAGGAGGTATAGAAGCAAAAGCTAGGTGCTGCAGCAACAGTCATGGCCTTGGCTGTTCAGGGATCTGTAGGTTTTGTTCCAACGATGAAGAAAAGCTAGGGTCGACAGACATGGCTGTTCTCTGTGCGCTCTTGGGTGTTCGGAAACAAGGATCCTGGGTTGGCTTCGTGTGTGCGCGTGTAGCTGATTGGAGGTTGCTGAATTCTTAGGGTTTTGTTTTGATGAGGAAGAAGACCATGAGGTGTGCTGAATGGTCTAGGGTTTTAGGCTGAGCTTCATGAAGAAGAAGCTCATGAAGTCTGGTCGTTTGGTTCTACTCGTCGCGTTCGGAACTCGTTACTCCGACGAGCTGGTGGAGCTCACTTTTCCCGGCGAGTTTCAGGCAGAGATGGGGTCGCTTGATGGCTAACGTTCAGGGCTCGTTGGCACTTTTCCGGCGTGCATGGGTTGTTCCAGGTTCGGGGCTGTTGGTGTATAGGGTGTTTGGAGATGGTTAACGCTGCAGAAGAAGGACAATGGCAATGGGTCGTTTGGAGAAGACAACGCTAAGGGGCGGTCCGTTTTGCGCACCTTCTGCGTATTTTGCTTTCAGCCCCCTTTTTTTCGTTTTTTCCTTTTTTTTCTTCTTTTTATATTGAAGATTGTAGTGTTTTTAGGTTAAGGGGAGTGGGCCTAGGAATTATGGGCTTGGAAATTATGGGCTAAGTCCAAAATTAGGCCTAAAAATGGGTTGCTCGAGCCCAAGTTCTATTCTTTCCGAGATTAAAAATACGGGCCCATTTATTAATTAATCCTACTATTCAAATAATTATTAAAATAAAACTAACCATTAAAACAAATCTATTTTTGGTATTTTCAAATATCATATTAAAATAAAAATACGATACTATTTTTGCATATATTTTTTAAAGATTTTTTAGATTAAAAATGACTACAAAACATTAATGAACCTATTTTTGTGATTTTTTTCTTGTAATAAAATAGAGTAAAAGAGTCAAAATTACTTAAAATATCTATATTATGCCAAAATTAAATATTTACGCGCTAAAATATGAAAATTTTTGGGGAGGGTCAAAAATCACATGTCTACAATTTTCACCTAGCTTTTGGAGGTAAGTAATTTCTACCAAATGTGAGTTAAATACTTAGATTATGGGTAGATTAACTTGTAAAAATTAGTGAAAATCAAGGGTTTAGAGAAAAACCTAGGTTTTTAATAAAAACGAGATTTGACCACGAAATTGATTATGAAACTTAGTGAAAATTCATATATTTATGTTCCTAGGGTTATGGGTAACAACTTTCTTCGAAAAAATTCCGAATCCGAGCATGTGGGCACGGGGTGAATTTTAGGAATCTTGCAATTTGGGTTGGGTAATCACTTCAATAGTGGAAATATGAACTTTTGAGCTTGATTGGTTTATGTAATGTTTGACTAGTTTCTAGTTGTTTGGCATCATGGTTTGAGCACATTCTTGAATTGGGAATTAGGCTTTGAGACGAGGTAAGTCTCCTTTCTAACCTTGTAAGAGGAAATTAACCTCATAGGTGAATTAAATAAACATTTGTACCTATTTGTGGGGGCTACGTACGCACGAGGTGACGAGAGTCCGTCGGTAGCTGCTATTATGCTATTGTCCGAGTAGTTTAGGACTCGTGTCATGCTATATTTGAAATATATTACTTGATAAGATAATCACTTAAGTCATGTTAGAAATTGATAAAAAAAATTGTATAAGATTAAATTCAGTTACTTGCAGATTTGAATGGGATAATTGACTGTAAATGAGAAATTTGTGTTTTCTTAAAAATAATTGTTATTTGTGGATCGGGCAGCGTGTCGGTAGTAAATAGATGCATCTATGGTTCGTGTCGTTCGACCCTCCAGCAGTGCACAATTGAATTATTTTGTTTGATCGGGACGTACGACCTCGGCATAATTTGCGCATGATGATTCTTTGGTATCCTCCATGACTGATATTGCTTAAATGTCTTGAAGTGTAAACTGTTTAATGATAATACCGAATTTGGCCTTTATATTTGTGAAAGAAGGGCTCATAGTTTTCCTGTTTTTAAGCTTTCAGTATTATTCATGCAAATCCATGCTTAGTATAACATTTTAATATATTATTGTTAGCCCTAGTGAGTGTCAAGTCGATCCCTCGTCACTACTTCTTCGAGGTTAGACTGGATACTTACTGGGTACATATTGTTATGTACTCATACTACGCTTTTGTACTTAATTGTACAGGATCTGAGGCTGGTGCATCTAGTTACCTGTCCGGCGTGCATACTTGATCTTGGTTCGAGATTTCACGGTGATCTGCCCCCTCCCGAGCCGTTCAGCAGCATGCCGGAGTTTTTCTTTTGCTTGTATCTGTCTATTCTGTTTCAGGCAGTAGGATAGCCATCTTTTGTACATTCTACTAGCTGCCCACATACTTGTGACACTAGTTCTTGGCACACATTAGTAGACTTGCAATTCTTGGGTTGTATTTCTACAGTTATGATATTCCTTAGTTTGTTTTCTACATTTGGTTGCTTTAAGAAATCCGTTATTTATCAATTATTTTAAATTTAAGGAAAGTTAGTTGTTGCAATCGCTTAATAAAAATGAGAAATTACTAAGTTGTTCACTGTTGGCTTGTCTGGCAACGGTGTTGGACGCCATCACAACCTAACGTGGAGTTGGGTCGTGACAGTTCTATTGATTCTTTGTGTGGGCTCCTTTTGTGGTGCCTACGACGAGTTACCAACTTCCAACCTTCATCATCATCAGGTTGATCGACTTCAACTTTGTTGTTCTTCGGTAGTTCTTCATCTTTACTTTCTTTAAAACCACATAATTCATTCGGACTGAATGAGTCAAAGGTTATAGATACTTGGTTTGTGCTTGCTTTCTCATCTTCAAACATGATCTTCTTTTCACGAGCCAAGTCCATAACTTTGTCCTTGAAGACAAAGCATTTCTCTAGAGGGTGGCTCACAAGTCGATGGTATTTGCAGTAATTTGGGTCATTCGTTTTACCAGCTTTATTTGGCCGTTTCATCTATGGAAGCTCAATGAGATTTAACTCGAGGAGTTCTTCAAAAAATTTCTAGCACATCAGAATCCAGAAATGGGTACTCCTTCTCTTGCATTTCTTTTAGAGTCAACTTCCCACTTGTTTATCTTGAAAAGAAATGGATTTCGTACTCTGCTTCTTGCTCACCTTCATTGTGAACTTCACAGGTGATGTGTTGACATTCATAGCTTCTTTGTTTTCATACGTGGTTACAAACTTGCTCCATTTCCTGACTTCTTGCTTGTCGTTCCCTTTTCGAGGCTCATAGATAGGCAGCCTTTCGTTTCCCGCGGATGTCATGGGCACGAGTCGCAAGTTCTTCAAATGTGATAGGCTTGATACCTTGCAAGATGTAGCGGAGTCCCCAATACATTCCTTGGATGCACATCTATATGCGAGAAGCTTCACTAAGCCTCTCTTTGCAGTTGAGGCTTGTATTTCTCTAACGATTGATAAAGTCGATAACTCGGTCACCCTTTCGTTGATAGGTATTTGTAAGTTCTATCATACTCACAATACGTCTCGTACTTTAAAAGCAATTGAGTAACTCTTGCTCTAGTTGATCCCAGTTACTAATAGATCTAGCCTTGAGGTCTGTGTACCAGTCAAAAGCACTTTCTTTTAGCAAGCGGACAAACTGCTTGACGAGGTAATCTCCATAAGTCCCAGCATTGTTGCACGTCTAAGTGCGCCACATGTTGTTTTGGATTACCTTTACCATCAAACTATTGAAACTTTGGAGGTTGATAGCCAATAGGCATCTTCAACATATCGACCCTTGCAGTGTAAGGCTTTGCATATGTAAATGAGGACTTGGCAACAACTTCATACTTGTTCTTAATGGTTCGTTCAATGAACTCCTTTAGTTGATCGATTGGAATCATCTCTTTATATGAGACAGGGATAGCCTTAGCGGATACTACTTGTCTTAGGGGAGAATCACTCTTTGGAACTTCTGGGAGCTTGCCAGGTGCGTGGGTAGATTCTTCTTCCATCAAGATTCCCACCCTATCTATTAGCTTGTCGATTCTAGCATCTTGATTTTGCATGCACTTGGTCAAGCCAGCAATTGCTTCCGTCAAGTTAGCCCATTGCTCCTCCACAAATGAAGTGTTTGTCACCATGGTTTGCATGATTGTCGTGGACGATAGAGAGTAGCATGGATTGTCACACAGATTGATCCTTAATTGGCTCATGCCATGTGGTGTAAGTGGGGAGGATCCATCACTTGAAGCATCATGATCTTCCTTCACAACAGAGTACTTGGATCCAACGAGGTCAAGCAGAGCAAGAGTTTTCTTTATATTTTCAGCAACATTGATTCCTCCTTCGGGTGCGTTTGTGGAAGATCTTGCTCCTTTTGAGGATAAAGATCCGAAAACGGAGGTTGACGCAGACGGCACTTGGGGTGCTTGTTGTCCTAACGAGCTTACTTTGCTCCTCGTAACTGGTCCAAAGCTTCCAAATGTAATATCGAGGATGCTTTCCACATCAGCATAGAACCTGAAATTAGCAGCCTTCGTGGAAGTTGAACTGGAGTTGATTTTCTTTGAAGCCATTTCAATGTTCTTAAACTTTGGTGATTGAAAAATTGAGATGAGAGGTATAGATTGTCCCATTAGGCGTGCCAGAATTTATAGACAATAAATTTGCGTCAAGAAAATAATCTAGATCGGAAAATATTGCGACAATCGTAGTATTGATTTCAAATAATATGAGTATACAATCTCTATGGACCCTCTGATTCTCTTTCCAACAGTAAAAAAATTCAAGAGCCTTTGAGCTTAATCTTGATTTGTTCTTCGTTCTTGAGCTTGAACTTGATTTGTTCTTCGTTCTTGAACTTGAACTTGGTTGCTTGAACTTGGACTTGGTTGCTTGAAGCTTGAAACTTGTGGAGCAATTTGCAATGTTTGATCCACGAGCTCTTTCTTGCATCTTATTATCACTTCTGGTGTCTTTCTGAGTTACGAAGACTCCTATTTATAGTCGTGGGAGGGAAGAGTTATGATAAGAACAAACTCTTTCCGACCAATCAAATTGAAGTGTAACAAGGCCATATTTGATTGGCCAGAACATGTCACTTGCACGCGTGGCGCGATTTCATTAGTCTTTTAATGTGACTTAGCATGCCTTGTCATTTTGACACGTAGCATGATCCTATTGGCTCTTCCGCTTGACTTGACATGTCACATCATATGACACGTGGCACCAAACTGGGCCTCTAGAAAGATGACATCTTGGGCTTAATAAAGTGGGCTCATTACTTTAGCCCAATTAAATGGGCTAGCCTAATGGATTAAGACTTATATATATAGACTTGTATAATTAATTCAATTATATTAGCCCATAATATTTATTTGGACCAATATATCTTGAATTTAAAATATAGTCCAAATTATTTTATGGATTTAATTTTAATAAAATTTATATGCCTACACCTATATCAATAAATATAAAATTGTAAAAGTTCATATCTATTGTTAAATTATTCATGATATGACATGTTATTATTAAGTGTCATTTTGAAGGTAGTTTTAGATTTGATTTGAGTTAAAGTATAGTAATTGTGGATATTGACTATTGAGATAATTGATATCCAATTATAATATTTATTAGAATGTGAAAATCTATATTTTAAGAATAAGGAAATCGAAGGAGTTCTGACCAACATTCTGGACATTAGTTATAGTTTCCTATTTAGTCTTTCTTCATTTTTATTTTTTATCTTTACTAAGATAATTAAGTTATGTATAATTAACTGGTTATCAGGGGCGGCCCGACGAGCTTTGTGGTCTAAAGCCAAACTATATGGGGGCCTTAACTTTTTTTAAAAAAAATATTTATTTATCTGAAATCTATTTTTCTAGCGTTTCTTAGATACAAAGTTATTAATAATTTTCTTATAGTCAATAACTCCTAATAAGTCTTTCTTAGTTGACAATATAGCTAATCCATTTAACCTTTCTTGAAACATTGTTGATCTTAGATAAGATTTTATCAATTTTAATTTTGAAAACTTCTTTCCGCTGAAGCGACGGTAACATGAGTTATTAACATTATTCCATAAGCAATACAGGCATAGGAAAAAGAATCAAATCTTTTTATTTGACCGAGTGTATCAGTTAAACTGTTACCTTCTAATTGTACTATTTTTCTTAATACTTTTAATTCCGAAAATAAGTCTAAACCATCAATATCGAACTGATTATTATGTTTTAAGGAACATTCAAGATTAAGACAATATTTTTTCAAATTTTTATTATCTAGTGATCTTAATTGTTATCGCTAAATAGAAAACTAAAAATATTTTCATATGCTTCAAATTGTTCAAATATATTTTAAAGTGAAAAAATAGCCTTGTCTACTATGTATAAAGTAATCAACTCCAAAGGACTCTTTGAAGATTTGAGATTTCATTATCAACATTCTCATCAAATTGTTACTTCCTATATATTACACTTTCTTATAAAATTCAGGTTCGATATTCATTTCAATTACAATTTTCTTGGCAGAAATCATAGCAATTGCGCATATCTTTCTTCTTTATACTTGTTAAAGAAAGAAATCAAACTTTTTCACTTCACATAACTTGTTTTTAAACTTGTGCATAGTTTATTAGATTTAACAAAAAATGAAGCCCCACAAATGTGGGGCCTAAAGCAATTGCTTGCTCTATAGAAGGCCATCCCTGCTGGTTATGGTTCTACGCCAAAGGTAATTCAAACATAAAACAAGTAAAAACTATGTTTACCTATTCTCTGTGAATTTTTTCATTTTTTATACGGCTTGTCTTTTGCAAAATTGTTATTGTTAAGTAACTCAAATATGGAATAAGGACTTTCTATATGGTTCGATAAATATAATTAAACAATCATTTATAAAAGAAAAATATTAAAAGTGTGAATTCCTAAAATGATGGATGTTTATCCTATTTAGCTAAATGAAAAAATCTTCAAGATTAAATGACAAATAAAATTAAATAATAAAGTTTTAAATTAATTGTAGTTGTAATTTTATGTATGATTTATTCACTTAGGACAGGTAAAACGTGGGAAAACATAACATGTTGAAAGTTAGTGCTTTATAATATCTTGATAGGTTGTGCATATATAAATTAGAGTTTTAATTCCATTAATAAATATTTTATAAATTTTGATTTAAATAAAAATCTTTTAGAGTTTTGCTATACAATCTAACTTTATTTTCTAATATTTTTTGTAGTAGGTGCATTGAGTATATATTCATAAAGTTCTCACTATCTTTTATTTATTGTAAAATAAATTTTTGTTTTTATTGCTTAATCAAATTACTCAATTGAGCAAACTAATTTTATTGTAAACTTTTTATCCTAACATTAATTAAGATCAAACGTAACATCTTCTATTTCAATGCAAATTCAGTGCTATCATTACTGTTATAGGAAACCACTCATATATGCTAGAGTACAAGAAAAATAAAGTTTTTTAAAAAAATAATTATAATATCCAATTCAAAATTTTAAAAGCCATTTTCTTGCTTTTGACTTTTTAAATTAATTTAAGATCTTCCAATTCAATAAAAACATAATACTCAGTTATGAGGAAGTACTCATATATTTGCGCTGGAATACAATGAGTAACGTTTCCAGATAAGGAAATAAAGTTCTTTCTTAGTTAATCAAAAGTGTCGAAATTTTCAAAAGAAAAAGTATAAGTGGTAAATTCATACTTTAACTCAACGCCCTAAATATTAGTTCCTTTAAATTTTAGAATAATTTTAGTACCTAATCAAAGCCTCTTCTGATTTTTTAAAGGAAATTTTACCTCCTATAGCAAAAGTTGATACCTTATTTATTATAAATAAATATCCTTTTAAAAAATTATCTATTATCCTTTTAATTTTTATAGCAAAATATCTATTTGTGGTCACTTCCTACCTTTAAGCCATTAAATACATTGTGTATTATTTTTCTCTTCCCTCTCTCCTCCTTTCTCTTTCCTCTTTCTTCTCTTTTTCCCCCGGTTTTTTCCTCCCCTGCTTTTAGGAACCCTGGCAGGGGTTGTGTTCCGCCAACAACAGATCCGGCCGGCGACCACTTTCCCCCTTCCTTGTTGTGTCACCCCTAACCCACTCCTTCGGCCTCCGATTTCTTTCACACAGTTGTGTTACACATTCTAAATTTTTCTTAGATTTTGCATTGATTGTTCATGTTTGCCTTGTGCGATCTGAAGAAGTTCTGTCTCTAGTTTCCGTTTGATCCTTTAAATTGGTGCTTCTTCAACAATTGTCTTCATTTAACCGGCGGGGACGCCCCACAAGGCGGCGTCCTGGATATCGGTGAATTGGGGAGGGAGTTTGGGGCTGAGGAACTTGAAGAGTCTGTTACCTTTTTTTCATTGTATTTCAATGTATCTCGTTGTATTTCATGTATTCACTGTCTTTTTTTCATTGTATTTCAATGTATCTCGCTATATTCCATGTATTTCATTATATTCACTGTCTCGTTATATTCCATGAATGTATTCATATGTTTTTTAATTAATATAATTTGTATTCAGATGTATATATGTGTTCAAATGTATCTGCAGTATGTATTCATATATTTTTGCACTATAGATGACCTACTATATTTCATGTATTCAATGTATTTTTATGTATTTAACTGTATTCAATGTAATTATATAATTTCAATATATAAATCTATTTGTAAAGATGCCACTAAAAAATATTTTAGTAAAGATACCACTAAAAGAAAGGATGGATTGAATCTCTGAAGATTGCTCTGTTTTTGGAATATTTTTCGGTTGAGAATCTTTTCTATAACTGAAAATACAAATGTTGTGTGTTATAATTGAGTTTGTTGAGTTATATTAGGAATCTATCGCGTTATTGATTCGCTTATCATTTTAAACAGCTGAAGACCTTTTTTTTCGCAAATTCCATTATTGTATTCATGAATACAGCTCGCGAATATAGTCGAATATATTCTCTGGTTAGCTGGACTCCCCTGTTTTCTGCCTAGTTTTGCTACTTTATTCATGGATACAGTAGCAAAAATACATCGAATATAGTCTATAACAACTGAAAACATAGTTATATGAAGTAATTTAGTAAATGGTAGCTATAGCAAGCTAATAATTACTAAAACATAGTGGTTTCTGAAAAATTCTCTTTTTTAAACTTTTTTTTAAAGTGCTAAATATTAGGACTTCTTACATAGTTCAAATAAGTAAAGATTTGATAACCAAAATTATAGAATTTTAGAATCCTAAATATTAGGAAACTTATAAATTATAATTTTGTCTTATGTAAAACTCTATGTTTAAAGGGTAAAAAGGCGAACAATATTTCACTAAGGGTATTCGTGCTTTTAATATAGAGTGTGTGTGTATGTGTATAAATATATAAGGTAAACGATATTTCACTAAGAGCATTCGTGCTTTTAATATAGAGTGTGTGTGTGTGTGTGTGTGTATTTGAGATCATTAACTGCAAATGGAAACATCCAAACCAATTCATCAACAAAAAGAAAATGAAAACGTCCAAATCAGAAACTAGTACGGCGTGACCCCCAAAAGGAATAGAAAGTCTCAAAACTCCATTGTTGGACCTTAAAAAGTGTTGAAGAAGATAAATGGATCTTTTTGATTTGGTGCTATTCGACTAAATTGATGATTGGGTATTGTTTGTGTTGGTATTTTGATGCTTTGTTTCAAATTTGAGATAATTTAGAGCAGATTTGGAATGCTTTGATCGAAATTGAAGTTGCAAATTTGAAGAACACTTTGTTAAAACAACCCAAAAAAAGTATGCCAATCCGGTAGATTTAGATGAACAACTTAACAGTTAGGTAGACAAAATATAACATCAATTCTATCGACCCAGTAGAGAAATTCCTAAAGAGCAGAAGTATGACAATCTGGTAGACTTCAATGAACAACTTAATAGATATGTAGAGTAATAATAATATCTACTCTATCAGATTGATAGAGAAATCCCGAAAAGCAAAAGTATGACAATCCAGTAGACCTCGATGAACAATTTAATCCGATAGAGAAACCCATGAAGAACTTGTGCGGATCCAAAGTTATTTTCTAAATACCACAAATTCTGAGGATATTCCCCTAAAACCACCCCGAAAAAGTCTCTTTTGCGTCAATCACCCCATCCAAATCAAACCACAAATGGGCTTCACTACCCCCTCTTTTGGTTCTTTTGGTTCTTTTCAGTTAAAATTGGGGCATTTGCATCTATACCCACTTTTTGGGTCACGTTTTAACTTGTGTCTGCTTTGCAAAAAAAATTGCAAGCACACCCACTTTTTTGCGTAACTTCAGCATACGGGGCAGAAGTAGCAAAGGCAATCACGCAAAACTTTAGCATTCTAGTAGACGGGTCTGAAGTAGCAAGTGTGTTGAACCAAGTGTGCTGAAGTTTTTGTTTGTAATTGTTGAACTTAAGCATAGTAGCTAAAGTTTTGTTCTCTATTTGTTGAAGTTTTTGTTTGTAATTGCACTAAATAAGCTGAAGTTTTTTTGTCCTAGATTCATTAGTTTTGTCATTAAGCTTTTTCAAAAATATCAGCAAAAGATGCTGAAATTATTTAGTTCATTTATAAAAACTTCAGCACTTTTTTTTGTTCTGAATAAGCTTTTTCAAAAACTTCAGCAGAAGATGCTGAAGGTATTTAGTTCGTTTGTAAAAACTTCAGCACTAAAAGCTGAAGTTTTTTTGTCATGGATTCATTAGTTTTGTCACGAAACTTTTTCAAAAACTTCAACAGAAGATGCTGAAGTTATTTAGTTCATTTGTAAAAACTTCATCATTATATAAGCTGAAGTTTTTGAAAAAGCTTTCTAACATACTAGATAAATAGTCAGATTGCCAACAGTATCTAAATCATAAATTTTGGAAACAATAAACGTGAAAAGAACAGAATTATCATTGTCTACCAACTTACGTACGTGGAAATATTCACAAATTATTGTCTACTAACTTACGTAATTATTTATAATTTATTTTTAAATAATCTGATAAACATATTTATGGCAATCATCCCATGAACTGAAGTTTTATAGCAGCACCAACAGCAGCAGAAGAAAGAAGAAGAAGAAGAGTGGGAACGAAGGAGGAGGAGAAAGGGGGTTAAAGTTGTTTAAAAAGTGGGTACAAGTTAAAACTTTTTTTTAAAAATAGGTATAGGTTAAATGGGAACGACCGAATAGGGCGCCCCGTACAATTTTTACGTTTAAGAGGTTTCAAGGGGAAAGGCTTAGGCAGTCCGGTCGCCCCATGCAATTTTTTCGTTTAAGAGGTTTCAAGGGGAAAGGCTTAGGCAATATGGTGTATGCAGAGTGTGTGCACGCGCGCTTGTATACATACAGCCGGAACAAGCTTACTACAAAATTAACAAATATGTACAAATTTACATGTATGTGCGTATCACAGAAAATTAACTATACACCAACTGGTACCAACACATTCAAATGCCTGTCATACAAAAATTGAATTGAAATAGAGAACTTCATGCACTTCATAGAAAGATCAAGCAAAAGCAACTATCCGCATGCTGCCAATATAAACATTTGACATCATTTCGAACTTCATTGTGAATTCTAGAAGCAAAAGATTAATGCCTCATTTAATGGGATAATTACTTACAGCCATATCCTTCCTCTGTTTTCCAAATAAGGTGCTCTCCTTAAATACAAATAATAGCTGCTCCATAGCCCAAACTCAAATTTGTGATTTACTTTCAAGAGACGTATTATATTATTTCGGACAATTGCTCCTTCAGGATCAGGCACTACGCTAAGGTTAAGTGGGTCAACCAAAAACAAAGAAGCTAAAAGAAGAGGAAACACTGATAAAATCTGTACAATGATCAGCGTAGCAAAATTCCCTGCACCCCTTACCGGCACGAGCCCTACCGTTGCAATGAACTGGAAAAACCTGCTCCCCGGAACACTAGTGGGCAAAGAGAAGCTAAAAACTATGTACCAAAACTGCCTTGACTATGATGACGTATAATTGGAGAATGCATCATGACTAAGGCAGAAACAAAAATTCTTCTACCAAGACTGCCCCAGCCACCTACGTTGAATATCCTTGCAAAATGTTATTAACAATGACGGATGCCATACCATCGTCATTTTGCAAACTTAGCGCATCCCAAGGGTAGATGATGACTTAGGCTGGACATGCCATTAGCACGGATCAGGTAACTTGATTCTGGCAATCATATATTCAGAGACAAGCTAACCATCAACGTTTGTGCTCTCAGCAGCAGCTTTGATTGCCTCAGCAGTCATGAGAGCAACAACAGCTTTATGGATGGCTAGATCAGCTCTGTAGAGTAACCTCTGGGCCCTCTCCCTCTTAAGTTTAGCCATGTTAAGAGCATGCTGTGCTGCTCCAGAGGCATCATGCAACCTGAATTCATGAAGATCTGAACTGTCAAATTGCTCAATTGCAAGCCCACGAGATCCTTCAGGTTGATGCTTTTGACTAGGCCACTCAGGTAAGCCCATATTCCACCTATGAACCCCATTACGCTTCACAACAGTTCTCTGATCATATGAAGCCACCATCTGTCTATTACTAAGAGAGTGAAATGACCCGATCTTCTTTGGTTTGTTCCTATAAAACTTTGGCTGATGATTCCAATCTGACACATCTGAGTTCAAGGAAAAAAACCCAGAAGCCTCTCGTGGAGAAAAAACTCGGGGTGACGGATGAAGCATAGGGGAACCATCTGAATATTCATGGGTCTGATACACAACCATCTCATCTCCATGTGCATATCCATTTAATCTTCTCCCTGTGAAGGAAAAAAACATTCTTTTATAAAATCACTATAAAGTAGTTACGCAAGATAAGAAAAAAAGAAAAATAATATTTTTAAAACAAACAGGCATGGATGTTTGCATAGTAGTAAGAAATGTACCAAAGGGATGAAGACCATCTTGATCCCTTGGGACAGCATGACTGTGTCCTGAAACTGAGATTTTTCTATGTGAGCGTTGTTTTGAGCCCTTGTTAGGAACCTCCAGACCTCGAGGCTTCAAACAAAATGCAGACATAGGTGGTTTCTCCACGGAAGCTGCTTTCTCCTGGCCTACAATGGCAAAGCCAAGATTAGCATTTGACATTGCTTGCTCCCAGTCCTTCAGTTGCTGCTGATACCTCTCCCAAAGGGGGGGCTGAAGGAAAAAGAAAAAGAATCAGTAAATTGTCTCAGAAAGATCAATCCCATCAAATAGTATTGCAAGCAATACAAATGAAAACTTAAGCATGAAGGAATTTAATAAATATGACCACGAGAAAGATAAGACACGTGAAAGGGTATCAGTCTGATATAGACAGTTTAGCAAGGTAGCGAACATACCAATAAACATGGCATTCACCCAAGTGAGCAATCAAAGGAGTACTTTTTTATCAGTTAAAGTCAGCAAAGAGTCGCCGGGGCAATAAAAAAGCAAGTAAAGACAACAGCACAATTCTTTAACAATTCCTTTATAAAACTGGGACACACACATACAGTTTGAAAGCGACAAACGGGCATAGCATCTCATCTCTCCAATCATCAAAATGTGCCATGTCTCAAATTGGAACATCTTTAAAGATTGAATTTAATGAAGGCATTTCTTAATCGCACATCAGGTAGAGCATATGTTGGCTCTTGCCTTCACAACAGAGTGGGCAAGTTGTTTACTCACAAGAAGCATCTTTCAAAGCAAACTCATAAGGGCCCATCAGCAAGCACCACCAATGTAGCTGATGCAGTGAAAGGTCATAACAAAGATCAAGACACATCAGCGCAGACATCCCTTGTCAAATATAAATAATCTAAACTGAAGGGAGGACTGATCAAATTGAAAAATCTCAATTGAAGGAAGGAAAGTTACGAGATATTCAATGGGGTGAAAAACTAGGATATGGTTGATTCACTACAATATTCAAAACCCACCACTGTCATGAGTCATGACCAACTTCAAACTTAGTCTGATTGATTGCTTCCTCTTAACCTTACAATTATAAACTCTAGAACTACTGATTGTATATAGTTTCTAAGTGCCTATATTTTTAGTTTTACCTCTTTTTTCCTTCACATGCTATAACAGCTTTCTTGGATGATATACCAAATGCTGATATCATCTCTTTTGAAAAGAAAAAAAGGCACCAACAACAATTTCGCCTCAAACTCAATCCCAAGCTAAGTTGGAGTTTGCTCCATGAATCTTCACTATCCATATTACTCCATCTCTAAAACACAAGCATTCAACCAATTTTATTTACACCTAAAGAAAGGTTGATCTTGGTTAATTTATAAAAGCAAACTAACTTTATAATTGAGCCTTCTTACTAACTATTCTGAAGTTATGAGATTTGGTGAAAACCCACAGGATCCAATGAAATTTTCTGCGATCAAAATAGTTCCCCAAAAAGACTTTTCGATCCACAAAGGGAATTGAGACAAAAGACCCTCCCAATCTTCTTTCCAATAGTCATGGAAGGTTTTCATTTGATGTTAAGAGCTCCAGATCCTAGCTGGTAGCAAGGGTTTAAAATTGATACCAGAGAGGAAGTTGAGGTTTCCCACATATGGTATGCCGATGATACACTGTAAGTAGATAAAGTATTTTAAAATGATTATGTAGCTTTTGAAGCAATCTCTGGTTACCCATCATGATTTCAGTTAATGCAAACCATTGCATAAATGAATAGGGCAGATTTTGGGTTACAGCGGTGGAGAAATTCCCGATAATTTGTTGGGATTACCATTGCGAGCAAAACAAAAGGATTCTGGTGTTTGGAAGACAGTATCCGGAAAATGTAAATGAAAATTGGATCCTTAGAAAAGACAGTAGTACCTTCGGTGGAAACTAACACACTAGTAAACAGGGTCTTGCATAAAACCCCTACTTGTTCGATGTCATAGATTCCGATTCCAGGCATAGTGGTGAAGAAGCCAAATACAATCAGAAATGATTTTTTATGGGTTTTAGGATAAGGAAAAGGAAGGAGTTCACCTGATGAAATAGGACAGGAATCAGGGAGAAAAGGAAGGGGCATGGGAGTGAAAAAACTGAAACTTCAAAACAAAAGCCCGATGCTGAAATGGTATTGGAGGTATAATGAAGAAAAAAAATGAATTATAGAAGCAACTTCTCATAACTTAATACGGGAAAGATAATGTAAGAAGTAAAAACCAATGACAGCCCCTCATGGCATTGCAGTGCAGACATAATAAATTTGTTAGAAGAATCCAAAACTAAAGGTGGGGAAAGAGCAGAAGATCAGGTTTTGGCTTGTCAAAGGCTGGAGGAGATGGGTTTAAAAGATTTAATTCCACAATGTGTGTCTGGTTACTGATAAAACTGCAATGTTGCAGACTGCCTTAACACTACAGGATGGACTCTACAAAAGAAATTCCTTTAATTGGTAAATTGAAAGGGCAAATATATTGTTTAATAAATTGGAGACTTTTTCTTGTGACAAGTTCAATATATTGGAGACTGCTGTGCTGGATGCAAATTCTACATCCTGGACAAGCAGTAAAACTGGATTCTTTATGGGTAAGTCATGTTATCAGATCCTCGTTAAGCAAGGAAGGACGTAGAAGAACTTGGCCTTGGAAGATGATACAGAAAACCAATTTCCCTCCTGATTTTACTAAGAAATAGGATATAAACAGCAGGTGGCATGTCCGTGAACAAGATACAGAGGCAATTAAGCATCATCTTCTATACTGAAGACAAAATTGTTGATATGGACAATGTTTCTTAACTATATGGAGGTCAATCGGTGATACCAGGTGAAGCAAAGCAGGCTCCAATAAGGTGGCACTTGGCAGGCAGGCCAGGCACAGAAAATCTGGAAAAAAACACAGAAACCATACTGGAAGACCATTCCATCGTGTTTTTCAGACAATATGAACAGAAAGACTGAAAACTTTTCTGATAGACAAAAGGTAAATACCTCACATGTAAAATTTTATGCTTTTGGTATAGGGAAAACATTGTTGTTGATAGAGAGGACATTTTGCACTTGATAGATTTTTTCTTTTGGGATAAGCGGAATCGATAGACTACTTACACCCAATGTTATCAAAGGCGAAAAGCACAAAAAAGCTCTAAGGTTTGTCTGCCATTTTTTAAGCGCAAAGTGAAAATAAAAAGTGGGCGTTAATGAAGAAAGGCGCAAATGGAGAAAAACTACAAATATGTATGCGTAGTCCAAGACTAATATCTATAAGCATGAATACCAAATATATGGAAATAGAAATTGAGGAAAATTTACGATAAAGTGAAATCTCAATTGTTTAGTGTCGCCTCTTCACAATTACGCTCATTGGCAAGGAATAGTATGCCTTAGAGCCTTGACGACAACAATGAAGCGCCCGCTAAGCGGGGCAAAGCGCTCAACATGTTTTGAGCCTTGCTTCAGGGCTGAAGCACGCTTTAAGTGCGCTTTGATAACACTGCTTACACCTATGAAGCAGACAAGCCCAGTGTATTAGATAGTACCTTCTTGGTGCTTCCTTAATAAAATTACCTTACTTTATTAGAAGAAAAAAGAAAGATCGAATTGGCGAATGCAGATTGTAGAGGGCATGATTTTTTGTCCTTTAAATTAATTGGTCAGAGTACAATAACACTGACGTCATGATGAGTCATGTGCAATTCAAGGTCTATCCTATAAACAAATGGACATCAACCACAGTACATCCAAGAGGACTCAAATTATTGGGCATAATATGATGCCCACTTACGATAGCTCGATATGTTTACAACCCTTAAATAAGTGTAGAATATATTTCTCCACAGAGGCTTGAGCACCATCAGCGCAAGTGGACCATCTTGCCGAACAAACAAAAGGCATCACAATTTTAATAATTTGGTGCAGACCAAATAAATAAAGAAAGTTGTTATCTCATAAGCAAGTTTGTCCCCTTCCTCCATTTACAGCCAAAAACGCTACCAAAATTGGTCAAATCTCATAAGTAATAGATCCCAAGACCAAAGATAGGGACTCTAACCCCCTAAAAGCTTGTATAAATATAAGCATGTTTAAATTTATAACAAGACTGCCACTCAAATTATTTGTATAAAAGTTTAGCAAATATCAGCAGCTAATCACAGCTAAAAGGTGTAGTAACACAGGATCAGATGCCGGCAATTGATGTTGCCAATATCAATTTAATCATACCTGGAGATGGCGTATTAATGCCATGCCCTTTTTCTGACGCTTAATCCCCCAATGGTCATAAACAGATCTAACGACTTCCATGGACCCTACATCAACCATCAGCTCTTCCAGCTCATCGGGTGTAAAGTGATCACGTTGACGGGCATATGCAACTTTCTCAAACATGTCCATCGTCTTCTCAAACAATTCATCAGATATCTCTTCACATTTACTCTCACCGGAGCAAGAGAAATTATTCTTGGACAACCACTGCTCGTCCTCACTGTCCATGTCATATAATATATGTGACGGATCCATGGCCATGTCAACATCACTTTCAACCTGTCGATAGTACTTTGGTGAAGAGCGAATGAAGGAGACTTCTGATGCATAATCTTCAATTTCTTCTATCAAACGAACACCAGGAATAGGAATGTTTTTAACTGAGGCAGCACGTATATTCCTGTTATAACACTCTTCATGCATCTCCTTGAACAACATCCACTGGCTTCTGTCAGGAAACTCCAGGACCCAATCCTTTCCCCCTTTCCACATCATGGCATGTGTAAAGCGATTGGTAGAGCCAGGCTGCAAAATGTTATGAACTTTATATGAATACTTGGTAACCCCAGAAAATTTGACAGCAATTCTCCATTCATTGTGACCCGCAATTTCCAGGACCACCCGTGCTCCAAATTCTCTCCACCCTTTGTCCGGAACAGTGACCAACACATTTGCATCACAAGATAGTAACTCAATATTTCTCTGTGAGCCACTACAATTATCTGCATTCTTCTTGTCACTAGCTCTTCTGATTCTTTTGTAAGGAAGAGTTCGTGGGCTGTGATTTCTGTGCATTGAACCCAAAGCATAAGATCCGTATGGCAATGTGTACTGCACCTGCGTTCGAGGTTTCTTTGGCCCATTGCCAAATCCACCACGTGTAAAATTTGTCTTCCCATCAACCAACACAGGTGAAATTTCTCCAAAAGGGGAAGAACTCGAGCTGTTTCTGTTACGACACAGCAATCCTCTAGGACCAGAAGGGTTGGGGCTCTGGACCATGCGATCACTCATACCAGCAATAATGGGACATTGGACCACATTACTAGTAACAGTTAGGTTTGGGCTAGAAATCATGCCATCACTTTTATTCAGAGTCAAATGAGATGCCTCGCCCAAGATAATTCCTTTTCCTTCCGATAGTCCCTCTACTTGGTCAAATGATGGAATTACAACACTCATCCCCACCAATCCAGAATGGCACCGAGCACTGGGCAAGCTGTGAGATATATTGTTAGACTGCCTTCTCCCTGGAGATGCAACAAACTGGTCTAATCCTTGACCAACAGATTCCGATTTGTGTGACACAACAATCACATCAGACGTGCCCAATTCAGAATGTTTGGCAATGAAAGAGCTCGGGGTAATATCTAATTGACAATTTTGAGATGACTTCAATGAAACACGTTCACTCAGCTGTTGTTTACACGCTAAACTCCCCAGTTTCCGTTCAGCTAATGATGACCCTCCAGTAACTCCAGTAGATGAAGCTACAATATTCTCAGCGGTATCAGAGCACTCCACCCTACTGCCGTCATCTTTAACTGGCTGGCAAGCATTTATAGAATCATAATCCTGAAGGCTAACACAAGCAAAGTTGCGCTCCATGAGTAACCTGAGATGTAGGCATATGAAGAAAGTGGGTGCAGCAGTAAATGATAGAGCAAAAGGAGGAATTCTTCCGAGCTTCATTGCAGAACTAAAAGTAGAACTAGTAAGCCTTGCACTGGAACACTCTGTCGAGGTGCCTGTGGGCAGGCAAGCTGGCACTAACTTCTTCTGCAAGTAAATAAGATATGATCATGATCACCATGGTTAGTTACAAATAACAATGGTGAAACATAGATGGGGATAAGTAAAATCTGGAAAGAAGGAAAAAGGAAACAGCAAAAGAACAAAAGAGATATAGCATACTACCCTACCTGTAGCATTAAGAACAAAAGATACATCAAAAGATGAAGGCTAGAACGAAGAACAAAATAGCAGACCTACACATCACATTGAGAATGAGAAGTACCTTAAATGAGGAAGGTTCTGCATGAGCATTGAACTGTAATTGCTCGCTTCTGCAATCGAGGGACTTGATATTCTCATATGTGCACTCGGAGAGGGGCAGCTGCTTAGCAAGCAAACTACGTTTCTGAAGCTTGGAGTCCAGGTATAACCATTTTGAATATTTGAGTTTAGAAAAACAGTAAAATGCAAAAGACTGCTGCTTCCTAGAATCCTGAATAGAAGAAAGCCGAAACCTTACTGAAGTTACAGGTAACTGAAGACTTTCAAACCTCCATGCTTCATCAGCTTGATTGAATAATGTTAGGACAAAGAAAATAAAGGCCATGGCGTGGTTGAGGCAACACTCAAATAAAAGAAACCTGAGCCCAACTGCATTATCAACAAAAAGCATCTCCAAAATAATTTTTGGCCACCTTATCACAATGGCACCACGCTGCAGCAGCAAAACAGTGTGAGACAGCCAAATCTGTTCTGCTTCAAGCAGCAACAAAGGCAATGTGGGTAGACATATTACAACCCTGAATTGCTTAGCTTCTAGCAATGGCATGTTTAATCTTAGCACCTCTACATCATTAACTGCAGGCAATAATTTCTCTCTCTCAGGGCCAGGAATGCACATAATACTGGTATTACAGTTCTGCAATCCATCCACAGCTGGTGTAACAGAAACGGTAGAAATATCAGCTCCATAAGCTTTGTCAGCTTCATACACAGGTAATAGTCCATCCCTCTTCTTGTGGAAACGCCTTCGAACATAAACAACAGGTTTTCTATCTTTGTGGCTGCTATGACTTCCGACAAAAGAATTCTCAGCCTTGCTAAGATCAATCAGTTTGTCAGGGAACAAAAGATCACAATCTGGCTTGCCTTTACTGTTGTTCAAGGAACCTAAATTCCAGTTTGTGCTCTCAGTTTTGGCATGTAGCGGTGATGAGACAACAGGGGTAGATAACTGAAACGATTTCTGTTTCTTCGATGGCCTGGAAGGAGAAGACTTTACTCGACGAGATGATCGAGCTAACCAAGATATAATGGGCTCTGAGTCCAGACTGTTACCTGGGTGGCTGTCATCATCTACAGTCAAGTCTAATTTTCTTTTGTCAATGTTTTTCTTAACATTTGCAGATTTCCTGACTTTCTTTTTTCCAGGTACCTCCCCAGGTAAAAGCAAGAGTTTAAACCGCTCAGTTTCTAGGTTTATCCATTCTTCATCTCGGTCATCATATTTAACATGATGGAGTTTCCTCTCTGGGTCAAAATCATTCAAAAGACCATAATACCAACTCTCATCCAATGGCCAAAAGACTTTAATCCTTCGGTTCAATACCCAGTAAGCATCCAAATCCTTAGGAAGAACTTCATAGAAATGACGGCGTTTCCTAGAAATACCCCTCGCTTTGAGCTTCTGCCTTGGTCGTAGAACTCTGCTAGCAGTATCAACTGATGCAGATTCTGAACCAGCCAAGGAATTCCCCTCCCGACTAACAAAATCCTGACCAGAAGTGAGTAAAGAAGATAATCGTTCAGCAGATAGTGATGCTGAAGATCTGCTTTTGGAAGAAAAACCTGTACAACTAGGGTCAAATCTCGAAGACAGCATCCTTGCTGCATTCTGCTCAAGGTTCTCCTCATCATCATCATCCAAAGAATCTTGACAAAAGCTTCCGAAGTTATCTCCAGATGGTAAACCCCTCTTTACAGATTTTCTACTCGTAGATGACGAATCCTTTCTCTTGTTACGAGTACTCCGGTGCTTTCTAGAAGATGCTTCACCATTATTTACAGCTACATGACCATCTTCCTTAGCATGCCGAATTGAACTCGCCTTATCTTTCTTCTTTTCCCGTGATCCATCAACACTTATCTTTCTCTTTACCTTGACGGTAACACCATTGCCAGCCGAACTACTCGGTAATTTAGAAGTCCCTTCATCACTTTTAGCTTCTCCACCAGAAAAGGCCCGCTTTTTTGGAAGCTGATCACCCTCAGTCTCCTCAGGTTCACTTTTTAACTTGCCATTTCCGATGACAGAAGTCCGAATCCTCGATGATAACTGTGAACCTCGACCACTACTATCAAACTTCCTTCGCCCCACAGAACCACGCGGGCGCTTCGGAATTGGAATAGCATTACCATTACTATCTAAACTAAGAGAAAATCCATTCAACCCATTGCTGTAATTCAACCTTTTCTCCAGCCCAGATGATGATAACTGCGATTCAACTGGTCCCCCACTATCCCCCCCATTCACATGATCCTCATCTGTGTTAGTCCTACTCTTCTTCCCAGATGGCTCAGGCTTGTCCAATGACACCTCTTTTATACTCTTCCTCTTCTTCTTCTTCTTCTTCCTAACATCAATATCACTGTCCCCGGCAGAAAATTTCCCCTTTTTCAAATCCCCAAACTTATACAGTGTCTGCAGATCCAAAGACCTTTGTTTCTTCGAATTCTCGACAGAACCACCACCAGATTTTTCTTCGACACCACTTTCCATCTACAATAATCACTCAATAACCGAACAACAAATAATTCCCCAAATTTCATATTCCATCACACATCATATGTTCACACAAAATACGTATTTCCAGATCTGTTAAGCACAAATTCACAACAAAATACTCAATCAAAACACAGAAAACTTCACAATTAACAAAAGAAATGGATACATTTCTTCAATTAAATAGATAAAATCCAACATACAGAAATACACATACCTTTTCCTCGGAATTATCGAACTAGAAACCGAAAATGGCGAAGATCCGCCACATGCAAAGGGTGAAATTCTAGGGCTCCGATCAGAGAATTGAGGGGAAAAAAACTAGTGTGATTTGGTTCGATTGGAAACCCTAACTGATTTATCTTTTTAATTTAAATTTTTGTAAATAATATCGTTTTTCTGAATTTTACCCTTCCTTTTTTTCCCTAAGGAGAGAAACAAAAGCGAAAGTGAGAGAGGTTTTAGGGTTCGTTTTGGTTTTACAATTTTCAGAGAATTTTTTTTTTAGAAATATCGTTCAATAAATTTCGCCACGTGGCATCCTTTATCTCCGTTTATGACTACATTTAACGGTGAGAGATTTGATTTATTGGCAGGGAATTTGAGAAAATATAATGACGTGTTATCTTACGTGGCAAGATCGACGGTGGAGATTAGATGCTCGGTGGTAATTGACGGCTTGGATAAAAGAGTTATTTGGGAAGAGTTCGGTAATTAATTATGGGAGAAAGGGTAGCTTTTCCTTTTATGTGTTAAAACGAAATGGGCATACAATTTATCAAAAATAAAAAATAACAAGAAAGTCCATGGCTTTTTTTTTCCCTGCGTAAATGCAGGTAATAGGGGGTTATTTCACGAAGTTTTAATAAGCATACTCGCTCTTTATCTGTCACGTGGTAAATTTAGCTCATAGACGAAATAAATTTACGCATTTAACATTACCAAATTATTATAGATAAATTAATCATCTTAAATGATGTAACAAAAAATATATTAGCCAAGTATAATTATGTGAGAAATTTTTGTTTGAAGATAGATGTGATGCATTTCTTAATTTGATATATAAGTTTTACGATCCTCCTTTTTTTAAAAATAAATAATAAGTATAAATTTTTTGAGTAATATTTTACTAGTCAATAGCCGAAGGCATTAACCGTAAAACGTGATGTGACCAAGGAAATGAGGTAGGTCCAGCGCTGTTTGGATGGCCCACGAAAATTAGATTCTTAGAATACTCTTTTACTGTAATGAAACAATAAAAGTAGAAAGAACAATATTGTAGAGAAAGAAAGAGCAAATTCTTATTGAATTTTGGGATGAATTACAATGGAATAGAACCCTCTATTTATAGGGAGAGATTGGCTTAGCCACCAAGCAATAAACTCTAGAATCTCTCTAAATATAGACATTCACCTTAAATAGAATTTTATTTATAACACTCCCCCCTTGAATGTCTATTCAACAGATAATGTGCATCGTTAAAACCTTAACTAAAATAAAACCCAGTGGAAAAAAATTCTAGAGAAGGAAAAAGAGTACACATATCTAACAATACGCCTTTTGATTGCCTCATTAAAAACCTTGCAAGGAAAATCCAGTGGGACAAAACCTTGTAAGGGAAAAAGAGTGCAACGCGCATTAACTCCCCTAATGAGAGCATCAATTTACATCCTTGAGCATTTGCATTCCAATCTTGTGCACCATCTTCAAATGATCTTTGGTAGAGATTTGATAAACAAATCAACCATATTAATTTCAATGAATATATTGCATCTTGAAATCATCATTCTTGGTAGAGATGTAATGTCTTCATAAACTTCTGTAGAATGGCCTTTTCAATATCTCCATAGAGGTATTCTCGCTATCACATTATCATGCTTATAGTTATAGCAAGATACATATGTGCACAAATTGCACTTAGAATGTGGTACTTCAAGACCAAGAATTGTATATGCTTTAAGCGACTTAAATCCTTCATGGATTATCATATAAGTTAAGTCATATAAGCCATATAATAGACTTTAGATGCATATCAAGTTTTTATGTCATGCTAGACATATAAGATATCGAAAACTGATTGCACATACCATTGACTTTATACTTTCAAGTATTTGAACAACATAGACAAAATTATGTCTTTCATATGGAATCAATTCTACTTGAATTATGTCTCTTCCATTTGGCCAAACTTTTGTGTCTATATTCGATAGACTTAAGATCCTCATCTATACTTAGCGCTATGATAGATGTCGTCGACAAACATTTTATATCGATTCCAACATTTTTTCATAAAGACATAACATAGAGATCTCTTCATTCATATTTTCAGGTACCTGAATCTCTCATGAGATTTTATGAAGTGTTATGTCATGTGATCTTCTAGATCACTTGTCTCCTTATTATGATCACTTTGATCATTTGCATATCTTCTTTATCAAGAAGTTTTATTTGAAACTGATTTGTCTATATGGTTTAAGCGTACCATAGACTTTGTCCTTCTAGGATTTGATAGGAGCATTTGCAATGAGAATATAGTTACTTTCTTTGGGTCAGCAAATGTGTATAGCATGCTTTGAAATATATTGCAAACGAATTATCTTTTTATGAACTTCAAGTTCATATTATGATATTCGATGATCTATATATACAAATGATAATCCGTTCCACGTAACTTTTTCTCAAGTGTTTATCATGTCTGCCCCTCATGTTAGAAAAACTAACTTGTCTCCTCAACTTTGAGAGCCCATTCTTTGTGTGTCATGATGCTAATCAAAATATACACTGCACATTAATAATAATAAGATGGAATTATTTGGTTCCTGACCCCGAACCACTTGTGAGGGGAGAATGTAATATACTTTCGTATATGACCTATATCAAACTGATATAGATAACTTTGTTCTCATAAGCAATAATTTATCTATTAAGTGGAGACACTCAATAAATTATTTTGCTAAACCAGTTGTGATGTAAACCAACTTATCAAGATGAACTTCTTGAATAAAAAATCTAGAAATTATGCTCTAAATCAAATTATTGAGCAAGTTACCTCGCAAATACCATGTTGTGGGTTAATAATAATCACACATGTAACTATCTCATAAATGCATCTTATGTGGTATACATGGCAGGTGAATGAGCCCATATTCACCTTTGATATTTCCAGAATTTATGGGATTCAATCCCAACTTTAGTTGGTCTACTAATTAATGAGAACAAGCAACCTAGGAGAATTCGTAAAGAACTTTCTAGTTCTTTAATGTTTACTCATTTAAATTTTTTTTTATTTTTGCACATCATACTTAAGTTGATATGACTAAACCAACTATGCCAACTGGATATCAATAAACTCCAAGTTTATTATGATATGAGTTTTATATCAATAAAGTTCTATTTTATTGTGGCATTCTTTTATTTGTGTAGTACAAACTGAAGAATAAAGCGGGCAACCTTTCACATACATATTACCCTGCTACAAGTTGTAGTAATAGAAAATATTAAATCTTTCCTTTATTTATAGTCTCAATATAATCAACTGCTTTCGCGTGTACTTTGAAGACTGAATAAGTTTCTTTGAGACTTACTACAACACAATACCTTATTGGTAATCAATTGTGTTTCTCCAAAATAGTATAATTGGATCTTCCAGAGCTCTCAATTAATTTTGTACTGCCACATATTCATCAACATTCATATGGTCATATATCTCTTTCAGGGAGAAAGTTATACCATTATGGTTGTGGTCAAAATTATATGCAAGATATGTTTCTTGCATTAATATTATTCTTTAATAATCGCATTACCAAAATATTTTGGTGTGTAATAGGTACGTGACCAATGACCATTCATGCCATAATAATGACATTATTTTCTTATATCATCTTAAACCTTCTTCTAGAGGTGAGTATGGTATATTCACTACCACTAGCACGTTCATATTCTTCCAAGAATGAATATGTATTCATAAATAAGATGTTGTCACATTCACATCATGAATGGACCATAATCATCTATATGTGCTTTATAAAATCTCATGTCAAATCGATGACAAACATTACTTTCACAGAGTGAAGGATTATTTTGAGAATCCTTATTATTCTCATTACTCAATGATGACGATTATAATTTATTCGTCTATTGTCACGTCCACATCCATTGATACATTCATAGTAGTAATTTTGTCTTCTTTCAGACTTATCACATACTGCTATCACATTCTCTAAAAGGAATAAGAATGGAGCAAATTCAATGGGACGGGTTTTCAATTCTTTGCCCACAATCATACATGAATTTGATCATGGCAAGGCACAAAAATTTTTCCACTTTTGGTGGTTATAATTTCTTTCAAACTCCATTAGAGTTGCAATCAAAATTTATCGTCTTTGCTTGTATTTAAAATCAAAGTATAGAATGTCAAGAATTTGAAAGAGAAAAGTAAAATACTTACCTTAAATCCAGAATTTAATCATGAAGGAAGTTCAAAGAACAATTGACAATCATTATGCTCAATCCCAAAGCTTCTACTCAATTGGTTAGAGTCTCGTGCTGATAACGTGTTATGAAACAATAAAAGTAGAAGAATAATATTATAGAGAAAGAGAGAGAGAGGAAATTCTTATTGAATTTTGGGATGAATTACAATGAAATAGAACCCTCTATTTATAGGGAGAGATTGGCTTAGCCACCAAGCAATAAACCCTAGAATCTCTCTAAATATAGACATTCACCTTAAATAGAATTCTATTTATAACATTTACTTTTCTCTTTTTTTCCTCTTAAGAATTTTAATGATTACCCTAGACCTAAGAATCTAAAGATATTGAGAGTGGAAGTATCACATAACACGTACAACTTATGTGAAGTAGTTAGCTGGCAATTAACTGCAATTAGACTGGTCAGCTAGGCGGTTAGTGGGCTGAGATTATAGTTAATTATACCGTGTAATTATTAGTTAGAGAGTAGCAGTTATCTTCTATATAAACATTATATTGTGTACAGTCAGATTAGATAAAAATGAGAAAACAAAATTCTCTCCACGGACTCTCTCTCTAGAACATTCGATCGTCCATTATTGAACTCTCAATTCAATTCTTCTGCTTAAACTTTGACATGGTATCAGAGCATGGAACAACCACACATAGACCCATATTTTTAGAGGTTGAAAATCAGGAGCAACCTAAGTAGAATCTGGATGCAGCAGTGAATACAGTTGCAGACTCAGCACAAGAGGAAATACTGCCAACAAATATGAATTCCTTTCCTGCAGACATACTATGAGCACATGATTTTTGCCTAATACGAATTACTCCAAAATAATTCCCAAAATTAGGTCTTGGCTTTAATTATGTGTTATTTTAGGAATTATTGTGTGATTTTCCTGATTGTTTGCATATATTTGTGTGCATGTTTAATTTTATTAATGCATTAAAAATACAAAAATATAGCATTTGCATTTAGGATTTGATCTTACATTTTTGGATTAATTAATAATTAGGTGTTTTACAAAAATGAAAAAGAAGAAGAAGAAGAAGAAGAAGAAGAAGAAAATATATAATAACACATTATAATTTAGAGAGGATTAGTATTTTTAATATTAATTTTGGTGTTATAACTTAATTTAGGATTTTAATTTTGAAAAAATAAAACAAGGAAAAGAAGGAATTAATTTGAAAAGTAAAGAAATGAAAATCAAAGTTTGGGCTATTCTTTAAACCCAAATTTCCAGGCCCAAAAACACGTTCCATACCTGGTCCAAACTTCCAGTCTCTGAGACCATCAAAACGATGTAGTATAGGGACAGAACTACGTCGTTTCGATTTCAACAAATCTCACCCATCCATTCATCTACATCGAACGGTCCAGATTCTTAACCATTACCCGACCCCGACCCGCTTCCAGAACCGATCCGGTCCAGCCCCATTTAATTAAAACGACCCCGTTTCGATTATGGATTCTATCCCAGCAGTTGGATTTCAATCATCCAATGGCTCAAATTAATAATCTCATTTGTAATATACCCAAACCCCTCAGAACCCCCCTCAATCACCCTCGTCTCTCTCAAATTTCCCAAACCCTAGAGACCCGCTGCCCTAATTTCCACCGGTTGTCGCCGGCGGTGCCGACTCCGTTCGCCACCAAACTCACACCCCAGAACCCCCTTGATATCCTCTTTCATAATCCATAGTTAGTTTCCTATGAACACCCTTAAAACGGTTCGAATCTTGATTTTAGGCTATGAACCCTAGTAGCCGCCACCATTTACCCTCGCTTTCCGATGGCGCCGCCACCTCCAATCAACCCCAAACTAACGCCCCTTGACCACCACAACCCCATCTTCCCTAATCCACGATTTGTTACCTTCGAATCAAACCAGAACTTGTCGAATAATGAATCTAAGCTTCAAACCTAAAACTGCAAAGTCAAGATTCACCAAACATTTAAGCTAATTTTGACTTTATCTGTGTATTCTTGATAAGAACACACAGTTAAAGTCAAAATTTGGTTTAAAAATTGAAGATTCGAAGGTTTTCTTCAGTTACTACTGACCGGTGAGTTCTTTTGTCCTATTTTCTATATTTATAGTTTAATTGGTATTATTCTGATGTTCGTCTTTCCTCATCTCTTTCTCTTTTCTCTGGTCGATTTCAATTGAAAACTCGACCAATCTTCTGGCATAAACTATCTTCTATTCGTTGTTTTGTTTTTCAGAATGTTGGTGAATTTGTTCTTGGTTTCATAGGTTTGTGTGGTCAGTTTGTTTAGAATCTGGAAATCATATCTCGTCTAATAACTTAGTCAGTTAAATTAAAGATTATCTTGAGTTTGGTTAAATGTGTATAATAATTGACTGATTTATGCAAGTGGTCACTAATTGAGAAACTTCTAATAGTGGTAGGGTAGAAATTGCATTACCGAATTAATTAAAAGCACTGCATCAGTGGACAATTAAGAAATGAAAAGGTGAATTGGTAATGGAGAAGGCACTAAGCTAATTGTCTATTTAAAAGAGCTGAATAGACTGAAAGAAAAAAAAAAAGATATACAGAAAGAGAGCTGGAGAAACGACTAGAAATTACATAAGAAATTTCTGCAATCTTTTGATATAAATTGGTCTTAGTTTTGTTCTTTAAATTGGTTTGCTAGTCAGAATTTTTTTTTAAAAAAAGAAGTTCTGATTCTGTGTAGAAAAATGATTCAATTTTGAGAAGTTCTGGCTTGAAGCTGTTTTGATTTTTGAAGTTATTGCTATATTGTTGAAGATTAAACTGGGTTAGCTGCTGTTGATTACTGCCTCCTCACTCCCTCTTTGTTTTTTCCTTATTCTCAGGTACATGTTTCTAGACTTATCTCACACAAGGTTTCGATATTGCAATGAAATGAAATCCGGAGTTCCAAATGTGTCTTCTGCACATTCAAATCTATTAGTTTAGTTTCAGTTTTGTTTTTTTAGTTAACTAACATGTCATATGCTCAACATGGGAGCTATTAGTCAACTTGCCTCTGTTGAAGTTAGTATAGCTCTCCAGTAATTTTACTTACTTCTGAAGCTCATTGGTTATAGCTGGTTTTGAACTCTGAGATGGGGAACTTGGTAGAATGTTGACCATTAGCTAAGTTTTGTGTTTAAGCCATGTTAGCTAAGTGTATGGTAGTATGGAAATATCAAGGAACCACAATAGTATATTTCGTCAAACATCGGAATTTTTGTTTTCATTCTGGTTGAGATAAGTGCTCTTGTTTGTATGTAATCTTGTATGATAACAGCTATTGGGATAACTATAAGTTAGAGGTAAATTGATATAGTCCATTATGTTTAAAGTATTGGAGTATTCTGAGAGGTTCAGTTGTATATTCGTGGTATATGTAGTGTGAATTTGTCTATCAAATCAATTTGTAAACTAGTTTTCTTTCTTAACAATAAATTGCCTATTTCAGTTTAGGAGTGCAATTAGCCCATTTCTTATAACAAAATAATGTCAACATTATTACAAGGTATAGATTTGGTAGTTGTAAATAGTTTTCACAAGTTTGGACAATAATTAGTTTGATTTTGTTCATCTAAAACCCAATCGTCATAAGCGAATTAACAGAATAGTTAGGACTTGGACTAGAAATAAATGTGTAGAAGAGGATTGGGTTTATGAGTACTGATTTCGGCATTTTAAAAGAGGATATACAAAGTTGAGTTTGCTCTGGATGGAGTGATGGTTATTTCATAAAACAAATGGTATGCATATCAGCTAAAGTTTCTCCCAACTTTACACGTAAACCATTTTGCAAGTTTTAAACACATACAATTGGTCTCAAGCATAGGAAGAGAACAAACAACTTATGAATATGGTGATCAAGCTTTAGGCACATAATTAAATCAAGGGTACTGTTTTCGCGTGTGGTTGTGATATTTAATTTTAAATTAATTTTAATTATCTCCTTAATTCTTCTAGTTGAATAGTTTTGAGGCGTGCCATTTACACATTTGAATCATATAACCTATGGCCATCGCTTGATGAATCTTAATTCTTTGGAAATCGAGGCGCGCCATTTAGCGAATTCCCATGGCCCTCGTATTAATGTAGATATAAAAATAATAAATATTCGTAGAGAAAACTTTAGGCCGTTTAAAATATTATCGTGATTGTGGACACGTCCGCGTGACACGGTTACGATTTATTTAAAAATAAATCAGAGTATATGTTCGCGTAACTTCGGCTAAACTTTCATAATAATAGAGCATCGTTAATTGTGGACGAAATAATTATATATTATCTCTAAGTCATAAATCGGTTAATTTTTTTTTCTAATCATTCTTGTGAATAGACCATAAACTATAAGAAATTTTCTTTATAAGATTATAGTAAGTTTCTTTTACATAAAGAAAAGTTTTTTTTATTCTCTGAATAAACGTTTATAATTTTTAACTGCCTAGCCATGAAAGTTGGAAATTTCTAAGTGTTAATTTGGTAGGAATATTTTATTTTTTAAAAAAAAGGGAGAAGAAAGATTATGTGCTAGAGAAAGATTATGTGCTTAAGATATATAATTCATAAAGTGTTTTAGGCAGCTTGTTTGGATTTTTGTCTTAATATCAAAAGACTATAAAGTTTCATTTTTTTGTGTTTTGCTCAGTATATTAGCAAAATTTGTTGCTTTGCGTGGTAATATTTTGTTTTATGTTAACATAGTTCTTAAGAATGCAAGTAGTTAATTTTTGAAATTTTAATCCTAAAATGCGAGAATGAGGAAAACTCACTGTTGATCCATGAAAATCTTGCTTTTACATATTTACATCAAAATCAAATTGATAGTATGCTTTTAGGTATGATCTTAATAAATCAATCATCGTGATTGTATACATGTTCGCGTGACATAATTACGATTTTCAAAAATAAATTAAAGTACGCGTCCGCGCGACTTTGACTAAGTTTTTTTAAAAATAAACTAAGTGTTGTGAATTGTGTACACGTACGCGTGACATGACTCTTGACACGCCAAACCACGCAAGTATACGTAACTCGATAATTCTTTAGGTACAAGTAAATCACGTAATTAAAAGTGGTAAAGGTAAAATGCATGTAGTTCCTAAACACGTAATTAAAAAAAAATTAAGCCAAGTATAAATTGTTAAGCGACCGTGCTAGAACCACGGAATTCGGGAGTGCCTAACACCTTTTTTCGGGTTAACAGAATTCCTTACCTGGATTTCTGGCTCGCGGACTGTAATACAGAGTCAATATTTTCCTCGATTTGGGATTCTAACCGGTGACTTGGGACACCATAAATTATCCCAAGTGGCGACTCTGAATTTAATGTAAATAATCTCGTTTCGATTGTCCTTTAATTGGAAAAACTTCACTTATACCCCTTCTCGGGAGTGTAGTGAAAAAAGGAGGTGTGACAGCTCTGGCGACTCTGCTGGGGAACGAACCCAGAATCTTTGGTTCAGGGTTCAAGAATTTGAGCTTAGAATAATTGTTATATTTGGCTTTATTTTTTATTCACATGTTTGGGCATAATGTGCTAAAGGTTGCTTTTTACCGCTTTGATATTATCTGAACTATATATATAAACTTTTGCGAAACCCTTCTTCCTTCTGAGTCTTCTGAATTTATGGTGCACACGTGCACGTGGCCCACCTTTATGTTAGAAGTCATACCAAATAGAACGAAATTGAGCCATGTAACTAGGCCGGGTATACTTTCGTGCTCCCGGTACATTGCCCCCACTTCGGCTCAAGCTGTCCGCTTGGGTAAGCCAGGTCTAGAACAGTATACCCCAGGTTTTACACTTAGAATAACTCAGCTTCATGCCGGATCCCTAGTAGGAACGTTTGTTTGCATCATGTACATTTGACTTCGGAGACTCAATACAGGGGTTGGGTCTGTCTAGGACAGATGTACCCTGAAATGAAAAGACTATCCTGATGCATCTTACTTGTGCATTCATTTGTTTCGGATTTGCATGTTGACCAGCTTATAGGAAAAGTTAGAAAAGGAAAATCAATGTGAGAACCGAGAAAGAAAATTGGTTGTTTTCAAATAAATAAATAATTTACAAAATATTTTGAAATTCTGTCGAAATTTTGAAAAGAAAAGGAAATGTTGTGTTTCTTTTAAAATAGTTTTATTATTACGAACTACGTAAGTTTGATTCTCACCGGATGTGAGATACGTAGGCAACCCACATCGGGCCCAACTATTTAAAAAATAAAAATAAATAGATAATAAATAATTAAAAATGTGGGTACATAAATGTCATTGTGTTGTCATAAGTAAGGCGATGTCATTCTTGTCCAAAATATGCCGAATGTCCCCAAAAGGGCGCCGGAAGGCTGTTTTTGCAAGAACACCTGCCTTTTGTCGTTTTTTTTTCAAAAATAAATAAATAAATAAAAATTTGCCGATTAGCAAACACAGCCTTTAAACCTTCTTCATCGAAGTGTTATATATATATATATATGAATATTAATGATTTTTTTTAGTCTTGATTTTTTTTTTAAAATTAAAATCACTCACAAGTACAAAATGAGCACCATCCAAAATCCATCGTTCACAGATGTAGATGAGTTTCTGTTTCGGCTTCAGGTGTGGTGGTATGAGTTAGGAGGAGATGGTCAGAAATGGGTCATTAAGTATTTGGGAGCTCTCACAGATATTATGAAAGTTAAACCGCGCAATGATTTGATTACGGCACTAGTGACTTTTTGGGACCCTGTTCACAATGTCTTTCACTTCTCTGATTTCGAGCTTACTCCCACATTAGAAGAAATATCTGGATATTCCGGTTTTGACGGAGATTTGAGAAACTAGAATCTTATGTTCCCAAAGGATCCCTCAGTACACTAATTCTTTGATCTTCTGAATATCAGTAATCAAATCAGAAAAAGCAACGTTGCCAAAGGGTGTTGTTCTTTCAACTTCCTATATTCAAGGTTTGGAAAGCCGGATGGATTTGAAATTCATGAAAAGGGCCTTACTGAGGACAAGATGCGGGAAGTAAGACTCAGATGGTTCGGGTACATTCAGAGGAGAAGCACTGATGCACCGGTGAGGAGGTATGGGCGACTGGCTGTAGTGGGCACGCGAAGAGGTAGAGGGCGACCTAAGAAATATTGGGGAGAGGTGATCAGACAGGACATGGCGCGACTTAGGATTACTGAGGACATGGCCCTTGACAGGGAATTATGGAGGTCGAGCATTAAGGTTGTAGGTTAGGGGAAAGTTGTGAATATTTCTACAGCACAATAGAGTGAGACTAGCCAGTTAGGAGTTAGACTAAGAATGTCATCGGTCGTCTATTGATGCAGGGCTTTACCTGCTAGTTTTTACTATACCAGCCATCTATTTCGTATTTCGTATTCTGTATTTCATATCTCTTATATTGCTATTATTTTATTATGCATTTTTATGGTACTAATATATCATCTTCTGTTGCTTTCTTTTGAGCTGAGGGTCTCCTGGAAACAGCCTCTCTACCCGTCGGGGTAGGGGTAAGGTCTGCGTACATATTACCCTCCTCAGACCCCACTTGTGGGATTATACTGGGTCGTTGTTGTTGTTGTTGAAAAGGGCCTTACTAACAAACAAAACAAGGACACCTGGCAGATTCACCGACGCTTCACTTTCATGGTGGCTTTTCTGGGAATAATGGTCTTCCCAAACAAAGAGCGGACAATTGATATTCGTATAGCCAGAGTCGTACAAGTCCTCACTACCAAGGAACATCACACTCTTGCCCCGATCATTCTCTCAGACATTTATCGGGCGTTGACTTTGTGTAAATCCGGGGCAAAATTCTTCGAAGGGTGCAATATTTTGTTGCAAATATGGTTGACTAAACATCTCCGATATCACCTCAACTTCATGCAGTATGGTCCAAGCAAGGACAATTTCATCGAGAGTTATGAAGAAAGAATAAAAGATTATAAATCTCCAGAAGGGGTGGAAGCCTGGATATCCCATTTAAGATCTTTAATGGCGAGCCAAATCGAGTGGACTTTGGGATGGCTCCCGGTAGGAGAGGTGATACACATGTCAACCTTGAAGAGTTATTTGCTACTGTTGGGTTTAAGAAGCGTCCAACCGTATGCACCATAGAGAGTTCTAAGACAGCTAGGGACATACCAAGTGGTGCCTGATGATGAAGATTTGAGTGCGCAAGTGATTGAACTACACCCCGAAGCCACTCTCCCTGAGGCTTTAATCCAGCAGATTTAGAATGGTTGTCGATACTTGAAAGATGATACCCAAGTTCCAGATCCTGCGAAAGGCGAGATAAATCCGGGTTATGCTAGGTGGTTTGAGAAAAGATACCGTGTGGATGAGGCACCAGAACCTGATCCTAGAAGGCCCATAAAAAGACCGCATGTTCAAGCCTTTGATGACAAAATCCAAGAACGGTTGGCTTGGGGTGAAAAGGAAAAGGGGTACAAAGCAACTATTCATGCTTTAGAAGAAAGCCTGAGGAATCTCAATTTGGAGAAAGACTTACAGGCACAAGAAGCAGAAGGTGAAAAGAAGAGTTTGATTAGCGAGAATAAAACTCTCCGCGCTCAGTTTCAACAAATGAAGAAAGCCTCTGAAGCGCCAGTGAGAAGTTGGAAAGATCGGAAAATCATTGCCAATCTGATGGAAAAAATGCAAAATTATGACTCCATTTTGACAAAGACTGAAAAGGCCTTAGACAAAGCTAAGGAAAAAATCTTACAGTTAAATGAGGAGGCCAAATCAAGTAAGGAACGCCAAGTAATGAGATTCGAAGAAGAAATGGCTCAATTCAAGAGAGAGAAGGACCATTGGATACATTCAGAAGCTCAACTTCATGCACAGTTGGAAGAAATGAGAAGGTACAATAGAGAACACCAACACACAGATATTGATAAGGAGAGAGCACAGGCAAGACTCGATCAAGCCAGACTTCGAGCTCAATTGGAGTCAGCTTTAGATCGCGAAGACCACATAAGAGATATAGCCACCACTCGCCAACAGCGATTGCAAAACCAAGACTAAAATCTCCAAGATTTCAGAGCACAAATCCATAATTTGGACGTTTATACTTCTCAAAGTTACGTGAACTGCCAAGGGATGGATTATGAAAGGTTTCTAGAGCATGCACCTACTTTTGCCCATCATCATGCAATGGAGTTAGAGAGGATGTACCGTACACTAGGAGGTCAGCCGGGTCAAGCCCCACCGTGAGCAGATGTTCCAGTAATTAAAAGCAAAAGATTGTGGAGTGAAGCGTAGTATAGTTGTTGGAACTTTTCATATAATAGTCATGTTTTAGTTTAAGTCCATGTTGAGTCTTTTAAACCATTTTCTTGAAGTGTTGTCCAAATGTAATGTCATTTCTGTCTTTGTACTATTTCGCTTGTTAAAAATAATAAATAATTGTGTCCACCAGAACTACGCTCGGTCTAATTCATGCAGGGTCATGATACGTAGGCAATCTTCATAAGATTCGACCACAACCAAAAGAAAAGAATAAAATGAAAAGGGGAGGGAAATAAAAGATAGGCGTGAGTGACAATAAAAGGGAAAGGTCAGGAAAAACTGGGATGACACAAACAACCTAGCAAATACATGATATAAAATGGTTATTTGCCTAGGTGATTGCATCCCTATGTGTGGTTTTTTATTTGCTAAAACTCTAAAAACTAACAAGTTTGTTGTTTTATCTCAGAATTCAAGCAATTAGCTTATCTAGAGTATACTGACACATTATCATTACCAAACCAGATCAAAAGGACCAATATCAGAAATCATGTCTATCCCGGATGTCGATACAAGTATTGAGGTAGAGGAGTTGGACGTCAGTAAAATGAAAGAGGAGATGCTCAAACTTAAGCAACAGATGGCCGAGATGTATCAGGCCTGGTCTAAAGGACAATCACCCCCAGCTTACCCTGCTAACCCTGCTTCCACCCCACCACCGGCTCAGGCTCAGGATCATCCTGCCATCGATCCAAGCTTTCCCATTTACCAACATTACCATGGCACTACTTCTCATATGCCACAATCTCCACCCCCTAAACTAACTCCATACCCTCCTCCACCAGTAACTCCTATCTTCGTAGCACCTCCACCAGCTACACTCCACAAATCTCCTAGCGAGCCTATGTTCCAGGCCCAGGACAACCAATACTACCCCTCGGAGCCCACTTTCAAAGCTCCAGAAACCCATTCATATACTCCTCTCTTTGACCCCCCGATAGAAGCTGATAAAACAGTCAAAAATACCGAACATGAGGAGATGTTCAGGAAAGTTAAAAGCTTAGAACAATCGTTCAGAGACATGCGGGGTTTAGGAGGGCAAGTCAGTGTGGCCTACAAGGACCTATGTCTGTTCCCGAATGTGCAATTACCGGCAGGTTTCAAGATGCTCAAGTTCGATATATACAACGGGCACGACGATCCAGTAGCCCACTTAAGGGGTTTTTGCAGCAAGATGAGGGGAGCTGGAGGAAAAGACGAATTGTTAATGGCTTACTTCAGTCAGAGTTTGAGTGGATCAGCATTGGAATGGTATACTCGCCAAGACCATGGGAGATGGTACACATGGGATGATCTGGCGCAAGCATTTGCTTGTCACTTCCAATACAATCTTGAGATCATTCCAGATCGACTGTCCTTGACTAAGATTGAGAAGAAGCACAGTGAAAGCTTCAGAAAATATGGTTTCAGATGGAGGGAGCAAGCAGCAAGAGTAGATCCCCCAATGAAGGAAAGTGAGATGGTAGATTACTTCCTACATGCTTTGGAACCTACTTACTATGGCCATTTGGTCTCAGCTGTGGGAAAGTCATTCAACGAAGTAGTAAAGATGGGGGGCATGGTAGAAGAAGGCCTCAAGTCGAATAAAATCATGAGCTATTCGGCTATCAAAGCAACTACTCAGGCTATTCAAGGCGGCATAGGAGGGATTGGGAACAAGAAGAGAGAGGAAGCAACAATGGTTGATTTAGGAACTTGGTCCGGATCCAGAGGTTCACCTTATCACTACAATCAACCTCGACCCCACCAACAAACTTATCACCACAATCCACCCCGACACTATTATCCCCCACTAGAACCTCGTTTTTCCGTCAACCATGCGCAAGCATACAACCAACCTCCTGCCCACACTCAATGGTGTGCTCCTGTCCTACCAAATACTTATCCACATCCACGAGCCTACCAAAACACTCCCGGACCAAGTTTCAGGCCGAGTCAAGCACTCAAGGGTGAAATGTTGTAGAAAAAGAAAACCTTTACTCCGTTGGGAGAATCATACACCAGTCTGTTCCACAGGCTAAAACAGCTAGACATGCTAAGGCCGATACAGTCCAAACTGCCAAATCCTCTTCCAAAGAATCTTGACTATACGGTCAGCTGTGAGTATTGTTCTGGTACTCTGGGTTATGATACAGAAAAGTGCTGGCACTTGAAAAATGCGATACAGGAGCTTATTGATACCAATATAATTGAAGTTCAAGCTTCCGAGGCGCCCAATATTAACAAGAATCCAATGTCAGCCCACCAGGAGGCGAATATGATCGAAATAGTGCATGCGGAGGGGGAACCCAAGAAGTCATCACAGACCGTCATGATGATTCGGTCTAGTGGAGTCAAGACAGATGAACAATCAGCAGATGAGAAGTTAGTGCTCACGTAGAGCAAAAAGAGTATTGAGTCATCTGTGGCAGTTGAGAAGGGGTCTTTAAGCAAAGTTGCAACGAAACCGAAAGGGGTAAAGGTGATTGTACCGGGAGCGGCCAGCAAACCCATCATAATTGTGGAAGGAGCCCGCACAGATCGAGTTATTATCAAGCCAGTAACCCAGTTACCAATAATCAACAGCAAGGCTATTCCATGGAATTATGAACGGGTAACGGTGATGTACAAAGGGAAGGAATTCAAAGAAGAAATCTGTGAAGTACAGGGTCTGACTTGCTCGGGAAGGTGTTTTACTCCCGAGGAGTTAAGAAGAGCTAAAAATAATCCAGCACTAATAAAGAAAGTTGTAACTGAAGAAGAAGCAGAAGAATTCTTGAGGAAAATGAAGCTGCATGACTACTCTATCGTGGAACAATTAAGAAAGACGCCCGCTCAAATTTCCCTATTGTCATTATTGATCCATTCGGACGAGCACCGTCAAGCTTTAATGAAGTTCTTGAATGAGGCGCACGTTCCCGATAAGATCTCCGTGAATCACTTGGAAAAAATAGCCAACAAAATCTTCGAAGTAAACAGAGTGACGTTTTCTGATGATGAATTGTCTGTAGAAGGTACTGAGCACAACAGAGCTCTTTACCTCATATTAAAATGTGAAAACTCTGTGGTGACCCGGGTATTGGTTGACAATGGGTCAAGCGCAAACATCTGTCCTCTCTCCACTCTAAGCAAGTTGAAAATAGAAGATGAGAGGATCCATAAGAACAGTATTTGCGTGCGGGGATTTGACGGCAGAGGTAAAGATTCGGTTGGGGACATAGTGTTGGAGCTGACAATAGGGCCAGTCGAGTTCACAATGGAGTTTCAGGTGCTGGATATAGATGTTTCTTATAACTTGCTGTTAGGTCGACCATGGTTCCACGCCGCTAAAGCAGTTCCATCAACACTACACCAGGTAGTCAAATTTGAATGGGATAGACAAGAAATAGTTGTGCATGGGGAAGACAGTTTATGTGCTCGCGGCAATGCCATTGTACCAGTCATTGAAGTGGAAGATGACCAGGGACCATGGGTCTACCAGGTTTTGGACACGATGTTGGTAGAGAAAGTTCCGGAGGGGAAATACATTCCAAATCCAAAGATAACCGCCGCATCAGTCATAGTAGCCTATGAGATGTTAAAGAATGGTTTTGTACTAGGTAAAGGTTTGGGCTCATTTTTGCAAGGCATCATACAACCAGTGTCTCTTCCCAAAAACTTGGGAACATTTGGTTTGGGATTCAAGCCCACTACCGCAGACATAAGAAAGGCCAGAAAGCTAAAACAGAAGACATGGGTCCTTCCAAAGCCAGTCCCACATCTTTCCAAATCATTTGTCAAGTCTGGTACTAGGAGTCGCCTGGTAACAACAATTTCCAGTTCTATGATTAATCCTGACAAGGAGTTAATTGAAAGATTTGAAAAGTTGTTTGATGGTGTGAACATGGTGGAAAGTGGTGAAGGTCCTAGCAACACAGAAATTCAATTTGTTGGACCAGAAACAAAGCTTAATAATTGGAAAGCCACTCCTCTCCCCATTCGAAAGGAGTCTTGGTAGTTTATTTTGATTTTCCTTCAGTTTGTCTGGATCATTCCAGGGTTGTAATCCAGATTTTTATCTTTCAGTCTGTTTGAAGTGTGCAAACCTTGTTTCATTCAATGAAATGCAGTTTCCCCTTCTTTATCATTCCTGATAGTTTTTCTTTTGTTTTTCTTTTCTTTCCTGTACAGTTCTTTTTACGCTAGCTCTAGTGATATGACATGCATAAGGAATCCTCAGCCCAGTCTTAAAAATCAATCTAATTTCGAAATAATAGTTCAAGAAGTAGATTGTGATTACGAATCAGAATACGATGAAGATGAGGCCTTCGAAGAGATTAGTAAGGATTTAATTCACTTCGAAGAAAAACCCAAACCCAACCTGAATGATACAGAAGCCGTCAATTTAGGAAACACAGATAATATCCGAGAGACTAAAATAAGTGTCCACCTCGAGCCAAAGATCCGGGAAGAGTTAATCAAAGCACTCATCGAATTCAAAGATGTTTTTGCATGGTCATATGATGACATGCCGTGCTTGAGCACTGATTTAGTGGTCCACAAATTGCCTACCGATCCAGTGTTTCCTCCCGTCAAGCAAAAGTTGAGGAAATTCAAAACTGATATGAGTGTGAAGATTAAAGAAGAAATCACCAAACAGTTGGATGCAAAGGTCATTCGGGTCACTCGATATCCTATTTGGCTGGCTAATGTCGTACCTGTGCCAAAGAAGGACGGCAAGATCAGAGTATGCGTCGATTACCACAATCTCAACAAAGCTAGTCCGAAGGATAACTTCCCACTACCCAATATCCACATTTTGATCGATAATTGTGCCAAGCATGAGATAGGATCTTTTGTGGATTGCTATGCCGGGTATCATCAGATTCTAATGGATGAAGAAGATGCATAAAAGACGGCATTCATCACGTCGTGGGAAACTTATTGCTACCGGGTGATGCCATTTGGTTTGAAGAACGCCGGGGCAACTTACATGAGAGCAATGACTACAGTGTTTCATGACATGATACATAAGGAGATTGAGGTATACGTGGATGATGTGATCATAAAATCAAAGCATCAGGCCAACCACGTTGGGAATTTGAGGAAATTCTTCTTAAGACTTCGCAGGTACAACCTCAAGCTTAACCGTGCCAAGTGCGCATTTGGTGTTCCATCCGGAAAGCTGTTGGGATTCATAGTCAGCCGGCGAGGCATCGAGTTGGACCCATCAAAGATCAAATCCATCCAAGAATTGCCACCTCCGAGGAATATGACTGAAGTGATGAGTCTGTTAGGGAGGTTGAACTACATCAGCAGGTTTATTGCTCAGCTCACGGCAACTTGTGAGCCTATTTTCAAATTGCTGAAGAAGGATGCTGCAGTCAAGTGGACTGATGAGTGTCAAGAAGCATTTGATAAGATAAAAGGATACTTGTCAAACTCATCCGTGCTGGTTCCGCCAGAACCAGGAAGACCCTTGATTCTTTATTTAACAGTCTTGGAAAGTTCATTTGGCTGTGTACTGGGCGGCATGACATCACCGGCAGAAAGGAGCAGGCCATCTATTATCTTAGCAAGAAGTTCACGGCTTATGAGGTTAAGTACACTCAGCTGGAAAGGACATGTTGTGCCCTAACTTGGGTGGCTCAGAAATTGAAACATTATTTGTCATCCTACACTACTTACCTCATTTCGCGCTTAGATCCGTTGAAGTATATCTTTCAAAAGCCTATGCCGATAGGGAGACTTGCGAAGTGGCAGATATTGCTCACAGAGTTTGACGTCATCTATGTGACTCGGACTGCGATGAAAGCCCAAGCATTGGCCGATCATTTAGCCTAAAACCCGGTCGATGAAGATTACGAGCCATTAAGAACTTATTTTCCCGATGAAGAAGTGATGCATATCGATGAACTAGAGCAAATTGAAAAACCAGGCTGGAAACTCTTCTTTAATGGGGCTGCCAACATGAAGGGAGTCGGGATAGGAGCTGTGCTTATTTCTGAAACAGGGCATCACTATCCTGTTACGGCTCAGCTTCGGTTTTGTTGCACCAACAATATGGCTGAGTATGAAGCCTGTATTTTGGGTCTAAGACTAGCTGCAGACATGGATATCCAGGAAATCTTGGTATTGGGAGACTCGGATCTTCTGGTACATCAGATTCAAGGAGAATGGGAAACGCGAGATTTGAAGCTCATACCGTACCGACAATGTTTGCATGATCTTTGTCAACGGTTTCGATCAGTAGAGTTCAGGCATATTCCAAGGGTCCATAATGAGGTCGCCGATGCTTTGGATACCCTGGCATCAATGTTGCACCATCCGGACAAAGCTTATGTTGATCCTATGCATATTCAAGTCCGAGATCAGCATGCTTATTGTAACATGATTGAAGAAGAACTTGATGGCGAACCATGGTTCCACGATATCAAGGAGTACATTAGAATGGGGATATATCCAGTGCAAGCCGCGGGGGATCAAAAAAGAACAATTCGACGGTTGGCAAATGAATTCTTCTTAAGTGGAAGAGTTTTGTATAAGAGAACACCAGACCTTGGATTATTAAGATGCATGGATGCTAGACAAGCTATGGCTGTCATGTCCAAAGTACATTCGGGAGTCTGCGGACCACATATGAGCGGATATGTGTTGACAAAGAAAATTCTCCGAATAGGCTATTATTGGCTTACCATGGAGCGAGATTGTATCAGTTTTATGCGCAAATGTCATCAGTGTCAGATACACGAAGATTTGATTCATTCTCCACCATCAGAATTGCACACAATGTCTACACCATGGCCCTCCATCGCTTGGGGCATGGATGTCATTGAACCAATTGAGCCAGCAACATCCAACGGCACAGGTTCATTCTGGTAGCCATTGATTATTTCACCAAATAGGCTGAGGCCAAAACTTTCAAATCAGTGACCAAGAAAGCAATGGTCGATTTTGTTCAATCAAATATCATCTGTCGATTCGGAATCCCAAAGGTGATCATCACAGATAATGGTGCTAATCTTAACAGTAACTTGATGGAAGAGGTATGTCAACAGTTTAAGATTACATATCACAATTCTACCCCATATCATCCCAAGGCGAATGGAGCAGTCGAGGCAGCCAACAAAAACATAAAGAAGATACTTCGGAAAATGGTAGAAGGTTCGAGGCAATGACACAAAAAATTACCATTTATGTTGTTAGGATATCATACTATTGTTCGTACTTCGGTAGGTGCAACTCCTTATTTGTTGGTATATGGCACTGAAGCGGTAATACCTGCAGAAGTTGAAATCCCTTCCCTTCGGATTATCGCTGAAGCTAAGATTGATGATGATGAGTGGGTCAAAACCCGTTTGGAGCAGTTGAACTTGATTGATGAAAAAAGATTGACAGCAGTATGTCAAGGCCAGTTATATCAAAAAAGAATGGCAAGAGCATACAACAAAAGGGTGCGTCCCCGAAAGTTTGAAGTGGGTCAACAAGTGCTGAAACGTATTCTTCCACATCAGGTTGAAGCAAAAGGCAAGTTCGCCCCGAATTGGCAAGGACCATTCATTGTGACCAGAGTATTATCCAATGGCGCTCTATGTTTAACAGATATCGAAGGAAAATGCATAAACATGGCCATCAATTCCGATGCGGTCAAGAGATTATGTATGATTTCTTTGTTATAATTGTTGATTGATTGTACTTGGCATTGTTTCGAAGATTGGAATGACGAAGGCAATTTGTTCTGCTATCTAAACACTTTACCCTTTGTATCCCCTTTCTGAGCCTTATTTATTTATTTCATACCCCTATTTTGGAATCAATCACGAAAAAAGAAAGGAAAAAGAAAGAAAAGAAAAAGGGAAGTGAAAAGAGAAAGTATAACAATAAGGAAATTTAGGTGTGAACTACATTTGACCTGATTCCTGTTAAGGATACATAGGCAACCTCACGGCTCGGTCATAGTAAAATAAAATAGCAAAAGATCCCCAAGCAAGAAACTGGGGCAGACAGTTGTACTGGTAATAAGAAATGTGATTCCAAGAGTTGTAATTTTAAACCCATGTCAAATTGTTTTGAGCCTTTGATACCCTTTCTTTCTAACCCCATCCAAAAGCCCACATTACGGTCCAAAACCTTCCGATCAGTCTTCGAGAGATGCCAAGTTGAGCAAATAGAGATGATTCATATCAGGATAACACTTTGGTCCAAGCGGGAAAAGTAACGAAAATGAGAGAGTCTTATTGGTGAAAACCCTCATGGGCACCATGAGGCGACAAAAGCTAAGAGAAAGTAAAAATGAGAGAGTCTTATTGGTGAAAACCCTCATGGTCACCATGAGGCGACGAAAGCTGAGAGAAAGTAAAAATGAGAGAGTCTTATTGGTGAAAACCCTCATGGGCACCATGAGGCGACGAAAGCTGAGAGAAAGTAAAAATGAGAGAGTCTTATCGATGAAAACCTTCGCGGGCACCATAAGGCGACAAGGAATTGAGGAACAAACAAATGAGAGAGGTTTGTTGGTGAAAACCCTTCAGGGCACTGCAAGTCGAACAAGGTCCATAAGTTGGCAGAAAGTAAAATTGTGTTGTGGAAATCTTGGAGAACAAAGTAAAATAATTGGAAAGGAGATTGGTTAAATAGACTGGGCTGATTAATTCAAAATGTATACTATGATCATTGGTGCCAGTGACTCCACTCAGATAAGTTCTTTTTTCCTATCTCCAACAGTCATCCAAATCTGAATTTTCTTCTTATTCTTAATTCTCAAAATCGTCGCATTTCATTGTTGTTAATTTTTACTCCTCTAAAGCTTTTCCAAGGTTAGCCTTGTTCCAACAAATAAGAAGGAATGTCAAAGTATACTACCTGTGAGCACGTGATTTTTGCCTTACGAAAACTACTTCAAAATAAATCAAAAAATAAAATAAATTTCTTTTACTGTGTAATTCTTGAATTTGCGTGGTGTTAAATATTTGTGTTATGTCCGTAAATATTTACTTTGTCATAATAAAATGAAAATTAAAATAAAATACATGTTGCATGCATATAGGATTTAATTATGTATTTGAAAGATAATTTAAATAAAATCACCAAAATATGCATTTCGTTCTATTTTTTATATTCCACTGTGTGATTAATGTTTTATCTGTATGTTGAATAGTTGTTATGAAGTGATTAATATTTTTGTGTAAGGTTAAAAATTGTTTTATAATTTTTGTTAGGATTTTTTAATGATAAATAATAAAATAGAATAAAAAAAAATATAAGTTGTAAAATAAAAATTGGACCTGGATTAAAATCCAGGCCCAAATCAAATTACCCCCCCCCCCACAGCCCAATCCAACATCCCCCTGTCCAGTCCAATTCGAACAAGCCTAAACGACGCCGCATGAGATACCTCAAATCTGAGCCGTTGATTCATTGCAATCAAACGGTCCAGTTCAGCTTCTGCATAAATGAAACGACGACGTTTAAGGGCAACTAGATCTGAACCGTTCATCCATCTTGATCCCACGGTCTTAAAAACTCACCCAAACCCGATCCATTTCAACCCCGGGTTGACCCCTTTCCCCAACTTAAATCAAACGATGTCGTTTGGATAAGTGGATTGATCTCAACCGTGCATCTTAATTGATCCAACGGATGAGATCAATCCACCCCACCCCTATATAAGGCTCAAGCCCTTACCCCGGCCCCTAACTGAACACCCCCCTCCTCTCACTGTTCATCATCGTCCCCAAACCCCACCCCTAACCCTAGCCGCCCTAGAATCCCACCGCCTGAAACCCGGCGGCATCAACGCCGCCGGTCACCAAAATAACACCCTAGAACCCCCTGAACATCCTCTACACAAATCTGACCTTAGTTTCCTTCGAATCAGACCCCAACTCTTCGAATACTAAATCGAAGGTGGGTCTGAAAACTCAAACCTTTCCAATGGCTTCCAAAATAACACCATAGTACCCCCTAGCATGCCTCGTTATGGATCTGAAGTTTGTTTGGCTCGAATCATTTCCGAGCTTCTCGAATCTTCTTTTGAAGATTCGGACCAAACAAGAACAAACTCAGATTCCTCCCAAATTAACACCAAATGACCTTTAGGCTTCCCTCACCCTTGTGCCATCTTTGGTTTCCCTCGAATCCACCCAGAAGTGTTCGAATTTAAAAGCCAAGGTCTGAAACCCTAAATTTTCTAGCCTTGGCATCTTTTTCACTTCAGACGAAAGATTGAGGTTTAATCGACCTTAGTCAAAGTATTTTCAGTAGAAAATACTTCGACTAAGGTCTGTTTGATTTCAAACAAAATCCAAATCCAAGTTGAGTTGAGTCCGGTTGAATTTGAAGGTTCAGAGGTAATTTTCTATTTCTTGTGTGTATTCTACGTATACTCTATGTTCGTTTCATTAGTTTGTCTAAATTTTCATAATTTTCTAGTCAATTTTGTTATACTGTCCCCTACCCGTCTACTTGATTCTAAATGTGAATTGTTTCTGTTGATTGTGATTATGTACAATGTGTGTAATCGACTCGATTAAGTTCGTCGATTAGTTGTATTGTGAATCTTGCTTCTGAAAATGTTGTTTGTAATACCCTGTTTATCTGTTTGGAGTTGATTATTATCATTGAAATTAATCAATTAGTTCTTCCCAATTAATTGCTTCTTGTTTAATAAATCAGAAAGTTTGTCAATGGTGTGTATATGTTGATTTCTGAACATTGAGTTTCAGGGCATTGTCAGTATATTGACAATGCTCCTGTGTTTGTTTGATTTTGTTCAAAGTTAAAGTTCGTTTGAATCATTATACTGAACTCAGTGTAATATTGTTGTGATGTTAAGTTTGAATTCAAGTTTACAAAAGTTGGTCAAATACAATTGTGTTAGGAGGTTCATAGGATTGGTTATAACTGTAAATCAGAAGAATAATCAAGTTTATACAGATTATAGAATCAGTTTTGCAGTAGGTTCTGATTTTTTCAGTAATAACAGTAGGAGTCAGGGGGCATTTCTGGGATAAAACAGTAAGGGTAATGTGACATAATAGTGGGCTGAAAGTGGTTTGTTAATGGTTTTTAATTTAATAGGATAGTGGGAAACAAAGGGTAATGGGCTGCTGAAAAACAGGATAATAGCACTCAATAGGATTTAAAGTATTCAAAAGTAGTTTTAATGGAAAACTTTCTGATTTTAAAAGGAGAAAAGGGTCCAGGCAGCACTAGAAGGGTACAGGACAGCCCTGTATAAATAGAGGGGGATTGGGACTGATTTAGGGGCAGATTTTGAAAGAGAAAAATCTGATAAGAGAGATTTTTTTTGAAAGAGAAAAAAAATCAGATTTGAGGGCAGATTTTAAGAGAGAAAAACAGAAAGAAAGAAAGAGATAGAAATAGAATCAGAAACAGAAATTTGAAAACAGAAACAGAAAAAATCTGATTGAGGAGATTTTTTAGAGTTCAAGAAGAAGAAAAAAAAAATCAGAAACAGAAAAGTCAGAAACAGGAATTTGAAACAGAAGAGAAACTAAAATCTGAAATAATGTCCCTTGGTTAAATCTGTCCGGATTTATTTGAATCCATAGTTCAGTTAAAATCTGAAGTTTTCTTTTAAAATACTGTTACTGTGCATCTGGGTTTCTCGGGTCTCATTATTGCTCAAATCTGTGGAAAGACTGCTATTCTGCTGATTTTGTTATTGCTGCTACTGCTACTGCTGAAATTTACTCATTCTACTTTCATTTTCAGGTACATGTCTTTTAAATTTTATGTTGGAAAGAGATTCAACATGATTAATCAATGAAGCTTGAATTGCAATTCTGTTTTCTGTTTGTCCAAGTTCATCAGTTTAAATTTCATTTTTGTTTCATGTTAGTTAATTAGTAGTGAATTCAATTTGATAGCTATGAGTTAATTGTCTTACTTTGAAAATTCGTATAAAGCTTTGTAATAATGTTAGCCCTTCATCTCATTAGTTTAGTCGTATTTGAACTGTCAAGGTAGGAAACATGACATAAAGATTGGCCATTAACTAGGCCTTGTGGCGTTGTTAGTTGAATAAAGAATAGCGTGAAAAATGTCAAAACCATATTGCTAGTTTATTCTGATACTTGATTTAGTTATGGATGGAATGATATAAGTTGTACGTTATTATGTGGCATGATAACAGGTATCTATAGAACCATTAGTGGATGGTGAGTTGAGTTGTTATGGCTCATTATGATGTTAAAGTGCTATGAATGTTTCAAGACATACAAATATGTTGCATATAAGGCAATGTGGTTAATCAATTTGTATAATAATTCACTTTCTCATCAATTCGATGCCTATCTACTATCGTAAACAAATCAATTAAAATAATTAGGCTTATTAGATTAAAAGCAAGTATATGAGAATAAGATGAGATGTATAAAATGTAACATTTTATATTAATGGTAATTAGAAATAGAATTTGCACCAAATGAATTAAATAATGAAAAATTGTTCAAAAATACTTCTTCCCTTCATAAATCATGTTTGTTAGTTTCATATACAATTCATCCTTTGGCATATATATGTTGTATTTGCTAGAATCATATTTTTATTCTTTTCTTTGAACTTGAATAGTTGGGCTGAATATAATTTATATCCGGGAATTATAATCGACGGGCAGCATTTAATAAATCATGAATTTTTTTTAAAAGAATTCAAAGACATCCCTTGAATATGAATTTCTCAGTATTTTCATATAAATGTGTAGATATAACAAACAATTTGTGAAAAATTCATAATACCATTAAGAATATTTGGTGTAATTAGGGATACGTTCGCGTAACCTGATTATACCAATAAAAGCAATTCGAATTATGCGTACGCGCAATTTCGAGCGAATATTTAATATAAGGGATTTCTTCGAGGACGTTAAATTGATTTCATAAAAACCCGAGATGTGCGGTTCACTATTTAAGAAAAACAAATATTCTTGATTCGACACAATTTCGAAAAAATGATTGTTTAATAAATATATTATCAAAAGTTATCGTGTATACGTACGCGTGACACAATTCCGCATTTTTAAATTTATAACACGAATATACGTACGCGTAATTCGATTCAAAGAAGGGTCCTTAATCATAATAAATAAAAGCGTAGTAAAATCATGCAATAAAACATATTTAATAAAAATCAAGATAATTAAGCCAATAATAAAAACAGTTAAGCGACCGTGCTAGAACCACGGAATTCGGAAATGCCTAACACCTTCTTCCGGATTAACAGAATTCCTTACTCAGGATTTCTGGTTCGCAGAATAACAAACAGAGTCATATTCTCCTCGATTCAGGGATTAAAACCGGTGAATTGAGACGCCTTAAAATTCTCAGGTGGCGACTCTAAAATAATTAAATAAATCCCGTTTCGACTGTCCTTTAATTGGAGAAAACTCCCCACGCGCCCCGCGGGCGCGGTAAAAAGGAGGTGCGACAGCTCTGGCGACTCTGCTGGAAAACTTTGAGTGTTATAACCCAGAACCACTGGTTCAGGGTCTAAAGAATTCGAGCTTAAAATAACTGCGATAATTGGTTTTATTTACTATATGATTTTTCAACTGTTTATATGATTAACATGCTAAATGTTTTTTTTACCGCTTTAATATTATTTGAATTGTGAATATATACAACTGCTACGAAACCCCCCTCTTTCTGAGTCTTCTAAATTTATGGTGCACACGTGCGCGTGGCCCACCTTTCTGTTAAAGGTCATACCAAATAAGACGAAGTTGGGACATGTAACTAGGCCGGATAGACTTTCGTTCTCACGGTACGTTGCCCCCGCTTCGGCTCAAACTGTCCGTTTGGGTAAGCCAGGTTTAGAACAATCAACCTTAGGTTTTTCACTTAGAATAACTCAGCCATGTACCGGATCCCTAGTAGGAACGTATATTTGCATCATGTACATTTGGCCTTGGAGACTCAACACAGGGGTTGAGTCTGTCTAGGACAGGTGAACCCGAAATAAAAAGACCATCCTGATGCATCCTACTTGCTACTTGTGCATTCATTTGCCTCGAACATGCTTGTTGACCGGCTTTAATGAAATCATGGTGAGAAGAGAGGAATAAAATAGGTTGTTTTAAAATTTTCAAAAAAAAAAAATAGTTTAAAATCTTGAAATAAAAAGTGTTTAATAAAAAAAATATATATAAAATTTTGAAAATGATTTTTTTTTAATTTTCAAAATGAGTCTTAACTTTATTAAATTAAATTTCAGATACAAAATGAGCACCACGCAAAACCCCCCATCCACAAATACAGAAGAATTTCTATTTCAGCTTCAAAAGTGGTGGTATGATTTAGGCGAAGATGGTCAAAAATGGGTCGTCAAGCATTTGGGAAATCTCGCGGACATTATGAAAGTTAAACCCCGTGATGATCTGATTGCGGCGTTAGTAACTTTTTGGGACCCTGCTCACAATGTCTTTCGTTTCTCTGACTTCGAGCTTACTCCTACATTAGAGGAAATAGCTGGATATGCTGGTTTTGACGGAAGTCTAAGAAATCAAAGCCTGATATTCACAAAGGCTCCTTCGGTACATCGATTCTTCGGTCTTCTGAACATCAGCAGTCAAATCAGGAAAAACAATGTCATCAATGGATGTTGTTCCTTCAACTTTTTGTATTCAAGGTTCGGAAAGTCAGATGGGTTCGAAATTCATGAGAAAGGCCTTACTAACAAGCAAAACAAAGACACTTGGCAGATTCAACGTCGCTTTGCCTTCATGGTGGCTTTTCTAGGAATCATGATCTTTCCAAACAAAGAGCGAACAATTGATATTCGCACCGCAAAAGTTGTGCAAATCCTCACCACCAAAGAAAATCACACCATTGTCCCCATCATTCTATCAGACATTTATCGGGCTTTGACTTTATGTAAATCAGGAGCAAAAGTCTTCGAAGGATGCAAAATTTTGTTGCAAATGTGGGTGATGGAGCATCTCCAACAACAGCCCAAGATCATACAGTATGGGTCAAGCAATGATAATTGCATCGAGAGCTATGAGGAAAGAACAAAAAATTATCAGGCTCCATAAGGGATAGAAGCATGGGTATCTCATCTAAAGGCTTTAACGGCAAATCAGATTGAATGGACTTTGGGATGGCTCCCGATGAGGGAAGTAATACACATGTCAACCTCAAATAGTTATCTACTACTATTGGGATTGAGAAGGATTCAGCCGTATGCGCCACTAAGAGTCCTAAGACAACTAGGGAGATAGCAAGTAGTTCCTGATGATGAAGATTTGAGTATGCAAGTAATCGAATTACACCCAGAAGCCACTATTCCCGAGGCTCTACTTCAGCAGATGTGGAATGGATGTCGATACTTGAAAAGTGATACTCAAGTCCCAGACACTACAAAGGGTGAGATAAATCCTGGATATGAAAGGTGGTTCGAGAAACGATCTCGCGTGGATGATGTACCAGAACATGAGCTAAGAAGGCCAACAAAAAGACCCCATATTCAAAACTTTAATGATAAGATCCAAGAGCAGTTGATCTGGGGAGAAAAGGAAAAAGGGTACAAAGCAACTATCCATGACCTACAAGAAAATCTGAGAAGCCTCAGTTTGGAGAAAGATTTGCAAGCACAAGAAGCCGAAGGCGAGAAGAAGAGTCTAGCTTGTGAGAATGGAAATCTTCATGCTCGATTCCAAAAAATGAAAAGAGTTTCTGAAACACCAAAGAGGAGCTGGAAGGATCAAAAAACCATCGCCAATCTTTTTGAAAGAATGCAAGATTATGATTCTACTCTTGCAGAAAACGAAAGAGCGTTGAGCAAAGCAAAAGAAAGGATGCAATGATTAAACGAAGAAGCCATGTCTAATAAGGAACTCCAAGATAAGCAATCCGAAAATTACAGGGCACAATTCAAGAAGGAAAAAGACCATTGGATACGATCAGAAAACCAGCTTCGTGCACAACTAGAAGAGGCAAGAAGATGCAACAGAGAACATCAACAAGCAGACCTCGACAGGGAAAGAGCGCAAGCAAGATTAGAGCAGGCCAGACTCCGAGCTCTGTTAGAATCAGCTCTAGATCGTGAAAACCGTGTCAGAGATATAGCCACCACTCGTCAGCAGCAATTGCAGAACCAAGACCAACGTCTCCAAGATTTCAGGGCACAAATCCACGACCTGGCAATCTACACTTCTCAAAGTTACGTAAATTGCCAAGGAATGGATTATGAAAGGTTTACAGAGCATGCACCCACTTTTGCTCGTCATCTAGCAATGGAGTTGGAAAGGATGTATCGTACGCTGGGAGGCCATCCAGGTCAAGCCCCACATTGAGCAGATAATCCAATAATTGACAACAAAAGTGGAAAGTGGGGCATGTTGTGAGATGTTAAGAGTTGTATCTTGTATTTTTATTTAAGTATGTGTGTTTCAAGCCATTTTCTTACAAAGTTTTCAAATGTAATGTTTGCTCATCTTTGAATAATGAATAAAAGTGTTTGCCTCATGTCCGAACTACGCAAGGTCTGATTCATGTAAGGGCATGATACGTAGGCAATCTCTATATGATTCGACCACCACGATAAAAAATATAATAAATAAAATAAAAGTGAGTAACAATAAAAATTTCAAGAAAGCTGGGACGACACAAGCAGCCGAGCAAATGCATAATAGAAAGGGATTATTTATCTAGGAGCATTGCATCTTAACGTGTGATTATATATGTGTTAAACTCTCAAAACTAACAAGTTTGTTCATTTTCAGAATTCATTTTACACGTGATACAAAAAACAATTATAAGAAAATTCAACAGATTTAAAATATAATAATAAAAAAATTATCTATTAATATTTTAAACTAATTCAAAGTTATAACTTAGAATAAAATGTGATATTATATATTTTGTTTATTGGTAAAATATTAATGTAAAAAATTAATTAAAAATTCATAGTAGGGAAGAGGTTGTATAAAGAGGAAGAAATATATAGTAAATGACTCAACCTGTAAATCTGGATAACTCTGTAAATCATGAAATACTTATAGTGTCATGCATATGCGTATGAATGTCATGTCGTGCATAGGTACATGTGTCATAACAACATCACGCCTCTGAGGGCAACCCATCATATCATCTCAGTCACTGTGAGCAAATCATCAACATATATCATTTCAACATATATATATATATATATATGGGATATGGGAAAGGTTATGGCGTTATATATGCACTACCGCATAACCTTGTAATCCTCCCAATTTAGGGCTCCACACCCTACTCCCAAGGATACACAACCCTAATTTTTATTGCTTTCAATAAAGAGATATCTTGTATTTGTGTTGCAAATAACTCACGAAATTTTCCTAGTGAAAACTGGGCTTTTAAAAAAGTCAAGTTAAAAGCAGTAAGAGCACAAAATCAGTCAAAACTACTGAACTCCAGCATATTATGCTGGACCTGTATACTTTGCTGACTCCAGTATAATATACTGGAGACTGGAGCACCGGTGCTCCAAAATCCAGTATATAATACTGGAGTCAGCAAAGTATACAGGTCCAGCATAATATGCTGGAGTTCATATACAGGTGCACTGAACTCCATCATATTATGTTGGAGTTCCAAATGATTTTACTGCTTCATTATAGAATACCTTGTGCGTTACATGTTTTCTTACTTTCAATCATTATTTACATTTGTTACTCACTGAGTTGGAGTACTCACTTTACTCCCTGCACCCTATGTGCAGATTCAGGCGTATCTGGTTCCACCCGATGACTTTCCCGTCTTAACCCGATGGACCTCCCCGGCATAACCCGAGGACCTTTTTCCGGAATAATCTGATGACCTTTCCCGGTATAACCCGTGCCGAAGGTAAAATTTATTTTTTAACTCTATATATTATTTTTTGAATCCCTTTGACAAAGCCCAAAAACATAGCTTAGTGGTTAAGGCGGTTCAAAAACTTTGTAAGGTCAATTGTTTTATTCCTACTAGCGTTACTTTTACACGTAAAAATATTGACATATAAATATAAATGATCTTTCTTGGACTTCCCTATGTCCCCCACGCTTCATATTTTGGGAAAAGCAAATGGGGAACATTTGTGGAATCCAAGAAGCTGATACATCCTCTTTGAGCCTCCGGGCAGGGCTTGCCTCGCTATGAGAACCTTTGCCCTTCAGGGATTCCTTCCGTTTGTTATTATTCCTCGGACCTGAAGCCAACGATCCAAAAAGTGGTGGAGTGTTTTGTTGACATAAGTATGGTTTTGAAGATTAATGTAATTATATTAAAAGTGCCTAGGGAGGTTAGTCACTATATCCAAAAGAGTCGTGCCCGCGCAGGCCGAGCTCACCGCAACGAAACAACATGTACTTACGCTAAGCAATCAAAGGATATCTTTTGCCAAAAGCATTATGCTTGAAAATAAAACATATATTTGGACTCGTGAGGCTATGGGTAGTCAAGACCTACCCTTGGACCCGAGTTTTGATCAGGCGAGCCTGGGGTTTGACTTTTGTTGACTTTTTAGAAATCTAATAAAAATCACAGCTTTATTAATTGAAATTATTTTCTCTTGCATTGTGTGATGTATTCAAGTCGTCGTTGGCTAGATTGAGCCGGGCGGAGACGAATTTGTAAAGGAAAAAGGCTATATTGAGTGTTGAGTTACCCGAGTTGAGGTAAGTGTTTTGCATAACTTTGTTGAAGGAATTTTTCCTCCTATTTGTCATTGGTGACTAATACACAAGGTCAATCTGCATTGGAGACAATTGTTATCAACCAAAATGTTCCACAACAAGTGCACCTGGGGAGAGACTTGTATGAATACGGAGAGGAAGAAGCAATATTACAACAATGTAGAGCAGAGGCAGCAAGAAAAGGGGATCTATCACCAATGCATGGCATCATCGGGTCATGGTTCTCACAGTTCTCATCAGGGCAGTCATCACTCAGTGCCCTTCCAGCCCAGAGTTCGTCCTGTGCTCCATCAGTTCAGGGCTCTTCTATAAATTTAGGAGGGGGGGGGTTGGTGGTGCAGAAAAAAAACAGAAAACTGGAAATACAAAAAAAGTAAAAAAGTTCCTTTTGAGGGGAGGGGGAGGGGGAGGCAGGGTGGGTGGATGGGATTTTATTTCATATTTTGACCTAGAGAGCTCCGGCTTTGGCAATTTTTGAAGGGATTTTCAAGAAAACCATCGGGGTAAGTGATTCTAACTCAATTTTGGCTAAAATACATGATCATAACGTTGGATTCATCAATTGAGTAGAGATTTGGGATGAAAATTTGTGGAAAATTGTGGAACTTCATAAAATAAAATTTTGGGATTTGAAAGCAGATTCGAAGTCGGAATTGAGTGAAACTAGTATAGATAGTCTCGTAATTGAAATAAATACGTAATAGTATAGGAATAAATATGAAGTTAGTTGATCTTCCCATGAGAGAATGATGATTTATGGTAGGGGTGGGCATATATCGGGTAAAACCGAAAACCCGAACCGTTAATTACTTATTGGGTTATCGGTATTGGGTTATTGGCTAATGGTTCGGTAACGGGTAAAAAAAATTTCTTATTGGGTTATCGGTTTAAAGCGACCAAAGCTGGTCGGTATATTGTTTACCCGGAATAGTTGGTCCTTTTACCTTAGAGACCAAAGTTGGTCGCTAATAATATAGAAGTTATTGCGGTCCAATAAAATAAGTTATTACAACTATATAATGCTCCAAGAATGTACAAATCATAATTTTTCCTCAAACTCTTCACATTACATGAAATTTATCAATTTAACAAGGAAGAGGTATCACAAATCCGAATAAACACAAATAAGACTCATGGTCATGCTAGACTCCGGTGTATAGATACTCATTACCATGCCTATACACCGTACTCAACAATTATCAAATAGCAAACAACACTCTAATCCTATTCCCTTAAGCCAAAGTTAGAACAAACACTTACCTCGGTCCAAAGAATAGCAATCAACCCTCAAATACCGCCTTTCCTTTATAATCCGACTCTGAAACAACGATATCTAGGCATAATTAATTCAATAATATCAATAAACACTTGATAACAAAAGATACAGAAAATGGAGATACCAAGTTTCTATGCCAACAAAAGAATAATTGGTATAGCAACTATTATTCAAGAACTAGCTAACAATTATCTACAAGGAAATGCTATCTGGAGCTATTATTCCAGAGACCAATTAATGATATATGCCAACTCAAAAGAACTACGACAAGGAGATATGGATGAAGTCCAGAAATGGATTTTATCATTACTAAAGCCAGAAATGCAACCAACTACCAGGATATCATCAATGGATACTATAACGAACGAATCAAGATAAGGCCGGAAGACGCTGTTCATCAAATGCATAAATGTTGTTGGGGCATTGGTTAGCCCGAAAGACATAACAAGAAACTCATAATGACCATATCTGGTCCTGAAAGCAGTCTTAAGAATATTTGAATCCCCGATCTTCAACTGGTGATAGCCCGAACGGAGATCAATCTTAGAGAACACTCTCGCTCCCTGAAGCTGATCAAATAAATTATCAATGTGAGGCAAAGGATACTTGTTCTTAAAATTTGGTATTTTTTTGCTCCAATGCAATACCAAATCTTGCGCCATTACAGTGCATGAATAGTGTTGCACCGAATTTGGTGCAATACTATTCATCAACACCAAATTTTATTTATTATTATTTTATTCATCTTTTTATTTTTTTAGACTTTTACTTTATCTTATATTGTGTATATAATTAATTTTTAACGTGATTTTTGTTTCGCGCGACAATCGCTCCAAAAGAAATAAAAAATAACAATTGGTTATGATGTACAATTTTTGGATTTTTACATGGCACTTTGTTAATTATTTATGATTTTTGCCCATTTTTATTTTTATTAAAACAAAATACAAAAAATGTATGTGTCATGCATAATTTGAACCGTAACCCGGTTGTTAAATAGAAAATCATAAATAAGCATCTTTGTCCGTGATTTTGTTTTGTTTGATTTTACCTGTTTTAAAATATTTTTATGCGTGTGCAAATAATTGTATTAAGTGTTTATGAAATTTTATTTTTATTTACTTAGGTTTTGTTTTAAAATAATAATAATAATAATAAAAAAGGGAGATGCAGAATTGGGTTTAAAAATCGGTTGGGCTTACTTTTATTGTTAATTCAAAGCCCAAAACAACCCAACCCAAAACCCCATGTAAACCCGGTCCAGACCAGCTGGCCTCAAGGGGCGTTCCAAACGACACCGTTCTGATCTGGTCTGATCTGGGCCGTTGATCTCAGATTGATCAACGGTCAAGATCTCTCACCCCGAACCCACTAACAGACCCGACCCATCTCACCCGGACCGACCCCAACCCTTTACCCTTGAAACGACGCCGTTCCCTGTTAGTCGAAGGATCTTGGCCCTTCATCACATCTCATCCAACGGCCAGGATCCACCTACCCACTAACTATATAAACTCATAACCTTACCCTGCCCCCCCTATCCGAACCCCAGCCTTCATCGTCTTTACAAGAACCCCAAACCCTAGAGCCACCTCTGTACACCTTCACCATGAAAGCCGGCGGCATGAACGCCTGTGGCCTTCACCTTAACACCATAGAACCCCCTCACCGCCCTGAACATTGATTTGTTGGCCGTTTAGTTCGAATCCCTTCCCACCTTCTCGAATCTTCATTTGAAGATTCGAGTCGGAACCCGATTTACACCAATCGACCTCAACTTCACACCAAACAGTCCCCAGACCCCCCTCGTGACCAAACCATGCTTGGTTTGGTCCGAATCTAACCAGGGAAACACGAATCCCAAATCTAATTTTTTGAACCCTAGTTTTCTCCGTGCATGTTCCGTATCTGTTCAAGCCGAAGAGATTAAGGTCTAATGGACCTTAGTCTAAGTGTTTCTCCGAATCCAAATTAAGGCTTTTGATTTTTCGAGTTTTAAGGTGAGTTTTGCTTTTCTTTTCTTATTTCTGTTAGTCCATGTTCGTTTTCAAGATCTGTTCATATTTTGTGTAATTCATTTCGAATTTTATCAACTGTGTCCTGTCCACTTTGCCGGAACCTCGGTGTTTTGAGTCCTTCTTCTGTTTTGTTCTGATAATGTGTATGTATGTATTTGTTGTGCAATTAACTGAATCTCAAATTTGAACCGATTAACTGACTCCTCAAGTACAATTCTGTTTGGTCAGTATAATTCAAATCATGTGTCGATACTGTTAAATGTCTGATTTTTGGCTACGATTGTATGTGTTATAACTAATATAGTCGAGTCGACATGTGTCGTCAATTAGTTTCAGATGTTGAACAATAACAAATTGATCTGCTTCTGTTAAGCATTGTCTGAATCAGTTAGGAATTGAATTTAGCTACTTATAGTTGTTAATCTGAATCAGAAATATAAAAAAGATTGTTTTTGTTTAGTTGCAGTCAGAATTGGAAGGCATGTGCACAACATGTGCACTTGTGCACAACATGGGCATAAAGGCCTTTGTTACATTTAAAATAGTTTGACAGCATATGTTGTCAGATTATACCATGCTGCCCACATCCTGCTTTAGTTTAGAAATATTAAACCTCACTTAAAAGGTAAGTCTGCCAGGGAATATCATGGGAGTTTGTTCTTATTTAAATAGTCAGTGGAATCTGAAAATAAGAGAGCACATGGGAGGGTGTTTGGGTGATTGATGAACAGGCTGTTAAGGCCAGACTTTAGGCTTATAAAAGGAAGAACTTCCATCATTTTAAGGAGACATAAGAGAACAGAGAGAGAACAGATAGAGGACAGAGATAAGAGAGAGATAAAAGATAGAGAGAAGAGAGAACTGGGAGGGAATTAAGAAGAAGGAGAGCTGAAGTTCTGGGAGATAGATACACACACACAGACATAGAAAAGGAGAATACACACAGAAAACTTAGTTTGGAGATTGAGAGCTGAAGTTCTGAAAAACAGAAAAACTGGAAAAGAACTCTGTTTGATAACACAGACAGACAAAACTAGAAATTGCATTCTTATTTGCTGTCTTGATTTCACTGGTCCTGATCTGTTTGTTCAACACTGATTTCTTCTAAATCCAACTGAGTCTGTTGGTTGTTTGTTGGTTTACTCTGGGACTTGGTCTAGCTGGGATCTTGATTCTACCCCAATTGTTTTATTTGTTGTTGCTGCTGCTATTCTGTTTTTGCTGCTGCTGATTTCCCTATCTTCTTCCTCTTCTCCTTTGCATTTTCAGTATTTCCAGGTACATATTTCGAGTCTCACATTGGTGTAGCTGATTGTAACATTGAAAAGCATGAATTGAAAGATCTGAAGGAGTTATAATCATCCGATGTTTATTGACTGCCTTTTTCATAAATGTTGCTAAGTCGTGTAAATTTTAGTTTGTAGTTCAATAGAGAAGTACATTAGTGAGTTTGTATCTGATTGAAGCTTATGCTGATTTTAAACCACAATATGCAATTGATTTAATGGTATATAGGATGTAACTACAATTCATGGAATATGCAACCATTAGTATAGTTGTTAATTCAAAATTCGTTCTTCAGCATGCTTCGAATATATAGGTTGGACGGTTCCTTTTAATCCCGCAAAAATACAATACAGTTTTTTTAGATTCTTGGGTTGCAATTTTATTAGGCATGTTTAAGATAGTTTTTTTTACACCATTGGTAGCATCCTTTGGTAAGGAATTCCATTAATCCTGTTTAAGCAATTTAATTTAAATTCGACTCAAGGATGTTTGTTCGGTTTAAGCGTTGTACTTCGTCAGCTCGTATGTGATTTCTTTGACAAATTAAAGCATTTTTCCATGAAGTATAATGTTTTCTCCACTTTGTAAATAATTGATCAGAAATTGATAAGAATCCGGATTGGGCCCAAACATATAATTAAATTAGCATGTACCTTTTTTCTTCTAGTTTTAGAGACAAACGCATTAGAAACGTAGCCACTTTAGGATATCCTTTCTAAAATAGAGACGAGCCTCGCTAAATGAAAAATGCAAATTGCGGGGCCCTCAATAACTAGCCATAACAAATACTTAGAATTCGGGACAGGCCAGTTAGTGAATTTCATGGCCTTCCCCAAGAATTATAACACGTTAGACTCTTTAGGCACGGTTTAATTAAATAACAGTCTTAAACTCGGGTGCACATTGATGTGACCCAAATCCAAATCTCAACGGAGTCAAGATGTGTCGACGACCACGGGTGCATTGATTGTGACGTGGTTCGAGATGCATTTCCACGACGTTGCAATTCTATAAAAAAATAAAAAAATGATAATAATAAAAGCGGTTTAAACTTAATAAAAGCACGTAAGTCATAACATGCATTTAAATCAGATATTTAGCCATTATAACAATTTAAGCGACCGTGCTAGAACCACGGGATTCGAGGGTGCCTAACACCTTCCCTCGGGTCAACAGAATTCCTTACTTAGAATTTCTGGTTCGCAGAATTCATTTGGAAAAGTCGAAAATTTCCTCGATTTGGGATTCAAGATAAACCGGTGACTTGGGACACCAAAAATCAAACCTTTCCCAAGTGGCGACTCTGAATTAAATAAATAATCTCATTTCAAATATTGTCACTTAAATTGGAAAAACTCCCCTCGCGCATTTAACCCTTCGGGGCGGAGCGCGCAAAAAGGAGGTGTGACAGCTCTGGCGACTCTGCTGGGGAAATAACCCAGAACCACTGGTTCAGGGTTCCAAAATTCGAGCTTAGAATAATTGTTATATTTGGCTTTATTATCTGATCTTTATTACATGTTTTTGCATAAACGTGCTAAATGTTGTCTTTTACTGCTTTGATATTATCTGAATTGTATATAAACTGTGTCGAAACCCTTCTCTTCTTACCTCCGGGGAGAAGCTCGCTGGTCGAGACTCCCTATTCTGTTAGTGTCAATACCCGAAATAAGAAAGAGGTCGGACAAGTTACAAAGCCGGACGATCTCGCGGGTCCCCGGTACGTAGCCCCCTCCTCGACTCGAGTTGTCCGCTCGGGTACACAGTCTAGAACAAATACCCAGGTTACGAACCTAGAATAACTTGACTTCATGCCGGATCCCTAGTAGGAACGCTTATTTGCATCATGTTGCATTTGACTTAGGGGACTCAACACAGGGGTTGGGTCCGTCTAGGACTAGCAACCTGAAATGAAAAGACCATCATGCTGCATTCCTATCTGTGTTGTGCATTTATTTGCTTCGGTTCCGCATGCCGACCGGTTTCTAAAAAAAGAAAAATAGCAGCGTAGGGAGATAATTACTTATTTTGGAAAAAATAAAACCAATGTCCAAGTAGTGTCAAAACCTCGCCGGAATTTTCTAAAAAAAAAAAAGAGAATAAAAACAAAATTTGTCTTCTTAGTTTGAGTTATTAAAAAAAAATAATATAAAAATTTTTCTTTTTTTTTATCACTTCCCAAAATAAAAAAAAAGAAGGTATTTATTCAAAAGTAAAAAAAAACGGAAATTCATAATCAAAAAAAAAATGTTGTCTCTTTCGTAGCACCCTTTTATGAATTCAGACTAATAGTCCAAATATTTCCTAAAAAAAATAATATTTTCTTTAGTCTTTATCTCTTTCCAAAAGAAAGAATATAATAAAAATACGTATTCTTGATTTCTAGGTTTGTTTGATTTTTTCTATTTACGATATTCCCGAACTACGCCGGTTTGATTCTCACCGGATGTGAGATACGTAGGCAACCCTCGTCGGGTTCAACCCCATTTTGCTAAAATAGCCAAAATCAATAAATAAATAAAAAAAGGAAGTTGTGTCAATTTTTAAAAGAGTCATAAATAAGTCAGGTGATGTTGTTTTGTCATAAATAGCCGAATGTTCCCGAAAAGGGACGCCGGAAGGCTGACTTTGCATGAACAACCACCTTTGGGTCTTGTTTAGCATTTTTGTCCAGTTGACCCACACAGCCTTAAAATCTTCGTCCCCAAAGTGTTTAAAGGCCGTGTTCAAAACTTGATCCCCTTTGTAAAATATTTTGGAGTCAAGTCATTTTTGTTAAAATCACCTTAATAAATGTGCAGGATGAGCACGATGCAAAATGAACATTTTTCAATAATGACCAAAATCCCTGTCAAGTTACGGCTATGGTGGAATGATCTAGGCGTTGAAGGACAAAATGAGGTCAAGAAATATCTTAAGGGTCTTGTGGGTTTGTTGGAAATCCAACCTCGGGGAGATATCATAAGAGCTTTGGTTACCTACTGGGACCCAACGCACAATGTTTTCCATTTCTCTGATTTTGAACTCACCCCGACTTTGGAAGAAATGGCTGGGTACATCGGGAATGCTGAACTCCCGTTGAGGCAAAAATACTTGGTCGCCCCAAGAGCTGTCACGGTACATCGGTTCCTAGATTCATTGAAGATACCCAGAACAGTCCACAACCCGGATCTGGCAGCCGGATTTTGTACTCCATGCTTCATATATGATAGGTATGGTCATGAGGGGGGATTCAATAATCCAATCAACAAACTGTGCAGCAAAGGTGTTCGTCAGAAGTGGGACAAGCACAGACGGGTAGCGTTCATGATGATGTTCCTGGGCCTTCTGGTATTTCCAAGGAAAGACGGAAACATTGATTTGAAGATATCCGGGGTCGTCAGCACTTTACTCACACAGAATGACAGTACTCTCGCGCCTATGGTGGTATCTGACATCTTTCGAGCTCTTACAGCTTGTAAAGCTGGGGGAAATTTCTTCGAAGGTTGTAACTTGCTCCTACAGATATGGATGACCGAGCACCTCTGCCATCATTTCGAGATTTTGAGCCATGGTTCCCCGGAAAAGACTTGCATAGAAGAATCTTACACGAGAACCAAAGAGATCAGTTTGCCCAAAGGAGTCCTGGCATGGACCTCGTTCTTTCAAGCTCTTACTGCCAGCCAAATACAATGGACGTTAGGATGGTTGCCTGTTGATGAGATCTTATATATGTCGGCAGCTAAAACTCATTTCTTATTAATGGGGCTTAAGAGCATTCAACCTTACGCACCCTGCCGAGTTTTGAGACAATTCGGAAGACGCCAGACAGTACCTCATGAGGAAGATCTTAGCACTCAAGCAGTTGAGATAAGTCCTAACGGACAATTCCCAGAAGCAAAGATTCGCCAAATCTGGAGTGAGTGTCAATATTTGAAATCAGATACTTGCGTGCGGGATCGAGCCAAAGGAGAGACGGCGCCAGGATACCTTGCATGGTATAGAAGGGAATTTGAGCATGAAAGACCGGGTAAGAGACCCCACATCCGGAATTTCACCGAATCATCGCAAAAGCAGTGGGATTGGTTAGCGAAGGAAAGAGGTTATTGCGCCGAAATCAGCAGGTTGAAGCAACAAGTGGAAAGCTTGAAATATGAGCACAACGTACAAGCTGCTACCAATCTGGGAGAGCGGAACAGGTTAATTCAGGAAAACGAAATGCTCAGAGCCCAGATCAAACATATAAGGGTGGATGCAGATAAACAGCCAAGGCGTCGATCAGACGAGCAGCTGATAAAAAGGTTAAAAAGTGAAATCAGGGAATGGCAAGATGGTTTGGAGAAATCTGAAAACATCATAGCGGAGCTCAGGGCACAGTGGGATACGAGAACAGATAAGCATCGCCGATGCTTGAATCAATTGGAAGACGACCACGAGAAAACTGTTGCTAAAATAAAGAGAGAGATGGCTGCACTTGAGATCAAAGCAACTAATTAGGCCAAGGATTTCCAAATTGAGAGCAGATACTGGTACGACTCAATAGCCCAGATGAAGTTGGAAGTACGACGACTGAAGCATCAGCATATACAGGATACTCAAGTATTCAAGATATGTAGCGATCAGATAAAACGCCTACTCGTAGAGAAGAAGCAAACCAGAGATAGGATCAAGGCCATTGCCCATGCCATCACCAGACGATGTCTACGATGTGAGAACATGTCCAGCGTTACCGTCCTCTCGGCAGTGATGGGTTATGTCAAGCAGACTATGCATGAGCTGGAGCAACTTGAGAGGGATATCACGCCTAGGACCGCGGCGAGGCCGAACGATGCCCCGCGGACACCAATTTTCAAAACCATAATGCACTCATAAGTCAAGCCTGTATCTTAGCATCTTCTGCCTATTTTTCCATCAGGGTGATTTTTAGTCTATTTTGAGTCTAGGTTTATTTTCAAAGTTTGCTCTTTCTTTTGCAAAATGTAGTTTGTAATAGACCATTTCAACAATAAAGAGGTTGCTTCTTTTACGTTCATTTGTGTTTTTCGAACTACGTAATGATCTGATTCACGTAGGCATCGTGATACGTAGGCAATCCTCATCGGATCCGGTCGCATTTCTTTTACTGCAAAATAAAAAAATAAAAAATAAAAAAATAAAAAGAAGAAAAAGAAAAATATAATAAAAAGGGGAAAAACTAATAAAGAGGAAAAATGCCGGAATGACGCATGCTCTCGTAGCAAGCATGTAGTAATCCACTTAACTGTATAGGTGCATCATGGTCAACGTGAGATTAACTACCTGTTATTCGCTGCAAATTAACCGTGCGTTTGTCGTTGAGTATTTCCAGGGTTTTGAAAAGACGGTTGGTTTGGTGAAAGTCTGGCCTCGCACTCATACTTCACGAGGTCAAGGAGAAGTGTTCAACTACCTGTTGTTAGGACCAGAAGCAGTACTCACACTTACTTCACCAGGTCAAAAGGAAGTGTGGAAATGTCTTCAGAAATTCCATTGCAAACAATCCCTGTTTCTGAGGAGAGCTCAATCTCAGCCGTCCTCACACCTGAATCCGCAACCGCGGAGGAAAATAGAATCCTACGGCTCTGCATGTTGGAAATGTTGGACGACTGGAATAATGGGAAAGAACCGCCAAGTGTCGTCCCCGGATTCCCTGAATTATTCTCCAGGTCGAGTGGGACTTCTAATGTCCCCATAAATTATCCTGCTACCCCATTCGGGTACCCAGCCACCTCAGCCTTCTCTGCTGGATCGCCTTCTGAGCCTCATCCCCGAATGTCATCCACTGATGCAAGCATGAACATCTTTACTGCATCGCCTTGCCCGATTACGGCACAACCTACCACGTACAAGCCAAGCTTTGACTCATCCTCTTTTACATTCCAAGCACCATCGTTCTCAATGGAACCAACTAGGTTCGCTACTAGCACTAATCCTCTACCGCCTCAGTGCGAGCTTGCACCCGGGCAGGATCAGAACCCCAGAATTGCAGAACAAAATGAGATTGCCAAGAGAATGAGAAGCCTTGAACAAAGTTTGAAGAATATGAAAGGATTGAGCGGACAGAAGAGCGTCTCTTACGCCGACCTATGCATGTTCCCTCACGTGCACCTGCCAGCGGGTTTCAAGACCCCGAAGTTCGAGAAATACGATGGGCACGGTGACCCCATTGCACATCTTAAGAAATACTGCAACCAATTGCGGGGAGCCGGCGGAAAAGAAGAACTGCTAATGGCATATTTTGGGGAAAGTCTAGTAGGGATAGCCTCGGAATGGTATATGGACCAGGAAATGTCTCGATGGCATATATGGGATGATCTCGCCAGAGATTTTGTGAAACAATTCCAGTATAACATCGACATTGCGCCAGACCGAAATTCTCTGTCGAATTTGAAGAAGAAACCTTCAGAAAGCTTCAGAGAATATGCTATTAAGTGGCGCAAACAGGCGTCAAGAGTAAAGCCTCCCATGGATGAAGTGGAAATGGTCACTACCTTTCTCCAGGCTCAAGAGTCTGACTATTTCCAAAACATGATGTCAGCCATGGGTAAGCCATTCGCGGAAGCGATCAAGATTGGAGAGATGGTAGAAAATGGTCTGAAAACAGGTAGGATTCTAAGTCAAGCAGCCATAAGGGCAACCTCCTAGGCCGTCCAAAGCGGGTCCGGAGGAATGACCAGAGGGAAGAAGAAAGAAGAAACGACTATGGCAGCCTCGGAAGCAAGGGAGTATCGTCATCCCAGGCCCCGTTTTCCGGAAAGAACCCCACAACACTACTACCCCCACTCCAAATTGGCATATGCTCATCAACCTTATATGGTCATGAATGCCCAACCTTATACCCATCCACCACAACAAGCCAACCGAGGCCCAGCTCCACCTCCCAGAAATCAGCCTCCTTACCGCAACCACTATAACCCACAACCTCCGCAGAATAACTTCCGCCCTTAAGAGCCACCCCGAAGGCGGACTTTCACGCCCATCGGTGAACCATACTCAACCTTGTTCCCGAAGCTAGTCCAGTTGGGTTTCTTGCAACCAATCCCTCAAACAAGGCAAAACCCGACGTCACCTTCTTACAAAGCTGGAGTCAGATGCGCCTATCATTCAGGGGCCGAGGGACATGATACAAATGACTGCTGGTCGTTGAAAAGAGTGGTCGAGAATTTGATAGAGCAAGGGAAAATAGTGCTAAGGGACGAGGAGATCCCGAATGTAACTAACAATCCATTACCTGCTCACAATAATGGGCCGCTGATCGGAATGATTTGTGAAGACAAAGAGTTCGACCCCGCTCTGAAAGCCATAATTGCCATTGTCGACACAGGGAAGAGGCCCGAAGTAGACCAAAAACCAGAAAAGGGGGAGGAGGCCAAAGCTATAAAGAAAGTGCCTGAGAAGAAGGTGGAGAAGAAAGTGGTACCGGTAAAGGGTGGAGTTCTTTACATACCACGAGGTCGAGCTGAGAAGACGCAGAACTTCGGAATCAAAAAGACAAAACCTATGTACGTGCCGAAAGGGGCCTATGTGGTCCGGGGGACGATTCAACCATCTCGGCTGAATGAGCCAGTGGTTATCGGACGCGTGCCACAAAAGCCAATGACCAACCCGTCCACAGTGCCGTGGAATTATCAAAAGACTTTGGTAATGTACAAAGGTAAAGAGGTCATGGGAGAACTTCCAGAAAATACTTTCATTGGAAGGTATTCAAATACCCAAGAACTGAACAACGCCACACAAAGGCGCTTCCCGCCAAAGAAGCCCGTAAGTGTTGAAGAAGCGGAAGTGTTCTTCCAACAAATGAAAATGCCGGATTACGAAGTGATAGATCAACTGCGCAAGTACCCCGAGCAAGTGTCCATGCTGTCATTGTTAATGAGGTCGACCGAGCATCAAAAGATCTTACTGAAGACTCTGAATGAAGCATATGTGCCAGTTGAAACCTCGGTAGAACAATTAGAGCGGATGACAGAAAGATTCTTCGCCGTCAACCAAATCTCTTTCAGCAAGAACGATCTACCCCCGGAAGGAGCGGCACACAACAAGGCTTTGCATCTAACAGTTAAATGCGAAGACTATTATGTCAAGCAGGTAATGTTGGATGGGGGCTCAGGCGTTGACATTTGCCCGTTCTCCACACTACAAAGAATGGAAATTGGGACCGGAAGAATCCGACCCAACAATGTCTGCGTAAGGGCTTTCGACGGCATCAAGAGAGATACCATGGGAGAAATAGACCTGTTGTTGGTCATAGGACCAGTCGAATTTCAAGTAACCTTCCAGGTGCTCGACATGGATACATCCTACAATTTTCTCCTTGGCAGACCTTGGATCCATGCGGCAGGAGCCGTGCCTTCCACTCTTCACCAGATGGTGAAGTTCGAGTACGAAGACAGAGAGATCATGGTCCATGGGGAAGATGAGCATGCTATTTATCGGGACCCATCCACCCCATATCTGGAACCGAGAGAAGGGAGCAAACATACGGTCTATCAAGCTTTTGAGATTGTACTGGCAGAGCAGCACGAAGAGGGAATACCCTGCCCCCAGCCTTTCTTGTCTAACGCCTCGGTTATGGTGGCCAAAGAGATGATCCGGCACAGATTTAGGCCAGGGAAGGGGCTTGGACGAACCCTTCAGGGAATAACAGAACCCATTACCTTGCCAGTCACCAAGAAACCTTTTGGACTAGGTTTCAAACCTACTCCAGCAGACGAAGAGTGGGCAAAGAAAAGGAAAAATGAGGGTTGGAAGTTACCTCGACCACTGCCGGATTTATATGCAACTTTCATCAGGCCAAGGTACGCTGAAGAAGAAGATGATGAGGTCTTCACAGCTGAGGAAATCGAGGAGATATGTGGGGCAATGAGAAAGATGCTCTACGAGGTCCACATGGTTCAACCAGGTGAAGGCACAAGCATTGCTGAGATGATGTACATGGGGCCGAACGCCAAACTTCAAAACTAGGAGGCTACGCCATTCCCGACTAGACGGAAGTCCGGGTAGACCTGTCCTGCCACCTTTCCTGTGTCACAAGTTATCTCCAGGACATAACTTGAACGTTTTCTTCTTTTCAATTGTTGTTTTGAATTCCTAAGTTGTAAACATTGTTGTCTTCCAACTTTCCAAAGAAAAATAAAAAAAAAATCATCATTGCTTTCCCATTCTTTCTTTTGTTCTGATTTTTGTTATTTTTCCTTTTATCTTTCTTTTCAGTCATAATAATGCGGCTTTAAATATGACATGCTTGCGGACTTCACGCCCAGTTCACAATGAGCTATTTAACTGCGAATTAATGAACCCAGAACCAGAATATAATGCGGAAGAAGCTTTTAGGGAGATAAACCGAGAGTTGGAATACTTCGAGAATAAACCTAAGCCAAATCTGAATGACACTGAACCGGTAAATTTAGGAACCCCGGAAGAAATCCGGGAGACCAAGATAAGCATTCACACGGACAAAAAAATGCGAGAGGCGATAATTCAACTTCTTTTTGAATTTAAAGACGTGTTTGCTTGGTCATATGATGACATGTCGGGGCTAGGTGTTGATCTAGTGGTTCATAAATTGCCGATTCATCCTGATTGTCCTCCAGTTCAACAAAAGCAACGAAAGTTCAAAACTGAGGTCAGTGACAAGATTAAAGAGGAGATCACCAAACAACTGAAAACGGGAGTGATTCGGGTAGTCCAATATACAACATGGTTGGCGAATGTGGTTCCAGTACCAAAAAAGGACGGGAAAACTCGGGTATGTGTAGATTACCGAGATCTGAACAGAGCAAGTCCTAAAGATAATTTCCCGCTGCCCAACATCCACATCCTCGTTGATAATTGCGCCAAACACGAGATACAGTCTTTCGTATATTGTTACGCTGGGTATCATCAGGTATTGATGGATGATGAGGACGCCGAGAAAACTGCCTTCACCACGCCTTGGGGCACCTACTATTACCGGGTCATGCCATTTGGTTTGAAGAATGCTGGGGCTACTTACATGAGGGACATGATTGCCATTTTCCATGACATGATGCATCAGGAAATAGAGGCGTACGTGGACGACGTGATAGTCAAGTCCAGGACACAGGATAATCACATCCAAGACTTGAGGAAATTCTTCGAGAGATTAAGGAAGTATGACTTGAAGCTAAACCCAGCCAAATGCGCTTTCGAAGTTCCGTCGGGCAAACTTTTGGGCTTCATCGTAAGCAGGAGGGGAATCGAGCTAGATCCAACTAAGATAAAATCCATCAGAGATCTACCTCCCCCGAGAACAAAGAAAGACGTGATGAGTCTGTTGGGCAGGTTGAACTACATCAGTCGATTTATTGCCCAGCTGACAAGCACGTGTGAGCCCATATTCAAGCTGTTAAGGAAAGATGCGGCGATTAAATGGACAACTGAGTGTCAAGAAGCCTTTGATAAAGTCAAACAATACCTTTCGAATCCCCCGGTCTTGGTCCCTCCAGAACCTAGAAGGCCACTTTTCTTGTATCTGACAGTCTTGGAGAACTCTTTCGGTTGCGTCCTCGGGCAACACGACGTAACCAGAAAGAAGGAGCAAGCAATCTACTACTTGAGCAAGAAATTCACCGGCTACGAGGCCAAATACACTCTGTTGGAAAGGACATGCTGCGCTCTCACATGGGTTGCTCAAAAGCTGAGACATTATCTCCAAGCCCACACTACGTTCCTCATAAGCAGGTTGGATCCTTTGAAGTATATATTTCAGAAACCAATGCCTACTGGGAGACTGACTAAATGGCAAATCTTGCTTACGGAATTCGACATAGTCTATGTCACTCGCACGACAATGAAAGCCCAGGCGTTAGCAGATCATTTGGCTGAAAATCCGGTCGATGAGGAATACCAGCCATTGGATACCTACTTTCCAGATGAAGAAGTAAACACCGTAGAAGTGGTCTCGGAGGAAGCTCATGTTTGGAAGATGTTCTTTGATGGAGCCGTGAACGCCAAGGGTGTAGGGATTGGGGCAATTGTGATCTCACCTTCTGGTCAGCATTATCCCGCCACAGCTAGACTTCGTTTCTTTTGCACAAATAATACAGCTGAATATGAAGCCTGCATCATGGGCATGCATATGGCAATCGATCAGGATGTCAAAGACTTACTGATTATGGGAGATTCTGACCTGATTATCCGGCAAGCCCAAGGCGAATGGGAAACTCGGGATGTCAAACTTATCCCTTACCGATAGCATGTGGAGGACCTCAGCAAGCGCTTTACCTCAATAGAGTTCAGGTATATCCCGAGGTGTCACAATGAACTGGCAGATGCACTTGCTACTTTGGCTTCAATGCTACCCTACCCGGGCAACGCCCACGTCGATCCTTTGGAAATCCAAATCAAGGAAAGACACAGTTACTGCAATGTAATCGAGGCAGGATCAAATACGCAGCCGTGGTACCATGACATCAAGAGGTTCCTGAAGACACAAGAATACCCCGAGCACGCTACTGGAGATCAAAAGAGGACCATTAGGCGACATGCAAGTGGTTTCTTTCTGAGCGGTGAATTGTTGTATAAGAGGACCCCGGACCTCAATCTTCTAAGATGTGTCGATATCGAGGAGGCAAGAAAGATCATGCATGAAGTACACGCAGGTGTGTGCGGACCTCACATGAACGGGTATGTCTTAGCAAAGAAAATCCTTCGAGCGGGTTATTACTGGATGACCATGGAAAATGATTGCTTTAGCTTCGTTCGGAAGTGTCATCAGTGTCAGGTGCACGGTGATTTGATTCATGCACCTCCCACGGAGCTGCATCCCATGTCTGCACCTTGGCCATTTGTCGCTTGGGGCATGGACGTCATTGGACCAATCGAACCAAAGGCTTCGAATGGACACAGGTTTATACTGGTTGCCATAGACTACTTCACAAAATGGGTAGAAGCTGTCACTCTCAAGTCGGTCACTAAAAAAGCTGTAGTTGATTTTGTACACTCAAATCTTATCTGTCGTTTCGGTATTCCTACGACTATCATTACAGATAACGCAGCAAACTTGAACAGTCATTTGATGGGAGATGTATGCGAGCAATTCAAGATAACGCATAGGAATTCTACTCCTTATCGGCCAAAAGCCAATGGTGTTGTGGAAGCGGCGAACAAAAACATCAAGAAGATTTTGAGGAAAACGATCCAAAGTTCCCGACAGTGGCATGAGCAGTTACCATTTGCATTGTTGGGGTATCGCACTACGGTACGCACATCAGTAGGAGCGACTCCTTATCTTTTGGTTTATGGGACCGAGGCTGTAATACCGGCAGAAGTAGAAATTCCTTCGCTTCGAATCATTGTCGAAGCAGAAATCGAAGACAGCGAGTGGGTCAAGACTCGATTAGAGCAATTGACTTTGATTGATGAAAAGCGAATGGCCGCTGTTTGTCACGGACAGTTGTACCAACGAAGGATGGCCCGTGCTTACAACAAGAAAGTCTGACCCAGGAATTTAGAAGTAGGTCAGCTGGTACTGAGGCGTATTCTGCCGCATCATGAGGAAGCAAAAGGGAAGTTTGCTCCAAATTGGAAAGGCCCATACATCATAAGGAAGATATTGCCGAGAGGAGCATTGTATTTAGGTGATATCGAAGGAAATAACCCCGACACAGCAGTAAATGCGGATGCAGTCAAGAGATACTACGTCTGAATTATACTCCAGTAGTCTTGACGCATTTGAAATGACGAAGGTTTTATTCCCCACTACTCCCCAAACACTACCCAATTCTCTCTACAAACCTTTGAGCCGCTTACAAAAAAGAAAAAAAGAAAAAAAAAAGAAAACGAAACAAAACATTGATAGAGGCCTGAACTACGTTTGACTTGATTCCGAAAGGATACGTAGGCAGCCTCTCCCTGAGGTTCAGTCACACCAACAATAAAATCCCATTCGCCCTGAAATGGAAACCGGGGCACGTCGAGCAGTTGAGAAGTTAGTATTATCTACCTCTCTTTACCAAGAACAAGCCTTCAAATCAATTACCAAAGATAGTGGGGAACCAATAAGCGTCACAAATGGAGACCGGCACACGCTGAATTGAGAGAGATAAAAAGAGAGAGTCTCGTCGGTGAAAACCTTCGGGAACCATGAGGCGACGGGAGCAGAGAAACGAAAATGAGAGAGCTTGCTTAGTAAAAACTCACAAAGAGTGCTATCAAGCGATGACAGGAAGAGAAATGAGAGAGGTTAGCCAGTGAAAACCCGCAAAGGGCGCTGTTGGCCGAAAAGAATGACTCCACCCCCAAAGAGGTCACGGCAAAGTTTCACCGGTTTGGAATCACAGATTCGTTCTGGTTTAGGGAAACGCGAGTTCATGGAAGGTCAGACGTCCAGGCCAAAGAGCATGTCATGTCATTTAAAGCCAGCGTTATCTTCCTCAGATAAGTCTTTTTCGTCCCGAAAGGGACATTCCCTTCCTGAAATTGTTTTCTCCTTTCTTTGTTTCTCTTCGAATCCTTTTTATGTTTTAACCCCAAGTTCAGGATACACCGGAAAGGGCAGGTGGCAGGTTTGTTTTCACGGAATTCCGTTTCATGAAGGAAAACACCCCGTTTCATCGGTTCGTCTGTCCAAACTTGATAAATCATGATATTTGATGGCGTTCAAAGTAAAGAGGAAAAAGAGAAATCTCCCCCAGCAAGTCCACCTTCGGACGAATCCCCAGAGAGTCTCCCCCTGTACAATCCTCCCACAGAGTCTCCCCAATATAAAAATAAAAATAAAAAAAAAAGAAAAAAAATCCCGTTGGAATTTCCCCAGCACATCCCTAGCGAGTCCCTTTGTAAAAATTCCCCAACAAGCTTACCCCAACAAATCATAGAAAACCCGTTTTGAAACAAATATCCAGCATGCTCCATTGTACAAAAATCCACACAAAGAATCCACTTTGTAAATATTCCCCCAAAGAGCTTCCTATTGTACAAACCCCCACAGAATACCTCCAATAAAACCCCCGTTGAGAACCTCCAAGCAAAACGGGACACAAAAAAAAAAAAAAAAAAGAGCCTTACGGGGCAAATCTTCACAGAAGCTGGAAATGCAAGCCTGAGCAGTCTAAAAGGTTCCGACATATGAATCAAATCAATGACGGGACTTCGCAACAGAAATGAAGACGCAACAATGCAACCGGGAACGATCGAGGTCACCAAACCGACCGTCATTTCCGAACTAACAATTGTTCTTTGTCTGAAAAGTTCAAACAGGTTTAACCCAAGACAACCGTGCAAAAAGCAGGTGTCGCCCAAAGAAGAAGGTACACGGGTGCAAGAAACATTTTGAGCAATAAGGAATTCACTCGAAAGGTAAGTTTCCACGAAACTCCCTTTTATCTTTTATTAAAACAAGAAAATTCAAAAAAAAAAAAAAGAGAAGTCAATTGTTGTCCTCGAATTTTGCTCCAGCCATCAGCATTAGGGTTTTAAACCCTAAACAGAATTATTTCCGTTCAGCCAACATTAGGGTTTTAAAACCTAAACTGAGCTTTTCCATGCAATCAACATTAGGGTTTTAAACCCTAAACTGAGCTTTTCCATGCAATCAGCATTAGGGTTTTAAACCCTAAACTGAATTTTTCCTTTAGTCAGCATTAGGGTTTTAAACCATAAACTGAACTTTTTTCCATTCAGCCAGCATTAGGGTTTTAAACCCTAAACTGAACTTTTTTTCCATTCAGCCAGCATTAGGGTTTTAAACCCTAAACTGAGCTTTTCCATGCAATCAGCATTAGGGTTTTAAACCCTAAACTGAATTTTTCCTTTTAGTCAGCATTAGGGTTTTAAACCCTAAACTGAACTCTTTTCCCTTCAGCCAGCATTAGGGTTTTAAACCCTAAACTGAGCTTTTCCATTCAGCCAGCATTAGGGTTTTAAACCCTAAACTGAGCTTTTCCATGCAATCAGCATTAGGATTTTAAACCCTAAACTGAACTTTTTTTCCTTTAAGTCAGCATTAGGGTTTTAAACCCTAAACTGAACTTTTTCCATTCAGCCAGCATTAGGGTTTTAAACCCTAAATTGAGTTTTTCCATGCAATCAGCATTAGGGTTTTAAACCCTAAACTGAATTTTTCCTTTTAGTCAGCATTAGGGTTTTAAACCCTAAACTGAACTCTTTTCCATTCAGCCAGCATTAGGGTTTTAAACCCTAAACTGAGCTTTTCCATGCAATCAGCATTAGGGTTTTAAACCCTAAACTGAATTTTTCCTTTAGTCAGCATTAGGGTTTTAAACCCTAAACTGAACTCTTTTCCATTTAGCCAGCATTAGGGTTTTAAACCCTAAACTAAGCTTTTCCATGCAATCAGCATTAGGGTTTTAAACCCTAAACTGAATTTTTTCTTTTAGTCAGCATTAGGGTTTTAAATCCTAAACTGATCTCTTTTCCCTTCAGCCAGCATTAGGGTTTTAAACCCTAAACTGAGCTTTTCCATGCAATCAGCATTAGGGTTTTAAACCCTAAACTGAACTTTTTCCCTTTAGCCAGCATTAGGGTTTTAAACCCTAAACTGAGCTTTTCCATGTAATCAGCATTAGGGTTTTAAACCCTAAACTGAATTTTTCCCTTTTAATCAGCATTAGGGTTTTAAACCCTAAACTGAACTTTTTCATTTCAGCCAGCATTAGAGTTTTAAACCCTAAACTGAGTTTTTCCATGCAATCAGCATTAGGGTTTTAAACCCTAAAACTGAATTTTTCCTTTAGGCAGCATTAGGGTTTTAAACCCTAAACTGAACTTATCCCCAGCTAGTCGGTATTAGGGCTCCAACCCTGAACTGAGCATTTTTTATCTTCCTTCATCAATTTTATGAACTTCCTGGCGAATAATTCACGAAATTCTCCTAGTGAAACTGGGGCAGAAAATTTCGTTCGTTTGTTTTGTTTTCTCCCGCAGGTCTAACCTCGAGCCACACGGATCGAAGTGACCCACGAGATGAGTCTCAACTCAGAATCAAAGAAGAAAAAGACAAAAAGAAGATGTCCCGAGATATCAGAGTAAATGGAAGGCGGATCGACTCCAACATTTGATTAAGGTCCTGAACTCTGCCAGTCGTGTTTCACTCAGTATCCCAAAGATTGAACAAGTCGCCGCAACTCGCAAGCATCAAGATTCGGATCAAAGTCTCCAAGCACAATCAGCTAAGACCCAAGATCAAGTCGCAAAAGAATCATCGATAGGAATCTTGTAACTCGCAGTTGACATGCATATAAGTAGTCAGTTCAGTCCAATTTTCCTTTGGTTGTAATAAGGCGGTCAGTGACGCAGCAATGACAACAGCAACGACAGTAACATAAAGCATTGCAATCCCATGGTAGTCCCAGCTACCAAAGCTTCCCGAACTACATTGACCTGATTCCTGTTTAGCCCAGGATATGTAGGAAATCTTTGAAGCAAGATTCGGTCAGATATTTCAAAACATGCTTCACACGGAGTAGTCCATAGGCAAAAATCGCTCATACACGCTCACTTTATCTTTGCACGAAAACTCTTCGTGTTTCCGAACAAAGAGGGGCAGCTGTGAGCACGTGATTTTTGTTTCGCGCGACAATCGCTCCAAAAGAAATAAAAAATAACAATTGGTCCTGCTGTACAATTTTTGGATTTTTACATGGCACTTTGTTAATTATTTATGATTTTTGCCCATTTTTATTTTTATTAAAACAAAATACAAAAAATGTATGTGTCATGCATAATTTGAACCGTAACCCGGTTGTTAAATAGAAAATCATAAATAGGCATCTTTGTCCGTGATTTTGTTTTGTTTGATTTTACATGTTTTAAAATATTTTTATGCGTGTGCAAATAATTGTATTAAGTGTTTATGAAATTTTATTTTTATTTACTTAGGTTTTGTTTTAAAAATAAAATAAAAAAATAAAAAATAATAAAAAAAGGGAGATGCAGAATTGGGTTTAAAAATCGGTTGGGCTTACTTTTATTGTTAATTCAAAGCCCAAAACAACCCAACCCAAAACCCCATGTAAACCCGGTCCAGACCAGCTGGCCTCAAGGGGCGTTCCAAACGACACCGTTCTGATCTGGTCTGATCTGGGCCGTTGATCTCAGATTGATCAACGGCCAAGATCTCTCACCCCGAACCCACTAACAGACCCGACCCGTCTCACCCGGACCGACCCCAACCCTTTACCCTTGAAACGACGCCGTTCCCTGTTAGTCAAAGGATCCTGGCCCTTCATCACATCTCATCCAACGGCCAGGATCCACCTACCCACTAACTATATAAACTCATAACCTTACCCTACCCCCCCTATCCGAACCCAGCCTTCATCGTCTTCACAAGAACCCCAAACCCTAGAGCCGCCTCTGTACACCTTCACCATGAAAGCCGGCGGCATGAACGCCGGTGGCCTTCACCTTAACACCATAGAACCCCCTCACCGCCCTGAACATTGATCTGTTGGCCGTTTAGTTCGAATCCCCTCCCACCTTCTCGAATCTTCATTTGAAGATTCGAGTCGGAACCTGATTTACACCAATCGACCTCAACTTCACACCAGACAGTCTCCAGACCCCCCTCGTGACCAAACCATGCTTGGTTTGGTCCGAATCTAACCAGGGAAACACGAATCCCAGATCTAATTTTTTGAACCCTAGTTTTCTCCGTGCATGTTCCGTATCTGTTCAAGCCGAAGAGATTAAGGTCTAATAGACCTTAATCGAAGTGTTTCTCCGAATCCAAATTAAGGCTTTTGATTTTTCGAGTTTTAAGGTGAGTTTTGCTTTTCTTTTCTTATTTCTGTTAGTCCATGTTCGTTATCAAGATCTGTTCATATTTTGTGTAATTCATTTCGAATTTTATCAACTGTGTCCTGTCCACTTTGCCGGAACCTCGGTGTTTTGAGTCCTTCTTCTGTTTTGTTCTGATAATGTGTATCTATGTATTTGTTGTGCAATTAACTGAATCTCAAATTTGAACCGATTAACTGACTCCTCAAGTACAATTCTATTTGGTTAGTACAATTCAAATCATGTGTCGATACTGTTAAATGTCTGATTTTTGGCTACGATTGTATGTGTTATAACTAATATAGTCGAGTCGACATGTGTCGTCAATTAGTTTCAGATGTTGAACAATAACAAATTGATTTGCTTCTGTTAAGCATTGTCTGAATCAGTTAGGAATTGAATTTAGCTACTTATAGTTGTTAATCTGAATCAGAAATATAAAAAAGATTGTTTTTGTTTAGTTGCAGTCAGAATTAGAAGGCATGTGCACTTGTGCACAACATGTGCACTTGTGCACAACATGGGCATAAAGGCCTTTGTTACATTTAAAATAGTTTGACAGCATATGTTGTCAGATTATACCATGCTGCCCACATCCTGCTTTAGTTTAGAAATATTAAACCTCACTTAAAAGGTAAGTCTGCCAGGGAATATCATGGGAGTTTGTTCTTATTTAAATAGTCAGTGGAATCTGAAAATAAGAGAGCACATGGGAGGGTGTTTGGGTGATTGATGAACAGGCTGTTAAGGCCAGACTTTAGGCTTATAAAAGGAAGAACTTCCATCAGTTTAAGGAGACATAAGAGAACAGAGAGAGAACAGATAGAGGACAGAGATAAGAGAGAGATAAAAGATAGAGAGAAGAGAGAACTGGGAGGGAATTAAGAAGAAGGAGAGCTGAAGTTCTGGGAGATAGATACACACACACAGACATAGAAAAGGAGAATACACATAGAAAACTTAGTTTGGAGATTGAGAGCTGAAGTTCTGAAAAACAGAAAAACTGGAAAAGAACTCTGTTTGATAACACAAACAGACAAAACTAGAAATTGCATTCTTATTTGCTGTCTTGATTTCACTGGTCCTGATCTGTTTGTTCAACACTGATTTCTTCTAAATCCAACTGAGTTTGCTGGTTGTTTGTTGGTTTACTCTGGGACTTGGTCTAGCTGGGATCTTGATTCTACCCCAATTGTTTCATTTGTTGTTGCTGCTGCTATTCTGTTTTGCTGCTGCTGATTTCCCTATCTTCTTCCTCTTCTCCTTTGCATTTTCAGTATTTCTAGGTACATATTTCGAGTCTCACATTGGTGTAGCTGATTGTAACATTGAAAAGCATGAATTGAAAGATCTGAAGGAGTTATAATCATCCGCTGTTTATTGGCTATCCCGATAAGAAGATGAAGCCTGATCGGGCCAAAAATGAAAGCAATCGAAGGAAGGGGTAGAGAATGTTGCTAAGTCGTGTAAATTTTAGTTTGTAGTTCAATAGAGAAGTACATTAGTGAGTTTGTATCTGATTGAAGCTTATGCTGATTTTAAACCACAATATGCAATTGATTTAATGGTATATAGGATGTAACTACAATTCATGGAATATGCAACCATTAGTATAGTTGTTAATTCAAAATTCGTTCTTCAGCATGCTTCGAATATATAGGTTGGACGGTTCCTTTTAATCCCGCAAAAATACAATACAGTTTTTTTTAGATTCTTGGGTTGCAATTTTATTAGGCATGTTTAAGATAGTTGTTTTTACACCATTGGTAGCATCCTTTGGTAAGGAATTCCATTAATCCTGTTTAAGCAATTTAATTTAAATTCGACTCAAGGATGTTTGTTCGGTTTAAGCGTTGTACTTCGTCAGCTCGTATGTGATTTCTTTGACAAATTAAAGCATTTTTCCATGAAGTATAATGTTTTCTCCACTTTGTAAATAATTGATCAGAAATTGATAAGAATCCGGATTGGGCCCAAACATATAATTAAATTAGCATGTACCTTTTTTCTTCTAGTTTTAGAGACAAACGCATTAGAAACGTAGCCACTTTAGGATATCCTTTCTAAAATAGAGACGAGCCTCGCTAAATGAAAAATGCAAATTGCGGGGCCCTCAATAACTAGCCATAACAAATACTTAGAATTCGGGACAGGCCAGTTAGTGAATTTCATGGCCTTCCCCAAGAATTATAACACGTTAGACTCTTTAGGCACGGTTTAATTAAATAACAGTCTTAAACTCGGGTGCACATTGATGTGACCCAAATCCAAATCTCAACGGAGTCAAGATGTGTCGACGACCACGGGTGCATTGATTGTGACGTGGTTCGAGATGCATTTCCACGACGTTGCAATTCTATAAAAAAATAAAAAAATGATAATAATAAAAGCGGTTTAAACTTAATAAAAGCACGTAAGTCATAACATGCATTTAAATCAGATATTTAGCCATTATAACAATTTAAGCGACCGTGCTAGAACCACGGGATTCGAGGGTGCCTAACACCTTCCCTCGGGTCAACAGAATTCCTTACTTAGAATTTCTGGTTCGCAGACTTCATTTGGAAAAGTCGAAAATTTCCTCGATTTGGGATTCAAGATAAACCGGTGACTTGGGACACCAAAAGCCAAACCTTTCCCAAGTGGCGACTCTGAATTAAATAAATAATCCCATTTTGAATATTGTCACTTAAATTGGAAAAACTCCCCTCGCGCATTTAACCCTTCGGGGCGGAGCGCGCAAAAAGGAGGTGTGACAATTTTCAGTTAGTTTCTCTAAAGAGTATACTGGCATATTATCATTATCACACGAGATCAAAAGGACCATTAACCGAAAGTATGTCTATCCCAGATGTTGACACAGGTATGGAGCTAGAGGAGATGGATGTCGGGAAAATGAAAGAAGAGATGTTTAAACTCAAGCAGCAAATGGCTGAGATGTACCAAGCCTGGTCTATAGGACAGTTACCCCCATCTTACCCAAATAACCCTGCTCCATAAATGACCCAAACTCAGGATAATATTACCACTGAATTATCCCCAAACTTCCCCATTTACCAGCACTACCGAGGCACCACCTCTCAGACACCACAGTCTCCACCTCCGAAACCAGTTCCATACTTTCCTCCACCTATGACTCCTGTTTTCGTAGCACCTCCCCCTGCTACATTTCACAAATCTCCTAGTGAGCCTACATTCCAGGCCCAGGACAACCAAAATTACCCCCCGGAGCCCACCCTCAAAGCCTCCGAAATTAATTCAACTGCTCCTCATTTTGATCTCCCAACAAAAATTGACAAGCCAGCCAAAAATGCTGAACAAGAAGAGATGTTCAGGAAGGTCAAAAGTCTAGAACAATCATTTAGAGACATGCGAGGATTAGGTGGACAAGTCAGTGTAGCATACAAAGATTTGTGCTTATTCCCCAATGTACAATTACCAGTTGGCTTCAAGATGCCCAAATTTGACCTATACAACGGGCACGGCGACCCAGTAGCCCACTTAAGGGGATTATGTAGCAAGATGCGAGGAGCTGGGGGAAAGGATGAATTATTGATGGCTTACTTCAGTCAAAGTTTAAGCGGATCAGCTTTGGAGTGGTATACACGCCAGGATCATGGGAGATGGTACATCTGGGATGACCTGGCACAGGCATTCGCATACCATTTCCAATACAATCTGGAAATCATCCCAGATCGATTATCTTTGACAAAATTTGAGAAGAAACACAATGAAAGTTTCAGAGAGTACGACTTCCGGTGGAGAGAACAGGCAGCAAGAGTGGATCCTCCTATGAAGGAGAGTGAAATGGTAGACTACTTCCTCCAAGCCTTGGAACCAACTTACTATGCCCACTTGGTTTCAGCGGTTGGGAAATCATTCAACGAAGTAGTGAAGATGGGAGGTATGGTGGAAGAAGGCCTCAAGACAAATAAAATCATGAGCTATTCAGCAATTAAGGCGACTACTCAAGATATTCAAGGCGGGGTAGGAGGAATCGGAAGAAAGAAGAGGGAAGAGGCAGCAGTAGTTGATTCAGGAATTTGGTCAGGACCAAGAGGTTCACCGCCTTACTATAATCAACAACGACCTCGCCAATCAACTTACCACCATGATTTATCCCAACACTACTATCACCCTTCGGAGTCTCATTTCTCCATTAACCATGCTCAAGCGTACAATCAGCCACCTGTTCACGCCAATTAGCGTGCTCCTGTCATACCAAGTACTTACCCACGAGCCTATCCCGGACCAGGTTTCAGGCCGAGGCCAGCATTCAGGGGGGAAAGAGAACAGAAAAAGAAAACTTACACTCCATTGAGAGAGTCTTACACTAGTCTGTTCCACAGGCTGAGACAGCTGGACATGCTGAGACCAATACAATCCAAGCTACCCAATCCTCCTCCAAAGAATCTGGATTACACCATTAGCTGTGAGTATTGCTCCGGTGCACCAGGCCATGACACGGAGAAATGCTGGCATTTGAAAAATGCAATACAAGAACTGATTGATACTAATAAAATCGAGGTTCAAACCCCAGAAACTCCAAATATCAATAGAAATCCAATGCCAGCCCATCAAGAGGCCAATATGATAGAAATCATACAAGCTGATGGGGAGACAAAGAAGCCATCACAAACTGTCATGATGATCAAGTCTCATGAAGCCAAACCAGATAAGCAGTTAACAAAGGAGAAACCGGTACCTAAACAGAGCAGAAATGGCGATGAATCATCTGTGGTAGACAAGGAGGGATCATCGAGCAAATTTGCTGCAAAACAAGAAAGGCCGAAAGTGATAGTACCCGGGGTTGTTAACAAACCCATTGTATTCGTGGAAGGAGCCCGTACAGATCGGGTTATTATTGCACCTGTAATCCAGCTGCCGGTCATCAACAATAAAGCCATCCCATGGAACTATGAATGAGTGACTGTAATGTACAAGGGAAAAGAAGTCAAGGAAGAAGTGTGTGAGGTACAAGGCTTGACTCGTTCGGGAAGATGTTTTACTCCCGAAGAGTTAAGAAAAACTAAAAATAATCCAACACCAACAAAGAAAGCTGTGACGGAAGAAGAGGCGGAAGAGTTTTTAAGAAAAATGAAACTCCATGATTATTCTGTTGTGGATCAATTAAAGAAGACGCCCGCTCAAATTTCATTGTTGTCATTACTGATCCATTCAGAGGAGCACCGTCTGGCTTTAATGAAAATCCTGAATGAGGCTCATGTTCCTGAAAAGATCTCTGTAAATCATTTGGGAAGAATAGCCAACAGAATCTTTGAGACAAACAGAATTACATTTGCTGATGATGAATTACCTGTGGAAGGTACCGAGCATAACAGAGCTCTTTACCTCACCGTGAAATGCAAAAACTCCGTAGTAACCCGGGTATTGGTTGACAATGGGTCAAGTGCAAACATATGCCCTCTCTCCACTTTAAGCAAATTAAAAATTAAAGAGGAGAGGATCCAGAAGAATAGTATCTGCGTACGGGGGTTTGACGGTGGAAGTAGAGATTCATTTGGCGACATAGTGTTGGAACTAACTATAGGGCCAGTTGAATTCATAATGGAATTTCAAGTGTTGGACATAACTGTTTCTTACAACTTGTTGTTGGGTCGACCATGGATCCATGCTGCTAAAGCAGTCCCGTCAACACTACATCAGGCTGTCAAGTTTGAATGGGATCATCAAGAAATAGTTGTGCATGGGGAAGAAAGTTTAAATGCTCGCAGCAGTACCATTGTACCAGTCGAGGGAACAGAAAATGACCAGGGACCATGAGTATACTAAGTGTCCGACATAGTGTCGGTGGAGAAAATTCCAGAGGGGAAATACCTTCTGAATCCAAAGATATCCTCTGCATCAGTCATAGTAGCTTATGAAATGTTAAAGAATGGCTTTATACCCGGCAAAGGTCTGGGCTTATCTTTGCAAGGAATTATACAACCAGTATCTCTCCCCGAGAACTGGGGAACATTCGGTTTGGGGTTCACACCCACTGTAAACGACGTAATAAAGGCCAGGAAGTTGAAACACCAAGCATGGGTTCTTCCAAAACCAGTCCCACGTCTGTCAAAGTCTTTTGTCAAGACCGGTGTTAAAAACCGCCCGATAACAACAATTCCTAAATCCCGGGTCAATCCTGAGGAAGAATTAATTGAAAGATTCGAGAAATTGTTTGATGATGTGAATATGTTGGAAAATGGAGAAGGGTGTAGCGACGCAGAAGTTCAATTCGTTGGGCCAGAAACAAAGCTTAATAATTGGAAAGCCACTCCTCTCCCCATTCGAAAGGAGTCTTGGTAGTTTATTTTGATTTTCTTTCAAGTTTGTTTGGGTTACTTCAGGGTTGTAATCCCAAAGCTTATCTTACAGTTTGTTTGAAGTGTGCAAACCTTGTTATCTTTCATCATCCAATAAAAAGCAGTTTCCTTTTTATTATCATTCCTGATAGTCTTCTTTTCTTTTTCTTCTTTCCTGTACAGTTCATTTTACGCTGGCTCTAGTGATATGACATGCATGAGGAATCCTCAGCCCAGTCTTAAAAATCAATCTGGTTCCGAAGTAATAATTCAAGAAATATATTGTGATTATGAATCAGAATATGATGAAGATGAGGTTTTTGAAGAGATTAGTAAAGAGTTAATTCACTTTGAGGAAAAAATCAAACCTAACTTGAGTGATACCGAAGACATCAATATAGGGGACACGAGTGATGTCCGGGAAACCAAAATAAGTGTCCATCTCGAACCAAAGATCCGAGAAGAGTTAATTAAAGCACTCATAGAATTCAAAGATATTTTTGCGTGGTCATATGACGACATGCCGGGCCTGAGCACTGATTTAGTAGTTCACAAATTGCCCACCGATCCAACAGTGCCTCCTGTCAAGCAAAGGCTGAGAAAATTCAAGCCTGACATGAGTGTGAGAATTAAGGAAGAAATCACCAAACAATTGGAAGCAAAGGTCATTCGAGTCACTCGATATCCTGTTTGGTTGGCTAATATCGTTCCTGTACCAAAGAAAGACGGCAAAATTAGAGTATGCGTCGACTACCGCAATCTCAACAAAGCAAGTCCAAAGGATAATTTCCCATTACCCAATATCCATATTTTGATCGACAATTGTGCCAAGCATGATATAGGATCTTTCGTGGATTGTTATGCCGGGTATCATCAAATTCTAATGGATGAAGAAGACGCAGAAAAGACGACATTCATCACACCATGGGGAACTTATTGCTACCGGGTAATGCCATTCGGTTTAAAGAACGCCGGAGCAACCTATATGAAAGCAATGACCACAGTGTTTCATGATATGATACACAAGGAGATTGAGGTATACGTGGACGATGTGATCATAAAATCAAAGCATCAGGCCGACCACGTTGGGGATTTGAGGAAGTTCTTCTTAAGACTTCGCAGGTACAACCTCAAGCTTAACCCTGCCAAATGTGCATTTGGAGTTCCATCTGGAAAGTTGCTAGGATTTATAGTCAGTCGACGAGGCATCAAGCTAGACCCATCAAAAATCAAAGCCATCCAAGAATTGCCACCTCCCAGGAACAAAACTGAAGTAATGAGTTTGTTGGGAAGGTTAAATTATATCAGCAGGTTTATTGCTCAGCTCACAACAACTTGTGAGCCAATTTTCAAATTGCTGAAAAAGGATGTTGCGGTCAAATGGACCGATGAGTGTCAAGAAGCGTTCGATAAAATAAAAGGGTATTTGTCGAACTCACCCGTGTTGTTCCCGCCAGAGCCAGGAAGACCTTTGATTCTTTACTTAACAGTTTTGGAAAATTCATTTGGTTGTGTATTGGGGCAACATGACCTCACTGGCAGAAAAAAACAGGCCATCTACTACCTTAGCAAGAAGTTCACAGTTTATGAGGTTAAGTATACTCATCTGGAAAAGACATGTTGCGCCTTAACATGGGTAGCTCAAAAATTGAAACACTATTTGTCATCCTACACTACTTACCTCATTTCTCGGTTGGATCCATTGAAATACATTTTTCAAAAGCCTATGCCAACGGGAAGACTTGCAAAGTGGCAGATATTGCTCACAGAATTTGACATCATCTATGTGACTCGAACTGCAATGAAGGCTCAAGCACTGGCCGATCATTTAGCCGAAAACCCGGTCGATGAGGAATACGAGCCGTTGAAAACCTATTTTCCTGATGAAGAAACAATGCATATCGACGAGGTGGAGCGAATTGAAAAACCTGGCTGGAAACTTTTCTTTGATGGAGCCACTAACATGAAAGGAGTCGGGATAGGAGTCGTAATCATTTCTGAAACAGGGCATCACTATCCTGTTACGGCTCAATTGCGATTTTATTGCACCAATAATATGGCTGAATATGAAGCTTGCATTTTGGGGTTAAGGCTAGCCGCAGACATGGGTATCCGAGAAATCTTAGTCATGGGAGATTCGGATCTTTTGGTACATCAAATTCAAGGAGAATGGGAAACTCGAGACTTGAAGCTCATACCATACCGACAATGTCTACATGATCTTTGTCAGCGGTTTCAATCAGTGGAGTTCCAACATATTCCAAGAATCCATAATGAGGTTGCCGATGCATTGGCTACCTTGGCATCAATGTTGCATCATCCGGATAAAGTTTATGTAGATCCGATACATATTCAAGTCCACGATCAGCACGCTTATTGCAATATGGTCGAAGAAGAATTTGATGGTGAACCATGGTTCCACGACATCAAGGAGTATATCAGGATGGGGATATATCCCGCACAAGCCACAGGAGACCAAAAGAGGACCATTAGACGATTGGCAAATGGATTCTTCTTAAGCGGAGGAGTTTTGTATAAAAGAACACCAGATCTTGGATTATTAAGATGCATAGATGCCAGACAAGCTACAGCTGTCATGTCTGAAATACATTTGGGAGTTTGCGGACCCCACATGAGTGGATATGTATTAGCAAAGAATATCCTCCGTGCTGGTTACTATTGGCTTACCATGGAGCGAGATTGTATCAGTTTTGTGCGCAAGTGTCATCAATGCCAAATACACGGAGATTTGATTCATTCTCCACCATCCGAATTGCACACAATGTCGGCACCATGGCCCTTCGTTGCTTGGGGCATGGATGTGATTGGACCAATTGAGCCGGCAGCATCCAATGGGCACAGGTTCATTCTGGTAGCCATTGATTATTTTACCAAATGGGTTGAGGCCAAAACATTTAAATCAGTGACCAAGAAAGCTGTGGTCGATTTTGTCCACTCAAATATCATATGTCGATTCGGAGTCCCAAAGGTGATCATCACAGATAACGGTGCTAATCTTAACAGCAACTTAATGAAGGAAGTATGTCAACAATTTAAGATTACACATCGCAACTCTACCCCATATCGGCCCAAGGCGAATGGAGCAGTAGAGGCAACCAACAAAAACATAAAGAAGATACTTCGGAAAATGTTAGAAGGTTCAAAACAATGGCATGAAAAATTATCATTTGCATTATTGGGATACCGCACTACTGTTCGCACTTCAGTAGGAGCAACTCCTTATTTGTTGGTATATGGCACGGAAGCAGTAATTTCTGCAGAAGTTGAGATTTCTTCCCTTCGGATCATCGCCGAAGCAAAGATTGATGATGATGAATGGGTCAAAACCCATCTGGAACAGTTAAACTTGATTGATGAAAAACGATTGGCCACAGCATACAACAAAAAGGTGCGTCCACGGAAGTTTGAAGTGGGTCAGCATGTGCTGAAACGTATTCTTCCACATCAGGTTGAGGCGAAAGGCAAATTTGCCCCGAATTGGCAAGGACCATTCATTGTGACCAGAGTATTGTCGAATGGTGCACTATGCTTAACAGATATTGAAGGCAAATGCATAGACATGGCGATCAATTTTGACGCGGTAAAGAGATATTACGCATAACTTTTTGAATGTTTGTATTTAGCATTATTTCAAAGATTGGAATGACAAAGGCAATTTATTCTGCTATCCAAACACTATACCCTTTGTTTCCCCTTTGAGCCATACTTGTTTCTTTCCTACCCTCTCTTGGAATCAATGAAAAAAAAAATCACTATTATTTAGTGAACTACGTTTGACCTGATTCCTCAAAGAAGGATACGTAGGCGCCTCACGGCTCGGTCATAGGGTGCACAACATACACAATGTGCACGAAAAGAAACATTAAGAGACCCCAATCAAGAAACTGGGGCAGGAATTGTATTGGAAATAAGAAAAGATTCCAAGAGTTGTAATTTTAAACCCATACCAAAGCTATTTAGCTTTTAATACCTTTTCCATTTCTAACCCCATACCAAAAAGACCTTTCGATCAATCTTAGAAAAATGCTGAGACAAGTAAATGAAGATGGTTCATAACACTCTGGTACAAACAAGAAAAGAAAGTAAAAATGAGAGAGTCTTATAGGTGAAAACCCACACGGGTACCAAAAGGCGACGGAAGTTGAGAGAAAAGTAAAATGAGAGAGTCTTATTGGTGAAAACTTTCGTAGGCACCATAAGGCGAAAAGGAAGTGAGAAATGAACAAATGAGGAAGGTTTATCAGTGAAAACTCTTTGAGACATTACAAGTCCAACAAGTCTGTGAAATGAAAAATGAAGTTGGATTACGGAAATTTTGGGGGGAAATAAAAATGAGACAATTGAAAGGAGATTGATTAAAAGGCTGGGTTGATTAATCCAAAATGCATACCCTGATCATTGGCACCAGTAACTCCAATCAGATAAGTTTTTATTCTTTCTCCAACAGTCATCCAAACTTGGATTTTTCTTTTCATTCTATAATTGTCGAAATCAGCGTGTTTCGTCACTAATAATCTTACTTTTCTAAAAGCTTTGAGATAAGTTTTATTCCAAACAAATAAGAAGGAATGTCAAGGTATACTACCAAGATTCAAGGTTACATGATGCAAAATACGGCCGTGAAAGGCGGGAGATAAAAAGATATTGGTGTAAGAAAAGTGAAATCAAAAGTGGATCAGCAAAGTCAGAAGGGACATATGATTACAGTTAAAAGGATTTGAAGGAAAACATACAGAGGGAAATCCTATAGTCAAGGATCAATTACAAGGACAAAACGGTCTTTTTCAACCATTCCAAGGCAATAAAAAAGAGACGAAGAGAAGCCTCACCATCGGCAAGAATACCCCTGTTAACCACCCTGCTTTAAACTAATAAAGTTTTCTTTGATTTAAAACAGGGGCAAAGACAATATTTGTGTCAGGAAATACCTGGTAAAGAAGAAGAAGTCAGGCGTCCACCTGGAGAATGAGGATGAGAATTAAAGAAGTCAGGCGTCCACCTGGAGAATGAGGATGAGAATTGAAGAAGTCAGGCGTCCACCTGGAGAATGAGGATGAGAAAAGAAGAAGTCAGGCGTCCACCTGGAGAATGAGGATGAGAATTAAAGAAGTCAGGCGTCCACCTGGAGAATGAGGATGAGAATTAAAGAAGTCAGGCGTCCACCTGGAGAATGAGGATGAGAATTAAAGAAGTCAGGCGTCCACCTGGAGAATGAGGATGAGAATTAAAGAAGTCAGGCGTCCACCTGGAGAATGAGGATGAGAATTAAAGAAGTCAGGCGTCCACCTGGAGAATGAGGATGAGAAAAGAAGAAGTCAGGCGTCCACCTGGAGAATGAGGATGAGAATTAAAGAAGTCAGGCGTCCACCTGGAGAATGAGGATGAGAAAAGAAGAAGTCAGGCGTCCACCTGGAGAATGAGGATGAGAATTAAAGAAGTCAGGCGTCCACCTGGAGAATGAGGATGAGAAAAGAAGAAGTCAGGCGTCCACCTGGAGAATGAGGATGAGAAAAGAAGAAGTCAGGCGTCCACCTGGAGAATGAGGATGAGAATTAAAGAAGTCAGGCGTCCACCTGGAGAATGAGGATGAGAAAAGAAGAAGTCAGGCGTCCACCTGGAGAATGAGGATGAAGAATTGAAGAAATCAGGCGTCCACCTGGAGAATGAGGATGGAGAATTGAAGAAGTCAGGCGTCCACCTGGAGAACGAGGATAAGAATTAAAGAAGTCAGGCGTCCACTTGGAGAATGAGGATGAAGAAGTTAAAAAGAAGTTAGGCGTCCACCTGGAGAATGAGGATGAAGAAAGAAAAGAAGCAGTCAAGGCACCCACCTGGAGAACGAGGGAATGCAATTGAAGTGTTGAAATCAAAAGCCCGCTCATATGAAAAAGGAGTAGACTTAGAATCAATAAAGCAGAGGAATCCAACAAAATCCCCAGCAAGAAACAACAAGAGTCCCAAACAGATGAAAGAAATACGGGACACAATGAAAAGGAATACAGAATAAGCCAAATGCCCAAGAGTCACCAAGATATCAAGACAACAAGAAACGCAAGGGCATGATCTAGATAAGATTTTTATAATTCATGTATCATAGTCTAGTTTAGCTTTTTGTATTACCTTGGAAGTAAGGTGTAATAAGGAGGTCAGCAAGCAGTAAAAACAGCACGAAGCAGCAGTAACATCACAGCCCCAAGGTAGTCCCAGCTACCCAAAACTTCCCGAACTACATTGACCTGATTCCTTTATAGCCAAGGATATGTAGGAAACCTTTGAAGCAGAGGTTCGGTCAAATCTTTCAAAAAATGCTTCCCACGGAGTATTCGAACGGGCAAAAATCGCTCGTATCCGCTCACTTTATCTTTGCACGAAAACTCTTCGAGTTTCCGCACAAAGAGGGGCAGCTGTGAGCACGTAATTTTTGCCTTACGAAAACTACTTCAAAATAAATCAAAAAATAAAATAAATTTCTTTTACTGTGTAATTCTTGAATTTGCGTGGTGTTAAATATTTGTGTTATGTCCGTAAATGTTTACTTTGTCATAATAAAATGAAAATTAAAATAAAATACATGTTGCATGCATATAGGATTTAATTATGTATTTGAAAGATAATTTAAATAAAATCACCAAAATATGCATTTCGTTCTATTTTTTATATTCCACTGTGTGATTAATGTTTTATCTGTATGTTGAATAGTTGTTATGAAGTGATTAATATTTTTGTGTAAGGTTAAAAATTGTTTTATAATTTTTGTTAGGATTTTTTAATGATAAATAATAAAATAGAATAAAAAAAAATAAGTTGTAAAATAAAATTGGACCTGGATTAAAATCCAGGCCCAAATCAAATTACCCCCCCCCCCCCACAGCCCAATCCAACATCCCCCTGTCCGGTCCAATTCGAACAAGCCTAAACGACGCCGCATGAGATACCTCAAATCTGAGCCGTTGATTCATTGCAACCAAACGGTCCAGTTCAGCTTCTGCATAAATGAAACGACGACGTTTAAGGGCAACTAGATCTGAACCGTTCATCCATCTTGATCCCACGGTCTTAAAAACTCACCCAAACCCGATCTATTTCAACCCCGGGTTGACCCCTTTCCCCAACTCAAATCAAACGATGTCGTTTGGATAAGTGGATTGATCTCAACCATGCATCTTAATTGATCCAACGGATGAGATCAATCCACCCCACCCCTATATAAGGCTCAAGCCCCTACCCCGGCCCCTAACTGAACACCCCCCCCTCCTCTCACTGTTCATCATCGTCCCCAAACCCCACCCCTAACCCTAGCCGCCCTAGAATCCCACCGCCTGAAACCCGGCGGCATCAACGCCGCCGGTCACCAAAATAACACCCTAGAACCCCCTGAACATCCTCTACACAAATCTGACCTTAGTTTCCTTCGAATCAGACCCCAACTCTTCGAATACTAAATCGAAGGTGGGTCTGAAAACTCAAACCTTTCCAATGGCTTCCAAAATAACACCATAGTACCCCCTAGCATGCCTCGTTATGGATCTGAAGTTTGTTTGGCTCGAATCATTTCCGAGCTTCTCGAATCTTCTTTTGAAGATTCGGACCAAACAAGAACAAACTCAGATTCCTCCCAAATTAACACCAAATGACCTTTAGGCTTCCCTCACCCTTGTGCCATCTTTGGTTTCCCTCGAATCCACCCAGAAGTGTTCGAATTTAAAAGCCAAGGTCTGAAACCCTAAATTTTCCAGCCTTGGCATCTTTTTCACTTCAGACGAAAGATTGAGGTTTAATCGACCTTAGTCAAAGTATTTTCAGTAGAAAATACTTCGACTAAGGTCTGTTTGATTTCAAACAAAATCCAAATCCAAGTTGAGTTGAGTCCGGTTGAATTTGAAGGTTCAGAGGTAATTTTCTATTTCTTGTGTGTATTCTACGTATACTCTATGTTCGTTTCATTAGTTTGTCTAAATTTTCATAATTTTCTAGTTAATTTTGTTATACTGTCCCTTACCCGTCTACTTGATTCTAAATATGAATTGTTTCTGTTGATTGTGATTATGTACAATGTGTGTAATCGACTCGATTAAGTTCGTCGATTAGTTGTATTGTGAATCTTGCTTCTGAAAATGTTGTTTGTAATACCCTGTTTATCTGTTTGGAGTTGATTATTATCATTGAAATTAATCAATTAGTTCTTCCCAATTAATTGCTTCTTGTTTAATAAATCAGAAAGTTTGTCAATGGTGTGTATATGTTGATTTCTGAACATTGAGTTTCAGGGCATTGTCAGTATATTGACAATGCTCCTGTGTTTGTTTGATTTTGTTCAAAGTTAAAGTTCGTTTGAATCATTATACTGAACTCAGTGTAATATTGTTGTGATGTTAAGTTTGAATTCAAGTTTACAAAAGTTGGTCAAATACAATTGTGTTAGGAGGTTCATAGGATTGGTTATAACTGTAAATCAGAAGAATAATCAAGTTTATACAGATTATAGAATCAGTTTTGCAGTAGGTTCTGATTTTTTCAGTAATAACAGTAGGAGTCAGGGGGCATTTCTGGGATAAAACAGTAAGGGTAATGTGACATAATAGTGGGCTGAAAGTGGTTTGTTAATGGTTTTTAATTTAATAGGATAGTGGGAAACAAAGGGTAATGGGCTGCTGAAAAACAGGATAATAGCACTCAATAGGATTTAAAGTATTCAAAAGTAGTTTTAATGGAAAACTTTCTGATTTTAAAAGGAGAAAAGGGTCCAGGCAGCACTAGAAGGGTACAGGACAGCCCTGTATAAATAGAGGGGGATTGGGACTGATTTAGGGGCAGATTTTGAAAGAGAAAAATCTGATAAGAGAGATTTTTTTTGAAAGAGAAAAAAAATCAGATTTGAGGGCAGATTTTAAGAGAGAAAAACAGAAAGAAAGAAAGAGATAGAAATAGAATCAGAAACAGAAATTTGAAAACAGAAACAGAAAAAATCTGATTGAGGAGATTTTTTAGAGTTCAAGAAGAAGAAAAAAAAAATCAGAAACAGAAAAGTCAGAAACAGGAATTTGAAACAGAAGAGAAACTAAAATCTGAAATAATGTCCCTTGGTTAAATCTGTCCGGATTTATTTGAATCCATAGTTCAGTTAAAATCTGAAGTTTTCTTTTAAAATACTGTTACTGTGCATCTGGGTTTTTCGGGTCTCATTATTGCTCAAATCTGTGGAAAACTGCTATTCTGCTGATTTTGTTATTGCTGCTACTGCTACTGCTGAAATTTACTCATTCTACTTTCATTTTCAGGTACATGTCTTTTAAATTTTATGTTGGAAAGAGATTCAACATGATTAATCAATGAAGCTTGAATTGCAATTCTGTTTTCTATTTGTCCAAGTTCATCAGTTTAAATTTCATTTTTGTTTCATGTTAGTTAATTAGTAGTGAATTCAATTTGATAGCTATGAGTTAATTGTCTTACTTTGAAAATTCGTATAAAGCTTTGTAATAATGTTAGCCCTTCATCTCATTAGTTTAGTCGTATTTGAACTGTCAAGGTAGGAAACATGACATAAAGATTGGCCATTAACTAGGCCTTGTGGCGTTGTTAGTTGAATAAAGAATAGCGTGAAAAATGTCAAAACCATATTGCTAGTTTATTCTGATACTTGATTTAGTTATGGATGGAATGATATAAGTTGTACGTTATTATGTGGCATGATAACAGGTATCTATAGAACCATTAGTGGATGGTGAGTTGAGTTGTTATGGCTCATTATGATGTTAAAGTGCTATGAATGTTTCAAGACATACAAATATGTTGCATATAAGGCAATGTGGTTAATCAATTTGTATAATAATTCACTTTCTCATCAATTCGATGCCTATCTACTATCGTAAACAAATCAATTAAAATAATTAGGCTTATTAGATTAAAAGCAAGTATATGAGAATAAGATGAGATGTATAAAATGTAACATTTTATATTAATGGTAATTAGAAATAGAATTTGCACCAAATGAATTAAATAATGAAAATTGTTCAAAAATACTTCTTCCCTTCATAAATCATGTTTGTTAGTTTCATATACAATTTATCCTTTGGAATATATATGTTGTATTTGCTAGAATCATATTTTTATTCTTTTCTTTGAACTTGAATAGTTGGGCTGAATATAATTTATATCCGGGAATTATAATCGACGGGCAGCATTTAATAAATCATGAATTTTTTTTAAAAGAATTCAAAGACATCCCTTGAATATGAATTTCTCAGTATTTTCATATAAATGTGTAGATATAACAAACAATTTGTGAAAAATTCATAATACCATTAAGAATATTTGGTGTAATTAGGGATACGTTCGCGTAACCTGATTATACCAATAAAAGCAATTCGAATTATGCGTACGCGCAATTTCGAGCGAATATTTAATATAAGGGATTTCTTCGAGGACGTTAAATTGATTTCATAAAAACCCGAGATGTGCGGTTCACTATTTAAGAAAAACAAATATTCTTGATTCGACACAATTTCGAAAAAATGATTGTTTAATAAATATATTATCAAAAGTTATCGTGTATACGTACGCGTGACACAATTCCGCATTTTTAAATTTATAACACGAATATACGTACGCGTAATTCGATTCAAAGAAGGGTCCTTAATCACAATAAATAAAAGCGTAGTAAAATCATGCAATAAAACATATTTAATAAAAATCAAGATAATTAAGCCAATAATAAAAACAGTTAAGCGACCGTGCTAGAACCACGGAATTCGGAAATGCCTAACACCTTCTTCCGGATTAATAGAATTCCTTACTCAGGATTTTTGGTTCGCAGAATAACAAACAGAGTCATATTCTCCTCGATTCAGGGATTAAAACCGGTGACTTGGGACGCCTTAAAATTCTCAGGTGGCGACTCTGAAATAATTAAATAAATCCCGTTTCGACTGTCCTTTAATTGGAGAAAACTCCCCACGCGCCCCGCGGGCGCGGTAAAAAGGAGGTGCGACACTACCAAGATTCAAAATTGCACAAAGCAAAATACGGCTAGGATATGCTGGAGATAGTATGATGAAAAGTGGGACCTAGGGTGTAAGCAAAGGTTAAATCGGTGGAATGGTTCAGTAATATCATGAGAGATATATGGTTACGAATAAAAAGGTTAAAAGTGAAAAATAACAGTTGGGGATCCTGCAGTTAAGGATCAATCATGAGGTCAAAACAGTCCTTTCGACCGATTCAAGGCAGTCTGTTGAAACAAAGCAGGGCAAAGAGAAAACCCTCCCCAGCAAGAATGCCACAACTAACTACCACGTTTTAAACTGACAAGATTTTCTTTGATTTGAAAACAGGGGCAAAGATGGCATTTGTTTCAGGAAGCACCCTGTGAGGGAAGCAAGTACCATGCAGGTTTGATCATATAAATTTTCAGGACCCTCCTGGAAAATGGGACATAGTTTAAAAATCGTAACAATCATAAATAGCAAAATCTAGCATAAATGTACCCCAAGGAATATAAGTTGGTTTCAAAGTTCGCATAAGAGTTGTCAAGACCCTCCTGGATAATGGGACATAGTTTAAAACTGGTTTAGATAACAAGATTTAGCAGAAGTCATGCCTTTAAAAGATATAGCTTAAATTTAAAATTGTCATTTAGTTAAGAGTTGTCAGGACCCCCCTGGATAATGAGACCTAGCTTTCAAATTCTTATTAATATTTGGTAATATGCTTCAGTTTAACACTCACAGATGCGCCCAGCTACCAAACTGGGGCAGAAAATTTTCTTTTGTTTTGTCTATTTTTGTTGAAGTCAGGCGTCCACCTGGAGAACAAGAAAGAACAGTTGAAGTATCAGCAATCAGGCGTCCACCTGGAGAACAAGGAAAAGCAGTTGAAGATTCAGTAATCAGGCGTCCACCTGGAGAACAAGGAAGAACAGTTGAAGTATCAGTAATCAGGCGTCCACCTGGAGAATAAGGAAGAACAGTTGAAGTATCAGCAATCAGGCGTCCACTTGGAAAACAAGGAAAAGCAGTTGAAGATTCAGTAATCAGGCGTCCACCTGGAGAACAAGGAACAACAATTCAAGTTTCAGCTTTCAAGTTCTTACTGATGTTTGGTAACATTATTTAGTTTACACTCATATATATGTCCAGCTACCAAACTGGGGCAGAAATATTTCTTTGCTTTTGTCTATTCTGTTGAATCAGGAGCCCACCTGGAGAACAAGGGAATACAATTCGAGTCTCAGCAATCAGGAGCCCACCTGGAGAACAAGAGAATACATTTCGAGTTTTAGCAATCAGGCGTCCACCCGGAGAACAAGGGAATACAATTCGAGTCTCAGCAATCAGGAGCCCACCTGGAGAACAAGGGAATACATTTTGAGTTTCAGCAATCAGGAGCCCACCTGGAGAACAAGAGAATACATTTCGAGTTTTAGCAATCAGGCGTCCACCTGGAGAACAAGGGAATACAATTCGAGTCTCAGCAATCAGGAGCCCACCTGGAGAACAAGGGAATACATTTTGAGTTTCAGCAATCAGGAGCCCACCTGGAGAACAAGGGAATACAATTCAAATTTCAAGTAGTCAGGAGCCCGCCTGGAGAACGAAAGGAAGAAGCAATTCAAATTTCGAATAATCAGGAGCCCGCCTGGAAAACAGAGGAAAGAAAACAATAGTCAAAGGAAGACATTTAAAGGGTTCAGCAATCAGGTACCCGCCTGGAGAAGAAGGGAAAGCATTTCAAAGAATACCATTCAAGTCAGCCACAAAGGAACTTCTGAGGAAAATACAAGTCAACAAGGCAACATCAGTCGCAAGATTAAGTTTGAAAATAAATCTTTATAAAGCATAGATTATAGCTTAGTCTAGCTTCTTCATTTTTGTCAGGGGGTAATAAGGAGGTCAGTAGGCAGTATCAGCAGCAGCAATAGTAGTAACAGTAAAACTGCAGCTTTATGGTAGTCCCAGCTACCAAAGCTTTCTGAACTATATTGACCTGATTCCTTTATAGCCAAGGATATGTAGGAAACTTTTGAAGCAGAGGTTCGGTCAAATCTTTCAAAAAATGCTTCCCACGGAGTGTTCAAACAGGCAAAAATCGCTCGTATCCGCTCACTTTATCTTTGCACGAAAACTCTTCGTGTTTCCGGACAAAGAGGGGCAGCTGTGAGCACGTGATTTTTGCCTCATACGAATTACTCCAAAATGATTCCCAAAATTAGGTCTTGGCTTTAATTATGTGTTATTTTAGGAATTATTGTGTGATTTTCCTGATTGTTTGCATATACTTGTGTGCATGTTTAATTTTATTAATGCATTAAAAATACACAAACATATAGCATTTGCATTTAGGATTTTATTTTACATTTTTGGATTAATTAATAATTAGGTGTTTTACAAAAATGAAAAAGAAGAAGAAGAAGAAAATATATAATAACACATTTTTAGTCAAATGATGTGCTTTTCTTTTAATTTAGTATTTAATTATTCATGATAATTATAATTTAGAGAGGATTAGTATTTTTAATATTAATTTTGGTGTTATAACTTAATTTAGGATTTTAATTTTGAAAAAATAAAACAAGGAAAAGAAGGAATTAATTTGAAAAGTAAAAAAATGAAAATCAAAGTTTGGGCTATTCTTTAAACCCAAATTTCCAGGCCCAAAAACACGCCCCATACCCGGTCCAAACTTCCAGTCTCTGAGACCATCAAAACGACGTAGTATAGGGACAGAACTACGTCGTTTCGATTTCAACAAATCTGACCCATCCATTCATCTACATCGAACGGTCCAGATTCTTAACCATTACCCGACCCCGGCCCGCTTCCAGAACTGATCCGGTCTAGCCTCACTTAATTAAAACGACCCCGTTTCGATTATGGATTCAATCCAGCCGTTGGATTTCAATCATCCAACGGCTCAAATTAATAATCCCATTTGCAATATACCCAAACCCCTCAGAACCCCCCTCAATCACCCTCGTCTCTCTCAAATTCCCCAAACCCTAGAGACCCGCCGCCCTAATTTCCACCGGTTGTCGCCGGCGGCGCCGGATCCGTTCGCCACCAAACTCACACCCCAGAACCCCCTTGATCTCCTCTTTCATAATCCATAGTTAGTGTCACGACCCGGCCCACACTGTGCATACATTGTCCGCTTTGGGCTTCGCCCTCACGGTTTTGTTCTACCCCAATCAAACATGGGGAAAAGGCCTATGCACATGTAGGTCCAAGTCCTACTAATATAGCCCAGGACTCCCCCTCTCTTTTCCGATGTGGGATTCCTGCGAGCTACAGGAGTGCTACAGCACCTGTACTGTACTCACCCCACCAACAGGAACACAACGTCTGAAATGGGTATTGAACTGAGCAAATGAGCTCCGAATTGAGTTTCGACTAAAGGGCTATGTTCGTATCATTATTTGTGACTCATAGGAACAAGAATCATCAAATTCTGAGGTCCCAGGCCCGAGAAATGAAATTTTGAGTAAAATTGTTTTCTGAAAATATTTAAGGAAAATGGAAATGAAATTTGATTAGAAAGTGATGATATCGGGCCCGTATTTTGCTTCTGGTGCCCGGTACAGGTCTTATATATGGTTTAAGCACTTTCTGTAAAGTTTGGTTGAAAACGGACGTCGTTTGATGTGTTTCGGACTCAAAATGGAAAAATTAATGTTTTATGAAATTTGAAAGAATTCTTGGATTTTAAAGCTTAATTCATGGTATATGACGTTATTTTGGTGATTTGATCGCACGATTAAGTTCGTAGGATATTGTTTAGTTAGTGTATGTGTTTGGTTAGGAGCCCCGAGGGCTCGGGAGTGTTTCAGAGGTGTCTCGGAGTGATTTCGGACTTAAGGAAAATTGCAGAAATAGTACCGTGAACAGTAACCCATGAACAGTACCGTGAACAATACCCATTAACCCTAAAATGCGTGAACAGTAACCATGAATAGTACCGTCCCATTTTCCATTTTTACCAAATTGGAGCTCGGGGAGAGGCGATTTTCGGGAGATTTTCAGAGAAAATAACGGGGTAAGTGTTCTTAACTTAATTTTGGTTAGATTACCCGAATCTATTACTAGTTTTGGCATTTAATTGGTGATTTTAGTTGGGAAAATCTTGAAAACCTTCTTGGTTTAATTTGAAGATTTGAGGGTCGAGTTGATGTCGGATTTTAGTAAAATTTGTATGGTTGGACTCGTGGTTGGATGAGGTTTCATATTTCGTAACTTTTGTCGGGTTCCGAGATGTGGGCCCCACTGGCGAACTTTAAGTGCAATTTCGGATTTTTAATGGAAAATATAAAATTTCATATGGAATTAATTTCTATAATTTTTATTAACTGAATCGAATTATTATGGCTAGATTCGAGGCAATCGGAGGTCGATTTGAGAGACAAAGGCATCGCGAGCTAGAGGATTAGCTGGTTCGAGGTGAGTAATGATTGTAAATGATGTCCTGAGGGTTTGAAACCCTGGATTGCACATCGTAGTACTATATTGAGGTGAAACACGCGCTGGATGATGAGCGCGGGGTCCTTTACTACTGGGGATTGTGACTTGGTCCATCCTGTATTGATGATTTTACTACATATTTGATTGAAACTGATTTGTTATCATCATGATTTGGGCTGATTGCCGTATTTGGGCTTCGAGCCAATTATTTGAACCCTTCGGGGATTTTTATCACTATTTCCTCACTGTTTTGACTTATATTTAAACTCAGTCCTGTTGATGATTATTGTTTTACAAACTCAGCCACTTTTATATAGATTTGAAACTCAAATGATATTTCTAAATGATATTTTGGGCTGAGAACTACTGTTTTACAAATGCCCAAGGGGCTTGTGATGATTTTCGGACTGAGTGAGGCCGAGGGCCATATGTGAGGATATGCTGAGTGATATGAGGCCGAGGGCCTGAGTTACTATTTATGCCACGCGGTGGCTTGAGTGATGTGAGGAGCCTTTCAGGCCTTATGAGTGAAGTGAGAAGGCTTTCAGGCCTTATATTATTATTGCGTTTGGGCTGTAGGAGCCCCTCCGGAGTCTGCACACCCACAGTGAGTGCGGGTACCCATGTGATTTGAGACAGTGGTAACAATGACACTGTATGATGCAATTTGGTCAGTTAACAATAACTGACCAGGAATATGAGTGATTGTGAGGTAGCCCGAGGGGTTGATACTATTCTGAGAGTGAGCTCGAGGGGCTGTTACTGTTTTGATATTGAGCCCGAGGGGTTGTTACTGTTCTGATATTGAGCCCGAGTGGCTGGCACTGTTCTGATATTTAGCCCGAGGGGCTGGTTCTGTTGATATTATGCCCGAGGGGCGGTTTGTTGTACATGTTTTGCCCGAGGGGCTGTTTACATTTCTATCATTTTTGTTACTCACTTGTAAACTACTTGCTTTACTTGTTGGAAAAAAGGGATTTTCACTTGATTTCTCACTACTTTACTGTTTAAAGTGATTTTTCTGCTTCAGTATGGAATACCTTGTGTTTTTGCATGATTTCTTGCCTTCAATCTTTATTTATTATTATTACTCACTGAGTCGGAGTACTCACATTACTCCCTGCACCTTGTGTGCAGATTCAGGTATGTTTTGGCTGATCGAAGGCAGAGTCATCAGGGTTTAGCAAGGTAGCTGCCGGCGTTCGCAGCACTGCTTTTCTCTCTCCTCATTTCATTAGTCTGTATTTGTACACTCCAGGCTTTCAGTTGTATTTATACCCTAGTAGATGCTCGTGACTTGTGACACCCCGGTTAGGGCTGTGTCGGGTTGTACTTCCATTAATTATATCATTAAATCATATTTAAGCTGTTTATTAATGTTTAACCATTTTTGAAAAGGCGATATGGGTTTGTTGGCTGGCCTTGTCTTCACGAGAGGCGCCATCACGACCGGAGCGAGGTTTGGGTGAGTGGGTACCCACAACGAGGACGTTGTATTCTTGTTGGTGGGGTGAGTACAGTACAAGTGCTATAGCACTATTGTAGCTCACAGGAATCCCACATCGGAAAACAGAGGGGGAGTCCTGGGCTATATTAGTAGGACTTGGACCTACATGTGTATAGGCCTTTTCCCCATGTTCAATTGGGGGAGAACAAAACCGTGAGGGCGAAGCCCAAAGCGGACAATATATGCACAGTGTGGGCCGGGTCGTGACAGTTAGTTTCCTTCGAACACCCTTAAAACAGTTCGAATCTTGATTTTAGGCTATGAACCCTAGTAGCCGCCACCATTTACCCTCGCCTTCCGATGGAGGCGCCACCTCCAATCAACCCCAAACTAACACCCCTTGACCACCACAGCCCCATCTTCCGTTACCTTCGAATCAAACCAGAACTTGTCGAATAATGAATCTAAGCTTCAAACCTAAAACTGCAAAGTCAAGATTCATCGAACATTTAAGCTAATTTTGACTTTATCTGTGTATTCTTGATAAGAACACACAGTTAAAGTCAAATTTTGGTTTAAAAATTGAAGATTCGAAGGTTTTCTTCAGTTACTACTGACCGGTGAGTTCTTCTGTCCTATTTTCTATATTTATAGTTTAATTGGTATTATTCTGATGTTCGTCTTTCCTCATCTCCTTCTCTTTTCTCTGGTCGATTTCAATTGAAAACTCGACCAATCTTCTGGCATAAACTATCTTCTGTTCGTTGTTTTGTTTTTCAGAATGTTGGTGAATTTGTTCTTAGTTTCATAGGTTTGTGTGGTCACTTTGTTTAGAATCTGGAAATCATATCTCGTCTAATAACTTAGTCGGTTAAATTAAAGATTATCTTGAATTTGGTTAAATGTGTATAATAATTGATTGATTTATGCAAGTGGTCACTAATTGAGAAACTTCTAATAGTGGTATGGTAGAAATTGCATTACCGAATTAATTAAAAGCACTGAATCAGTGGACAATTAAGAAATGAAAAGGTGAATTGGTAATGGAGAAGGCACTAAGCTAATTGTCTATTTAGAAGAGCTGAATAGACTGAAAGAAGAAAAAAAAGATATATAGAAAGAGAGCGGGAGAAACGACTAGAAATTACATAAGAAATTTCTGCAATTTTGATATAAATTGGTCTTATTTCTGTTCTTTAAATTGGTTTGCTAGTCAGAATTTTTTTTAAAAAAAAAAAGTTCTGATTCTGGGTAGAAAAATGATTCAATTTTGAGAAGTTCTGGCTTGAAGCTGTTTTGATTTTTGAAGTTATTGTTATATTGCTGAAGATTAAACTGGGTTAGCTGCTGTTGATTACTGCCTCCTCACTCCCTCTTTGTTTTTTTCTTATTCTCAGGTACATGTTTCTAGACTTATCTCACACAAGGTTTCGATATTGCAATGAAATGAAATCCGGAGTTCCAAATGTGTCTTCTGCACATTCAAATCTATTAGTTTAGTTTCAGTTTTGTTTTTTTAGTTAACTAACATGTCATATGCTCAACATGGGAGCTATTAGTCAACTTGCCTCTGTTGAAGTTAGTATAGCTTTACAGTAATTTTACTTACTTCTGAAGCTCATTGGTTATAGCTGGTTTTGAACTGCTGAAATGGGGAACTTGGTAGAATGCTGACCATTAGCTAAGTTTTGTGTTTAGGCCATGTTAGCTAAGTGTATGGTAGTATGGAAATATCAAGGAACCACAATAGTATATTTCGTCAAACATCGGAATTTTTGTTTTAATTCTGGTTGAGATAAGTGCTCTTGTTTGTATGTAATCTTGTATGATAACAACTATTGGAATAACCATAAGTTAGGGGTAAATTGATATAGTCCATTATGTTTAAAGTATTGGAGTATTCTGAGAGGTTCAGTTGTGTATTCGTGGTATATGTAGTGTGAATTTGTCTATCAAATCAATTTGTAAACTAGTTTTCTTTCTTAACAATAAATTGCCTATTTCAGTTTAGGAGTGCAATTAGCCCATTTCTTATAACAAAATAATGTCAACAATATTACAAGGTATAGATTTGGTAGTTGTAAATAGTTTTCACAAGTTTGGACAATAATTGGTTTGATTTTGTTCGTCTAAAACCCAATCGTCATAAGCGAATTAACAGAATAGTTAGGACTTGGACTAGAAATAATGTGTAGAAGAGGATTGGATTTATGAGTACTGATTTTGGCATTTTAAAAGATGATATACAAAGTTGAGTTTGCTCTGGGTGGAGTGATGGTTATTTCATAAAACAAATGGTATACATATCAGCTAAAGTTTCTCCCAACTTTACACGTAAACCATTTTGCATGTTTTAAACACATACAATTGGTCTCAAGCATAGGAAGAGAACAAACAACTTATGAATATGGTGATCAAGCTTTAGGTACATAATTAAATCAAGGGTACTGTTTTCGCGGTGTGGTTGTGATATTTAATTTTAAATTAGTTTTAATTATCTCCTTAATTCTTCTAGTTGAATAGTTTTGAGGCGTGCCATTCACACATTTGAATCATATAACCTATGGTCATCGCTTGATGAATCTTAATTCTTTGGAAATCGAGGCGCGCCATTTAGCGAATTCTCATGGCCCTCGTATTAATGTAGATATAAAAATAATAACTATTCGTAGAGAAACCTTTAGGGCCGTTTAAAATATTATCGTGATTGTGGACACGTTCGCGTGACACGGTTATGATTTCCTTAAAAATAAATCAGAGTATACGTTCGCGTAACTTCAGCTAAACTTTCATAATAATAGAGCATCGTTAATCGTGGACGAAATAATTATATAGTGTCCCTAAGTCATAAATCGGTTAAATTTTTTTTTCTAATCATTCTTGTGAATAGACCATAAACTATAATAAATTTTCTTTATAAGATTATAGTAAGTTTCTTTTACATAAAGAAAAGTTTTTTTTTATTCTCTGAATAAACATTTATAATTTTTAACTGCCTAGCCATGAAAGTTGGAAATTTCTAAGTGTTAATTTGGTAGGAATATTTTATTTTTTTTTAAAAAAAAGGGAGAAGAAAGATATGTGCTAGAGAAAGATTATGTGCTTAATATATATAATTCATAAAGTATTTTAGGTAGCTTGTTTGGAGTTTTGTTTTAATATCAAAAGACTATAAAGTTTCATTTTTTTGTTTTGCTCAGTTTTCTATATTAGCAAAATTTGTTGCTTTGCGTGGTAATATTTTTGTTTTCTGTTAACATAGTTCTTAAGAATGCAAGTAGTTAATTTTTGAAATTTTAATCCTAAAATGCGAGAATGAGGAAAGCTCACTGTTGATCCATGAAAATCTTGCTTTCACATAGTTACATCAAAATCAAATTGATAGTATGCTTTTAGGTATGATCTTAATAAATCAATCATCGTGATTGTATACATGTTCGCGTGACATAATTACGATTTTCAAAAATAAATTAAAGTACGCGTCCGCGTGACTTTGACTAAGTTTTTTTTAAAATAAACTAAGTGTTGTGAATTGTGTACACGTACGCGTGACATGACTCTTGACACGCCAAACCACGCAAGTATACGTATGCGTAACTCGATAATTCTTTAAGTACGAGTAAATCACGTAATTAAAAGCGATAAAGGTAAAATGCATGTAGTTTCTATACACGTAATTAAAAATTATTTAAAGCCAAGTATAAATTTTTAAGCGACCGTGCTAGAACCACGGAATTCGGGAGTGCCTAACACCTTCTCCCGGGTTAACAGAATTCCTTACCTGGATTTCTGGCTCGCGGACTGTAATACAGAGTCAATATTTTCCTCGATTCGGGATTCTAACCGGTGACTTGGGACACCATAAATTATCCCAAGTAATGACTCTGAATTTAATGTAAATAATCTCGTTTCGATTGTCCTTTAATTGGAAAAACTCCACTTATATCCCTTCTCGGAGGTGTAGTGAAAAAAGGAGGTGTGCCACATACACATGAGAATCATCTTCCTGCAACACCAACTCAACCACATAACACTCCTGCAGTTGCTCCACACAGTACTGACACTAGGGCTGAGCATATATCGGGTAAAACCGATAACCCGAATCGTTAATTGTTTATTAGGTTATCGGTATCGGGTTATTGGGTTAACGGTTCGGTAACGGTTTAGAATTTTATTACTATTAGGTTATCGGTTCGGGCCTTGGGTTGCCAATTTTGTTAATGGGTTAACCGATAATCTAATAAGAATTAATAAAATTACGACTTTACCCTTAGGTATATACATATGCTAGGGCTTCTTCATTCTCTCCTATTCTTTCTCAGTCGCACTCTTCAGCTACTTCATCTTCATTCTTCATAGACCTTACTAGTTACTCCTAGCGTAAGTATTTAGTCTTATACATCTTTTAATTTCTATAACAAAATTCATATTCATATTGGTATTTCTGACTGCTAATGATTCTTTATTTTTTTATTTTCGTTTCTTAATTTTGTGAGCTCATGTTGTGCAGCCTATAACAACTACCAATTTCTCTTCGCACTTATCAATTCTCAATCGACAATCTTCGTCAGTTTCGGGTATATTTTTGAACATTATTCTTCTATCAGTACGCTGAGCTTTGACAACAGGACAACATTTTCTTGCCTTCTAGGTGTTTTTTATTTTTGTGTTAGTATTGCCCATACACATATCAAGGTTTTGCTCTATGGTTTCTTTTTTCAGGTTAGGCATTTGACAAATAACATCCAGTTTATCTTGGACTGTTAGTACTATATATGTTTGGACTTGTTAATTTTAAGGTGAAATTGCTGCTATTTTGTATTATTATTAATGTATTTGGACAATTGTTTTGAAGAATTAGTACTATTCCAATTGTGGCCACTCGACAGAACGCAAAAATGGGTAGTATATTATATGTGAATTCCTCTCTTTTTTTGCTTAACTCCACTGAATTTTCTTTCTTTCTTTTTTGCTTAACTCTAGATTGAATTATCTTATCGGGTAAATCGATAACTGAACCGATAATGATAGATAACCGATTAACCGATAACCGATAACTAATATCTTATTGGTTCGGTTATCGGTTTATCAAATTTGTAAACCAATGACCGATATACTAAATCGATAATATTCATAACCGAACTGAACCGATCGAGGCCTACCCCTAAGTAACACAACTATTTCATCACAGATGAATCTACCACCTATACAAGAGCTCAGAAGGTCTAGCAGAGATAAGAGAGTGCAATATGTATGACAGATTATGTCATTCCCTTACAACAACAACAACTTTATTCCATTAGCAATTCAGTATGCTACTCCAACTTGAAGCCAACTTATCAAGCCTACTTGCAAGCTTTCTCTGCAGTAACTGAACCAAGATCTTTTCATGAAGCCTCACAAGACAAGTTATGGATTGAAGCTATGAGAGCTAAAATTCAAGCACTTGAAGATAATAAGACATTGGAGTTGGTACAATTGCCAATAGGCTGCAAATGGGCGCACAAAGTGAAGTATAAGGCAGATGGCACTACAGAAAGGTACAAAGCTAGGCTCGTGGCCAAGGGTTACAATCAAAGGGAAGGGCTTGACTTTCATGAAGCCTTCTCTCCGGTGGTGAAGATAGTAATTGTTAGAGTTGTAGTCTATTGTTGCAGCTGAAGGTTGGCACATCCATCAAATGGATGTCTATAGTGCCTTTCTCTAGGGCGACCTACATGATGAAGTATACATGGACCTACTTGAGGGCTTTACCAGCCAGGGAGAGTCTAAAGGGATGGTTTGCAAGCTGGTTAAATCCCTATATAGCCTAAAGCAAGCGAGCAGACAACGAAATGTGAAGTTGGCTGAAGCATCGATCTAACAAGGGATCACTCAAAGCTGTTCGGACTACTCATTGTTTACAAAGAAGCAGGGAAGTAAAATTATGGTCATTCTGGTGTATGTAGATGATAAGCTAGTTACGGACAACAACTTGCAAATGATTGAAGATACTAAAAGGCAATTGCATCAGTCATTCAAAATTAAAGACCTGGGAGAATTGAGGTACTTTATAGGGATTGAATTCTCTAAATCACACAAGGGGATATTGATGAACCAAAGAAAATATGCCCCGGAACTCATATCAGACTTGGGCTTGAGTGCTGGAAAACCAAGCTGGACTCCCTTGATAGTAATCAGAAATTCACTACTAGACAATTGTATGCATTAACAGGGTTACAAGCTGACGAGCCTTTGGTAGATAGAGAAAAATATCAAAGACTCATAGGAAAGCTATTATACTTGACTCTAATTAGGTTGGACATTGCATTCTCAGTTCAAACACTTAGCCAGTTCCTACAAGAGCCAAAGCAGTCACACTAGGAAACATCACTAAGGATATTAAGATATGTGAAGAGGGATCCAGGAATAGGAGTATTGAAGAGCAGCAAATGAGAAAATAAGTTGACTGCCTTTTGTGATGCTGATTGGGATTCATGCCCAAATACAAGAAGGTCGGTGACAGGATTCATTGTGAAGCATGGGGAATCACTAATATCGTGGAAGTCCAAGAAGCAAAACACTATGTCAAAGAGTTCTGCAGAAGCAGAATATAGGAGTATGGCATCAGCTGCATCAAAATTAGTTTGGCTAATAAATTTGTACAAGGAGCTGGGAGCAGAAGTGGAACTACCAGTAAACATACATAGTGATACCAAAGCAGCTTTGCAGATAGCAGCCAACCTTGTGTATCACGAGAGAACTAAGCATATCGAGATCGATTGTACAGTAAGGGGCAATTAAAATTGTACATGAGTGCTCAAGGGATCAGTTGGCAGATGTGTTGACCAAGGCATTACCAAGGCAACAACATGAATATTTCATATCCAAGCTGGGGATGCTAAATGTATTCGCACCCTCCAGCTTGAGGGGAAGTATTGAGAGTGAAAGTGTCACATAACACGTGCAACTCGTGTGAAGTAGTTAGCTGGCAATTAGTTGGCAAGTAGACTGGTCAGTTAGGCGGTTAGTGGGCTAAGATTATAGTTAATTATACTGTGTAATTATTAGTTAGAGAGTAATAGTTATCTTCTATATAAACATTGTACAGTCATATTAGATGAAAATGAGAAAGCAAAATTTTCTCCACCAACTCTCTCTCTAGAACATTCGATCTTCCATTACTGAGCTCTCAATTTATCTATTCTGCTTAAACTTTGACAAAAGAAAACAATACAAAAATGCTCTAAGTTATTAACTCGAAGAATTGGATTGATAATTAACAAACATTAAATTGTAGGCCAGATACAACTTACAAGTGTTGATATATAGATATTGAATAACGTAATATTTGAATTTTTACATCGAATTGATAAATTATTATTTTTGGTCTAAAAATATTAATTTAAAAATATTTTGGCAACTAAATGTATATAAAAAAAATGTGCTAGATGTTGGACACTTTCTTTGATTCTCAATATTAGCACTTGTGTTATTTGCATACGTTAATATTCCCTCATTTGGCTTTTACTTGTCCATTATATTAAAAATATATTTTTATTTATTTATTTTAGCCAATCATGAGAAAAGGTAATTTTCTTTTCTTGTTGTATCATTATCATTAATTACCTATTTTTCAAGATATTTTGAAATGCTATCATTATTATGGGTATTATGAGAAAATATATATTTCCATTATTATTTTTTAAGTGCAGTAAAAAGTACATTATGAACAAATATAAGTGAATGCAGCGAGTAATAAAAATTTTAACGTTGTAAAATAACTTCTCCTTCTTCTTGTCTATGACAATCTCTTCATAACTTGAAGAAAAAAATCATCATAGTTTATCATTAAATCAACTCATTTATTCATAATTTGGGGTGCAAAACTCATTTAAATAAATCATGTGAAGAATTTAATATCTATTAATTTAAAATAAAATAATGGATAAGTATGAATGTATTGACTTTATCCCAAGGCATAATAAGTTGTAAATAAAACTAATAAGAACATAAATTTATGTATATGAACTCTAGACAAAATAACTATTGGGTGAGTTTTTTAAAATTAAACTCTCACTATATTCCTTTATTGTATTACCTGATTAGTTAATCGAGTTAATTAATATTAAAGGAAACAAAAGAAGATTTGCATGTATTCTATTAGTGATGTGAATCTAATTCATTTCCATAAGTTTCTAATTAGAGCAGGTTGAATACTCTAAAATCTCAAAAGTTTTAGTGATCAGATCTATTCGTATGTAATGTCTAACAAAAAAAAAAAAAGATCGAACAATAAGGTTTAAAGCGAAAATCTCATACATGAGCAAACTCCAGTATTTAAGATAGGGATATACTTTAAAAATAAAAACTAGCTACAATAAATGAAAGTTAACGACCAATATATTCTATGTTACTCATAGTATATGTAAGAGTGTTATGTTGTATTAAGCTCGACTTATTATCGTATAGAGCATGACTCACTATCTACGATATGTATTTATCAATATCTCTATTCTTTAGTAGGTGAACACACGAGGATGTCAATCACATACTATAATCTTGAATTTTGTGTATTTGTTATACTTAAATGCATCGTATTTAATCAATTATTATTTTAATAATTAATTATATAGACTTAATATCGAATTGGCTCTAACTTTGATTTTGACGAGTCGATATCTAGCTGGTGTAATGCGTTATTTTTTGTATATGTGAATATCAAGGTATTAATGAAAGGTTATTATTTGAATATAGAAAAAAGGAGCATATACATGAATATTGTCACAGTTAAACATCCCCAAAAAATCATACAATTCGTTTGAGGGATAGAGTAGTTGAAGACATATCGAGATATAAGACATCAAAGTAAAAAAGGAGCGATCCTCTTTCATATGCATCATTTAACAAGGTTGTTGCAATCTTTATACCGTGTGAAAGTTGTTGGTCATTGTAGACAATAAATTGTGTCGAGAAAATAAAATCAAAACCAAAAGTATTGCAACAATCATATTATTTGATTTAAATAATATGAGTGTACGATCTCTATGAATCCTCTTATTCTTCTTTTCAGTAGTAAATAAATTCAAGAGACTTTGAGCTTGATCTTGAATATGTAGATGTTGCCACGAACGATGATCTCGAATTCAACTAGCAGGAACTTTGACTTGAACTCGTACTCCTTGAATCTTGATTTGTTCTTCGTTCTTGAGCTTGAACTTGATTTCTTGAACTTGAAATTGATTGCTTGAAGCTTGAAACTTGTAGAGAAATTTATGGCATTTGATTCACAGCTCTCTCTTGCTTCTTGTTATAACTTATGGTTCATTTTCTAGGTTATGAAAACCCCTATTTATAGTTTGGGAGGGAAGAGTTGTGATGAGAACAAACTCTTTCCGACCAATCAGATCGAAGCGTGACAAGGTCGCATTGGTTTGACACTCGCACATGTGGCGCGATTTCATTGGTCTTTCAATTTGACTTGGCATGCCTTGTCATTTTGACATGTGGCATGATCTTATTGGCTATTCCGTTTGACTTGGCGTGCCAGGTTATTTGACACGCAGCACCAAACTGGGCCTCTAGGAATATGACATATTGGGCCTAATGAAGTGGGCTCATCATTTGTAGTAGGGGTGGGCATCGGTCGGTTCGGTTCGGTTTTGAACATTATCGGTTTTGCCTATCGGTTATCGGTTTACAAATATCATAACCCGATAACCAAACCGATAAGATATTGGTTATCGGTTATCGGTTAATCGGTTATATATCGTTATCGGTTCGGTTATCGGTTTACCCGATAAGATAAAACAACTAAAAAAATTTGCAATATATAAAACAAAGAAATCAAACTGCCAGAACGTGTAAACTGCCAACTTTTGTTGTTTCTTAACAAAAGCACGCTCCCACTTCTGTGCAGTATCTACTGATGTCTGGCGGAGAACTGGTGGTGAGTCTTGCGTCTTGACTCTTGGGGGCTGCGACGGAAACAAGAATGAGAACTGAGAGACAAACGACTGAAGACTGAAGAGTGAAGAGAGAATTAGGAAAATAAATAACCCTAGTATATACTTAAGGGTAAATTAGTAAATTACATCATTCTTATTGGGTTATCGGTTTTTACCCAATAACAAAAATGCAAACCGAGCCCGAACCGATAACCCAATAAAAAAAAATTTAACCCGTTACTGAACCGTTAACCCAATAACCCAATGTCGATAACCCAATAAAGAATTAACGGTTCGGGTTATCGGTTTTACCTGATATATGCCCACCCCTAATTTGTAACCCAACTAAATGGGTTAGCCCAGTCAATATTTATAGGACTTAAGTAATTAATCCAATTATATTAGCCCGTAATATTTATTTAGACTAGTATATTTAAAATATAATTCAAATTATTTATTGAATTTGAATTCAATAAATTTTACATGCCTACAAATGCCTCCTACTTCAAGAATTGTTAGTTTGCAAGTTCTCCGAAACCTCAAAAACGAGGCTTGAAGTACCATTGAAGCAATATTTTTATTTTCTGACATCACATGATAAAGCTCAAAAGATCTGAACCTTCATCGCTTAAAAATTCTAAAGGTTGCAACATTAAACTTTCAAAGCTTTAATAACGTAAAAGCTTTAGTCACCTATGTTTGTTCCTTTAGTCTTTGGCAATCATGCTTTCTTTCCTTTCCCTTTTTTTAAATTACATATTTATTGGTGTTTGTTTGGCAGAATTACATAGGGTCCAAATTATAATTTTGACAAAAGTGGACTTCTTGAATGATTTCACATTTAAATAAGAATTTTCACAGCAGGCAATTTTCTATTACAAAAAATGCTTGTGATGGTAAATCATATTATATCCTCTCAAAATTTCTACACCATGTTAGATATCTATACCGGCTGGAATCTATCCGATACAAGAATTTGAGTCCTATTAGGAGACAAACCAAGCAATTTGGCTTCATGTGAAAGACTAGTATATCTATTATCTATATACCCAATTGTTGCTCTATATAAAAGGCCTTTTGTTTTTATTGTACCTCGTCTGACTTGATTGGCTTCTCGAGCGTCAACTCTAGCTCCTTCACTGTCTCTCTTTTATATTTGTATTGTATTTTATTATTATTATTTTGTGAAATAATTTTTTTCTCTTCTTCCAGATAATTCATTCTTGTATTTGTATTTTTTTTTGCTGCCTTCTTTTTGTTGTTGTAGGCAATGGAGATATCTTCGTCACCGATGTTAGACGCACATAGAAGGAAAAATTCGTGGCAACAAATAGAAGGACAAATCTTCAACATTATATGGAAGGACAAATCTATGAAGGTATATGGAAGGACAAATCCATGACAGCATATAGAAGTATCAAATCCATGACAACTTATAGAAGTATCAAATCCATGACAACATATAGAAGGATCAAATCCATGAAGAGACTAACTTAAGGTGCAAAGGGACTTAAACGTCCACCTTAATATTGAAAAATTATAGTTCCTTTTAAGGACAAACCTACGAAGAGGTCAACTTAAGGTGCAAAGGGACTTCAACGTCCACCTTAAGATCTAAAATATTATAGTTCCTTTTAAGGACAAACCCGCAAAAAGACCAACTTAAGGTGAAGATGGAATAACATGTACACCTTAAGATTGGAAAATTAGAAAACTTCAACTTGAAGACTTGGCGGACTTTGCAGATTTCAACTTGAAGACCCACAAATTTGACGATTTGACAGACTTGAAAATTTGGTGGACTTTGATGCTTCAACTTTAAGAGCGGTGGACTTTTAAACTTCAACTTGAAAAATTAGCAGACTTGAAGACTTCAGCTTTAAGACTTGTAGGGCTTACATAATTCAACTTGAATACCGGCGAACTTGAGGGCTTCAAATTGAAGACCGACGGACATGAAGACTTAGAGGGATTGAATACTTCAACTTAATGTTTGGCCGCATTGCAGACTTCAACTTGAAGGGCGGTGGACTTGCAAAATTCAACTTAAAGAGCGACATACTTGAAGATTTGGAGGGTTTATATAATTCAACTTGAAGACCGGCGAACTTGAGGACTTCAAATTAAAGATTTGGTCTTCTACTAAAAGTCTACATCCCTTTATCAGAGATGCCAATTTGATATGGAGGCTTTCCACCATTGAACCACCAATCTTTGATAAGGCACAAAGTTCATGTAAGCCCGATTTTTTAAGTTCCAATCAAGTGTATTATATTACATCATTCTTCTTTCGAATAACGATTGGGGTAATATGTATATTTTGAACTCATGCGACTAAACTTAGAACGAAATTCTAAACTGCCTACGTACCTCGGTGAAGAGGATCAAATCATACCGTAGTTCAGAATGTGTGAGTTTTTTTATATCCTAACTTTTGCCTAGGACGCCTCTTTCGAGGTTTTCAAAATAGCTGACTTTTTTGGGCCGTACACAGTTTATAGTCTTGCGGTCTAGGAGTAACATGCAGTTTATGCTCTTGCATTAAGGAGTGTAATAACTTATAGTTTAAGATCATGTTTTGAGGGGCTTTATAACTTGAAGATTTTGCTCAAATTTGAAGAGCTTCATGGTACGCAGTTTAGGCTCATGCATCCAAGAGCTTAGTAATTTGAAGATTTAGCTCAAATTCTAAGAGCTTTATGACATGCCGTTTAGGCTCGTGCGTCCAGGAGAGTAGTAATTTGAAGATTTAGCTTATGTTTTGAAATGCTTTGCAACTTGGCGACTTGCTCAATTTTGAAGAGCTTTGTAACTTAAAGTTTGGCTCGAATTTTAAGAGCGTCGTGACTTGAAGATTTAGCTTAAATTTGAAGAGCTTTACAACTTGAAGTCTAACTCGAATTTGAAGAGATTTCGACTTGAGTCTTTGCTCGAATTTGAAGAGCTTTGTGACTTGAAGATTTAGCTTAAAGTTGGAGATCTTTGCAACTTAGAAGTTTAGCTCAAATTTGAAGAGCTTTGCGACTTGAAGTTTTTGCTCGACTTTGAAGAGCTTTCGACTTGAGTATTTGCTCAAATTTGAAGAGCTTTACGTGTTGTAGATTTAGTTTAAATTTGACGAGCTTCTTGTCATTTAATATGGGATCATGTGCCAAGAAGTATTATAACTTGCGGTTTAGGCTCGTGCGCTGAGGAGCATTAAAACTTGTAGTTTAGGCTCATGCGTTGAGAGGCATTAAAACTTGCAGTTTAGGCTCGTGCGTTGAGGAGCATAGTGACATGTATAAGCTCTTCGATTTCATTTTCAGATGAAAACTTGCCCCCATCCTTGCCTTCTTATTTTTCTTCTTCGTTGTAAGGCTCAAAGACAAGTAGCCTTTGGTCTCCACTTGTGGCCGTACTTAGTTCTATATCATGAACATGGGTTTCTAATTCTTCAAATACTTTTAGGTTTTATGCCTTGTAAGATATAGCAAAGAATCCAATGCATGCCTTAAATGTACGTTTCGATGCTAGAAGTTTCGCTAAGGCGATCTTTGCAGCTGAGGCTTATGATCCTCTAGCGGTTGATGAAGTCAATAGCTGGCTCATCCTTTCTTTGATGAGTGTTTATAAT